>NC_057805.1:157744388-158087237 GCF_018294505.1 Triticum aestivum
TTCCTCTTCAACCACCCCCTCCACAGGCACCCCTCCACCATCTACTGTTCATCCAGCCCTCCACACCACGGGGTCCTGTTCATCCAGAGGCAACAGCACCGCTCACTGTTCATCCACCCCCCCCCCGCAACGCTCACTGTTCATCCAATCGATCGGCTTCAGTTAGCAGCAGTAGCGAAGGAATCGCTCGATCGGGTTCAGTTAACATCCATCCATCGATCGCTCGGGTTCAGTAACACGTAGCCTGCAGTGCAATCGCTCGGGTTCAGTTAGAGCCGAACGCCTCGCTCGGGTTCAGTTAGAGCCAACGCCTCGCACACACGCGCGTACGTGTACGACAGAAACGCGCATCGCTCGGCCCCCGACCTCCCACCGTAACGGGGAACTCCCCGAAATTTTCCTCCCCGTCGTTTCTACCACGGTTTCTCTGTCATGGACGGCCCAAAGAATGTCATGCAGCTGCGTCTCCGGCCCGCCCAGGACGAAAAGCCCATTTTCTGTCATGAGTTTTTGTCATAGAAGTAGGAGCCCACCACATCTATGATGATACCAGGTTTTGTCACAATTATCGTCATAGAAGTGTCATATGTATGACAAAAAAAAATTCCGTTCGGCCCAAAATGTCACGGATGTGTCTTTTTTTTGTAGTGCGATAACGAAAAATATGTCCACATGTTTAGAGATAGAGGTGTCGATAAAATAAAATATTGTCATTAGGGCATCATGATCATTCTTATAACAGCAACATATATAAATATTGTCATATGATTTCTTATGCTCAAGTAATAATCTATTCACAATGTCAAGTATGAATCAGAAACTTCATTGAGAACTAACAAACTATCATCTCAGTCATTGAAGCAATTGCACTTTATCATAACATCAGAAAGAGTCAATATAAGAGCTTTTCAGCAAGTCCACATACTCAACTATCATTTAGTCTTTCACAATTGCTAACACTCACGCAATAGTTATGGTTATGGAGTTTTAATTGGACATAGAGAAAGATAGGGGCTTATAGTGTTGCCTCCCAAACTTTTACCTCAAGGGTAATGTGAACAATAATAGTTCATGCTAACTTACATCCAATTGGATATATATATCAGAATCTTTCCAACACATGTGCTTGCCAAAGGATAAAATATAAAAAAGGAAAGGTGAAGATCACCATGACTCTTCTACAGGGTATAAAACAAGAATAAAAGATAAGACCTTCGCAGAGGGAAACATAGGTTGTCATGTGCTTTTATGGTTGGATGCATAAAATCATAATGCAAAAGAACATCACTTTATATTGCCACTTGTGATATGGACCTTTATTATGTAGTCTGTCGCTTTTATTTCTTTCACATCACAAGATCGTATAAAGCTTATTTCCTCCACACTAATCAATCATACATATTTAGAGAGCAATTTTTATTGCTCGCACCGATGACAACTTACTTGAAGGATCTTACTCAATCCATAGGTAGATATGGTGGACTCTCATGGCAAAACTGGGTTTAAGGGTATTTGGAAGCACAAGTAGTATCTCTACTTGGTACAAAGAATTTGGCTATCATGAGGGGGAAAGGCAAACTCAACATGTTGGATGATCCATGACAATATACTTTATTTCAGATATAAGAGAACATAACCCATTACGTTGTCTTCCTTGTCCAACATAAACTCTTTAGCATGTCATATTTTAGTGAGTGCTCACAATCATAAAAGATGTCCAAGATAGCATATTTATTTGTGAAAACCTCTCTTTCTTGATTACTTCCTATTAATTGCAACGATGACCAAAACTATATTTCTCAACTCTCAACAACTTTTATTCATCATACTCTTTATATGTGAAGTCATTACTCTCCATAAGATCAATATGATCTCTTTATTTCTTTTTGTTCTTTCTTTTCCTTTTATTCCCTCATGATCATAGCAAGATAATCAAGCCCTTGACTCAAAACTAATATTTATTATATATAGCTCACGGACTCGATTACATAGAAGGATTATAAAGCAAAACTCAAAACTAAATCATACTAAAACTTTATTCTACTAGATCAAGATATTACCAAAAAGATCGAACTAAGAAAAATGGTAAAGATAGGAGTGTGGTGGTGATACGATACCGGGGCACCTCCCCCAAGCATGGAAGTTGCCAAGGGGAGTGCCCATACCCAGGTACTCAGTTCTCCTTTGCTGGTGAAGAAGATGGTGGTGATGATGGATAGTCGCACATCGAGCGTAGGAGATCCTCCAATTTGCGGATAATGCCCTTGAGTGTGGTGACATGCTCCTTCAACAAAATACTTTCACATGTGAGATACTTATTTTGTATGCGAGCTAACTCAGTCATCTTGAAAGCTTCAATCTCCATTGGGTTAAGAAGATTGTAATGAGGTTGGAGGATGTCTTCGTCTTCTGCTGCCGGAGCTTGATCCTCCATGGCCTTCTTGATCCCATCATCCTTGTTGATATCCCCGGGTTCTTCTCTCTTCAACTCTATCTTCATTAGACAAGCATCGTTGCCCTCATTGTTGGAGGAGAGGGACGAGATGATGCCTGGCCTTGACAACTCTGGCACAAAACAGCTCGAAACAAAAAAAGAAGATATTTGCGTGGTAAAGTGGTCAAAACCTTCGGGAGATTATATAATGATTTTTTTACCAACTAAAAGAAGTATCGTGCAAGAAAACGGAGTCCAGACAACACAGGAGGTGCCCACGAGGAGGGGGCGCGCCCTCCACCCTCGTGGATGCCTCGTGTCCCTTATGTAGTACTTCTTATTTGCCTATTTTCTTAAATATTCCAAAACGGAGAAAATTTACCATTAGAACTGTTTTGGACTCGGTTTACTTACCGTACCACATACCTATTCCTTTTCGAAGTCCGAAACGTTTTGGAAAGTGTCCCTTATGTATTCCTCTGGGGTTATGGTTTTAGTAACATTGGTTTCAACATTTATGGGATTACCTAAGATATAATGTTTGATTCATTGACCATTCACACCTTCGGATCTGTGCCTTCGAAGTTGTTGATTTTTATGGCACCGGAACGATAGACCTCCTCGATAACGTAAGGCCCTTCCCATTTAGTGAGAAGTTTTCTTGCAAAAAATCTTAAACGAGAGTTGAATAGCAACACATAGTCACCTACATTAAACTCATGCTTTTGTATCCTTTTGTCATGCCATCTTTTAACCTTTTCTTTAAACAGTTTGGCATTCTCATAGGCATGGGTTCTCCATTCATCAAGTGAGCTAATATCAAATAGCCTCTTCTCACCGGCAAGTTTGAAATCATAATTGAGCTCTTTAATGGCCCAATATGCCTTATGTTCTAGTTCAAGAGGTAAGTGACATGCTTTTCCATAAACATTTTATACGGAGACATACCCATAGGATTCTTATATGCAGTTCTATAGTCCCATAATGCATCATCAAGTTTCCTGGACCAATTCTTTCTAGATCTATTAACAGTCTTTTGCAAAATTAATTTGAGCTCTCTATTACTAAGTTCTACTTTACCACTAGATTGTGGATGGTACGGAGACGCAATTCTATGATTAACATCATAGTTAGCAAGCATTTTACGAAAGGCACCATGAATAAAATGTGAACCACCATCAGTCATTAAATATCTAGGGACTCCAAACCTCGGAAAAATAACTTCTTTAAGCATCTTAATAGAGGTGTTATGATCAGCACTACTAGTTGGAATAGCTTCTACCCACTTAGTAACGTAATCAACAGCAACTAAAATATGTGTATACCCATTAGAGGAAGGAAACGGTCCCATATAATCAAAGCCCCAAACATCAAATGGTTCAATAACAAGTGAATAGTTCATACGCATTTCTTGACGTCTAGTAATATTACCAATTCATTGACATTCATCACAAGACAAGACAAACTTACGGGCATCTTTGAAGAGAGTAGGCCAATAAAAACCGGATTGCAATACTTTATGTGCAGTTCTGTCTCCAGCGTGGTGTCCTCCATAAGCCTTGGAGTGACACTTGCGTAGGATCTATTCCTGTTCATGCTCAGGTATACAACATCTAATAACTCCATCTACTCCTTTATAAAGGTGTGGGTCATCCCAGAAGTAATGTCTTAAATCATAGAATTTTTTTTTCTTCTGGTGGTATGTGAAACTAGGTGGTATAAATTTACCAACAATGTAATTAGCATAATCAACATACCATGGAGCAGTACGAGAAGCATTTATAATAGCTAATTGTTCATCTGGAAAGCTATCATCAATAGGTAGTGGGTCATGAAGAAAATTCTCTAACCTAGATAAGTTATCTGCAACGGAGTTCTCAGCTCCCTTTCTATCAATAATATGCAAATCAAATTCTTGCAGCAAGAGAAGCCATCTAATAAGTCTAGGTTTAGCATCTTTCTTTTCCATAAGATATTTAATAGCAGCATGATCAGTGTGAACAATTACTTTAGAATCAACAATACAACTGCTAAAAATTCTTTTTTAGTAGTAGCATAATTTCTCTGGGCACTGTCTAGAGTTTTACTAGCATATTGAATAACATTTAATTTCTTATCAACTCTTTGTCCTAGAACAGCACCTACAACATAATCACTAGCATCACACATAATTTCAAAGGGTAAATTCCAATCAGGTGGCTGAACTATAGGTGCAGAAACCAAGGCTTTCTTAAGTATTTCAAATGCTTCTACGCAATCATCATCAAAGATAAAAGGATCATCTTTTTGTAAGAGATTAGTCAGAGGCCTAGAAATTTTTTAGAAGTCTTGAATGAACCTCCTATAAAAACCGGCATGACTAAGGAATCTTCTTATACCTTTAATGTCCTTAGGACACGGCATCTTTTCAATAGCATCAACTTTTCCTTTATCGACTTCAATACCTCTTTTAGAAATTTTGTGCCCCAGGACAATACCTTCGTTAACCATAAAGTGGCACTTCTCCCAATTCAAGACAATATTAGTTTCTTCACATCTCTGCAAAACTCGATCAAGGTTGCCCAAGCAATCAACAAAAGAAGTTCCATATACGGAGAAATCATCCATGAAAACCTCAACAATCTTTTCACAAAAATCAGAGAATATAGCCATCATGCATCTTTGAAAGGTAGCAGGTGCATTGCATAAACCAAAAGGCATACGTCTATAAGCAAAGGTACCGAAAGGGCAAGTAAAAGTGGTCTTTTCTTGATCCTCTTTTGACACATGTATTTGAGAGAAACCAGAATAACCATCTAGAAAGCAAAAATGCGTATGTTTGGATAATCTTTCTAGCATTTGATCAATGAAAGGTAAAGGGTAATGATCCTTTTTAGTAGCTTTATTTAGTTTGCGGAAATCAATTATCATTCTATAACCTATAACGATTCTTTGTGGGATCAATTCATCTTTATCATTAGGGACAACAGTAATGCCTCCCTTCTTAAGGACACAATGGACAGGACTTACCCAGTGACTATCAGCAACGGGATAAATTACACCTTCCTCCAAAAGCTTTAGTATTTCTTTTCTTACCACTTCTTTCATCTTGGGATTTAACCATCGTTGGTGATCAACAACAGGTTTAGCGTCTTTCTCCAATTTTATTTTGTGCTGACATGGAGTGGGACTAATGCCCTTAAGATCATCAAGAGTATGTCCAATAGCAGCACTGTGCTTCTTCAGAGTTTTCAATAATTTCTTTTCTTCATGCTCTGAAAGGTTAGCACTGATAATAACATGATATATCTTTTTCTCATCAAGATAAGCATATTTAAGAGTATCAAGTAATGGTTTAAGCTCAAACATGGGATCACCCGTGGGTGAGGAGGATCCCCTAGGATTTCAACAGGCAAGTTGTGTTTCAAAATAGGTCCCTACTTAAAGAATACTTCATCTATTTCCCTTCTTTCAATCATAAACATATCATTTTCATGGTCGAGCAAATACTGTTCTAAAGGATCGTTAGGAGGCACGACAATAGAAGCAAGACCAATAATTTCATCTTTACTAGGTAATTCTTTATCATATGGTTGTCTACGAAATTTAGCAAAATTAAACTCATGAGACATATCCCCCAAACCAATAGTAACAACATCCATTTTGCAGTCTATCCTAGCATTAACAGTATTCAAGAAGGGTCTACCATATATAATGGGACAAAAGTTATCTTGTGGGGAACCAAGAACAAGAAAATTAGCAGGATATTTAACTTTCCCACACAAGACTTCAACATCTCTAACAATCCCAATTGGTGAAATAGTGTCTCTATTGGCAAGCTTAATTGTAACATCAATTTCCTCTATCTCAGTAGGTGCAATATCATGCATAATTTCTTTGTATAAGGAATGAGGTATTGCACTTGCACTAGCACCCATATCACACAAGCCATGATAACAATGATTTCCTATTTTAACAGAAATAACAGGCATGCCTACAACAGGTCTATGTTTATTTTTAGTATCAGGTCTAGCAATTTTAGCAGCTTCATCACAGAAGTAAATAACATGCCCATCAATATTATCGGCCAAGAGATCTTTAACCATAGCAATACTAGGTTCAACTTTAATTTGCTCAGGGGGTGTAGGTGTTCTAGTGTAACTCTTACGAACCATAGTTGAAGCTTTAGCATGATCCTTTATTCTAACAGGGAAAGGTGGTTTCTCAATATATGCGGTAGGAACAACAGGATAAACATTATAAGTGATAGTCTTTTCTTCATCTTTAATAGGTGCAACTACTTTTACTTTAATGGGAGTATTATATTTAAACCACTTCTCCTTAGGGAGATCAACATGAGTAGCAAGGGATTCACAGAAAGAAGCTACTATCTCAGAGTCAAGTCCATATTTAGTGCTAAATTCACGGAAAACATCGGTATCCATAAAAGATTTAACACAATCAAACTTAGGTGTTATACCTAACTCTTACCTTCGTCGAGATCCCAATATTCAGAGTTGTGTTTAATTCTTTCCAATAAATCCCATTTGAATTCAATAGTCTTCATCATAAAAGAACCAGTACAAGAAGTATCGAGCATGGAGCGATTATTGACAGAAAGCCAAGCATAAATTTTTTTAATAATAATTTCTCTTGAGAGCTCATGATTGGGGCATGAATATAACATTGACTTAAGCCTCCCCCAAGCTTGAGCGATGCTTTCTCCTTCGCGAGGCCAAAAATTATATATATAATTACAATCACGATGAACTAGATGCATAGGATAAAACTTCTGATGAAATTCCAATTTCAGTCGGTTGTAGTTCCATGATCCCATATCATCACATAGCCTAAACCAAGTCAATGCCTGCAAGCTTAAATAATCCACAAACTTCATCCACATAGATTAGGTGCAAATTGGGATGCAATGTTCCATCTCCTATAAAAGGATTAGCTAGCAGTTTCTCTATCATACCTGAAGGAATTTCAAAGTAAACATTTTCAGTAAGTTCAGTAGGTTGAGGAGCAACTATTTGCTCTACTGGTCGGGGTGAAGATACCCCGAACAAGCCCCTCAAAGGATTACTTTCCATAGTAACAAGTGACAGTGAATTTCAGCACACTATATAAATTTTTCCTTACCAAATTCCACATACCAAAGGCGCTTCACTCCCCGGCAACGGCGCCAGAAAAGAGTCTTGATGACCCACAAGTGTAGGGGATCTATCTAGTACATTCGATAAGTAAGAGGGTCGAACCCAACGGCGGCAGAAGGAAATGACAAGCAGTTTTCAGTAAGGTATTCTCTGCAAGCACTGAAATTATCGGCAACAAATAGTTTTTTGATAAGGTAATTTGTAACGGGAAACAAGTAATGAAAGTAAATAAGGTACAGAAAGATGTCCCAATCCTTTTTGTACAAAAGTACAAGCCTGGACAAACTCTTATATGAAGGAAAACGCTCCTGAGGACACATGGGAATTATCGTCAAGCTAGTTTTCATCACGCTCATATGATTCGCGTTCGTTACTTTGATAATTTGTTATGTGGGTGGACCGGTGCTTGGGTTCTGCCCTTCCTTGGACAAACATGCCACTTATGATTAACCCCTATTGCAAGCATCCGCAACTACAAAAGAAGTATTAAGGTAAACCTAACCATAGCATGAAACATATGGATCCAAATCAGCCCCTTACGAGGCAACGCATAATCTAGGGTTTAAGCTTCTATCACTCTAGCAACCCATCATCTACTTATTACTTCCCAATGCCTTCCTCTAGGCCCAAACAATGGTGAAGTGTCATGTAGTCGACGTTCACATAACACCACTAGAAGAAAGACAACATACATCTCATCAAAATATCGGACGAATACCAAATTCACATGACTACTTATAGCAAGACTTCTCCCATGTCCTCAGGAACAAACGTAACTACTCACAAATCATATTCATGTTCATAATCAGAGAGGTATTAATATGCATAAAGGATCTGAACATATGATCTTCCACCAAATAAACCAACTAGCATCAACTACAAGGAGTAATCAACACTACTAGCAACCCACACGTACCAATCTGAGGTTTTGCGACAAAGATTGGATACAAGAGATGAACTAGGGTTTTAGAGGAGATGGTGATGGTGAAGATGTTGATGGAGATTGACCCCCTCCCGCTGAGAGGATCGATGGTGATGATTTCCCCCTCCCGGAGGGATGTTTCCCCGGCAGAACAGCTCCGCCGGAGCCCTAGATTGGTTCCGCCAAGGTTCCGCCTCGTGGCGGCGGTGTTTCGTCCCGAAAGCTTCCTTCTGATTTTTTTTGGATGAGAGACTTCATATAGCAGAAGATGGGCACCGGGGGACTACCAGGGGGCCCACGAGACAGGGGGCACGCCCTGGGGGTAGGGCGCGCCCCCACCCTCGTGGCCAGGGTGTGGGCCCCCTCTGGTTAATTCTTTCGCTAATATTTTTTATTAATTCCAAAACGTGCCTCTGTGATGTTTCAGGACTTTTGGAGTTGTGCAGAATAGGTCTCTAATATTTGCTCCTTTTCCAGCCCAGAATTCCAGCTGCCGGCATTCCCCCTCTTCATGCAAACCTTGTAAAATAAGAGAGGATAGGCATAAGTATTGTGACATAATGTGTAATAATAGCCCATAATGCAATAAATATCGATATAAAAGCACGATGCAAAATGGACGTATCAAGCTCGCACACAACAGTGCCTACACATCTCTTCCAGCATCTCTTTGCCGTCGTTGCTGAACGACTAGTCGGAGACGAAGATGACCGCAGCCTCGGCCATAGAGCTAGCACCAATGGAAAAGCACGCATGCTCCACGCACACGACCATGTACAGAGTGCCCACGACGTGGTGCGTCCCCAGTCGCCTCTATTCCTTCTGCGCACGTTGTCTATCAAGGTGGCTGCATGCCTAATTATGATGTGGTGAGATCTTCTAGGGCTCAGATGATGACGAGGAAAATTATGGGGAGTGGGCTCTCATGCAAGAGCCTAGCTATATGCGGATTCCTAGACAAATAGAATAAATATGAAGAAAGAGAAAGAGAGAAGGTTGAAAAAAGTACTAAGTGATGTTATAGCCAACCTTGTAGCCCGCACTACTATATGAGTGACTAATAGCAATGTGCCCGTGCATTGCAATGGATCCAAAATAGAATAATACATGTTCACAAACTTGAAAGAAAAACACTCTAGTTTGGTGTATAGCACAAAAAATATACTCGTATTAGGTTTCAGTCAAAATATACTCCTCGTGGCTGTTTTGATGAGGTGGGGGAGGGATGTGGTCGGTTTCAAGATACTAAGGGGTTTCTGCAAATTGGAGCAGAGAAGTGGGGTCTTGTTGCAAAAATGCCACGACTTACAACATAGTCGTACATGCAGATCTAATTGTCAGAAATGATGGATGACAGACACACCATCATCACCAACTGAGTCTTTTATAGGATTATAGGAGCCGAGATAAATGATGGCTATACATGACATGGCAGTTTCTTATAGCCATCAGCTGGCTATACTATTAACTATGCTCTTAGGCTGGTCATAGTGTAGAGTAACTTAGACTAGTGTCATGCATATGAAACTAGTCTAAGTGACTACCTCCATAATGCAAAGTAACATAGTAGTAGAGTCATACTAGTTGGCTTCATTTATTACCTTGTAGACTCATCCTCTCTTGGTAAGCGCTATGTTATAGTAACATATGTTTTTCTCGAATACACATGATTGTGCGTATCATTCATTAAAGAAGAGTGGGGAAAGAGCCCCAAATCTACGGTTACAAGCTTATTTACATGCGGAATTAATCTGGCACCACCCTAGTTTCTACAATGGACTACTCACTTGTGCCCCACACTACATATTATGTTACTCTAAAGACATCTCTCCTCATTAAATACATGCCACATAAGAAAACTTGTCTTGGACTGCGCTATGTTACTACCTAGGAGTATGTTACTCCCACTATGAACTGCTGCACGTCCACCGTAGCAAAAGTTTCTCCTCGTGTTGTGAGCCACCGCGCACACATTGGCGAGGGAGAAGGCGTAGTAAACAACCTTCTCGTCGTTCTGCGAGTTGCTGCGTGTTGGCAGAAGGATGAACAAAGCTCACATCAATAAAAAACAGTGGAAGAGCATAGATTCCCGACGACCGAGAAGGAGCAAGGAACCTCGTGGTGGAGCGTCTGCACTCATAATATTTTATATTATTCAGCGATATAAAATCAACCAATCATCTCCATAGTGGACTGCAAGAGTATGAAACACGGCAGCCCAGTGTAGCTACATCCTACTACATGGCTAACCCACGCTATCACCATTTTTCTTGGCCTCCGTGCGACACCTAGCTCTAGTAATCCAGCAGCCCGTATCACTTCTCGCTCCTCGTCTCTCTCAAAGTGCGGCGGGATGGAGTTTTTGCCATCTATTGAGGTCGGTTAACTCATCACATGTTACCGACATGATAAGAGCATTCTAAAAAATACTATACTCTATTGCTATGCCAAGAAGAGGAAGCACTTTGACCGACGGACCAAACGAGACAGGCGTGTCGTGCCGTGAATGGGTCCAGTTTCTCGTTTTGAACTCGTTTAGAACACTTGGTTTTGACTATTGATAAGAATTTATATAGGGCCTAATGTATTCTTCGAGGATGCCTTTGAATATTGATAAGAATTTATATAATTTAAAAATTATATCATTCGAAGATCCTTTCATGTTCCGTTTTCAAAAAAAAGATCCTTTCACGTACGAATTTGACTGTATGCTTTGAGCAACTTGCATGTCCTATACTGCTCCTGTTTGGATACTCTAACTTAGCTAGAGGTTAGACTAACTCATGACTAACCCTGAACTAACTATAGCCAAAGAGGTGTTTGGGTGACAGGGCTAGATTGACAATAAATGCACTTGATGGAGAGAGAAAAGTGATTTTCCAGTGGGCCCAATGAGAACTATCTCCAATTAGCACCTCTTGGGTGGGATAGTTTTTTTGGTGGGTTTGGTGCAACTTGCTCGAATTTAACCCTCATGATTGGATACTTTAGGGCTATTTGAGCCCCAACTAGCTCAAACTAAGTCTAACCCATGGATCCAAACAGGGCCAAAGTTAGTCTCGGAAAACACATTAAGCCCTATATACATGGACAGACGGAGTACATGATACTAGCAAACGCTCACCATTAGTAGTAGTTCATTGGTTGGTTTCGATTTTTGATTCAGTTGCCGTGCTGCTACCGCCAATATTCGTGTGTGGTTGTTTCTAGAGTAAAAAAGGAGGTACTAGTACTTACTGTGGGAAAGGTGAAGTGATGGTTGCTTCGCCCGACCAACTTATTACTCTGGGAATATGGGAGTACCAGCGGACTTAAGGAATAGAGAAATGATGGTTGCTTCGTCCGAGCAACTTACTGTGGTGAAGGCGGGCTCTGCGATTTGATTGCTCACTAGTCATTACTACTGCGACGCAACGACCGGGGTGAATCTTTCCCTGCAGTTGTGCACTCAGTATTGCTGCATGGCAGGTGGAGCAGGATGAAGGATGTCCCACATGTCGGTGAAATGGAGTTGAATTGTTTCTGGCATTGCTATCAATCCTTCAGGATTTGTTTAGATGTACGCATAATTTTTAATGAAATTGTACTGTGATGCTATGAAGGTTTCAACTTTGGTTCCCGTAGGAAAAAAAGGTATCAACTTAGGATTCATGTGTCCTCTTGCCTCAAGATTATCTCGTTACAACATTCCATCAAATACAAATGAAACTACCATGGCTGCTAATGCATCTCAATGGTTCGTAGAGCAGCGCCAATATTCACATCACAACTAAAGACAAAGTTGTGAGAAGGTGTACAAATGAATAAAAATATATAATTGATCGATGTGGTTCGTAGGCATGGCTCAATTTCCTGGGCACAGTGTTCATTGCTTGGCAGCTAGTTTCACCCAGCTGTGTAGCCAAAAAAGAGGTGTATGGAGAACACCACAATCCGATCATTTTGTGCAGCTCCACTAAAATCGAGCGGACCTTCCCTGTTTGCAAAGATATCCAGTCAGTGTGATTACAATAATAGTGGAACTAGATGATGAAACATAACACACACAAATAGAAGCCGATCACCTCTGCGATCTCTCTTTAGGAATAATTACTTGTTGGAGAAGATTAGGCACGGAGTTGGATGAGGAGGGTAGCAAAACCAATCTCCCTTTCTGCAGTCCCATAGAAATCTAGAAACGTTGCCCGTGTGACATTTTGGTGGAACTGCACAAAAAATCTTAAGAAAAAAGTGATTTGTGCAGTTTACCAAAAGGTCACAATAGCAACAAGGTGAAAATGAATAGCCCTGTTTGCAAAAGGAGGTAGAAAGGAAACAATTACTGCCCTATAACACAAGTTGAAAACACATACGCCAAAAAAAAAGAAGCATATTCCATGTAATAAGGGAAAGATAGCAGCATGGTGGTTTATCAAAAAAGGTTTGAGGACGAGATTGCAAGATGGAAAGTACACCAGCCAAGATACCTTTTAAGCAAACAAATAAAGAAGATCCACATGCAGCAATGCGGGAAGATGGGTAGTGGAGCAAGGCCGGAGGAAGTTGTACCTGAGGGTAGTCGGGATGTTACTAGGAGGGCACCGGCGGCAGTGATCTTCCCATACTGCGGAAGGCAGCAAGTGGTGAAGGCCCTACCACGCCGGAGCTTGGTCAGAGAGAACGGCGTGTACCGCAGATCGGGACGTGCTGCCTCAACGCCGTCGAACGGAGAAACGATGCACATCCTCCCTTTCCGCCGGCGGACGAGATGCGGCCGAATCACTGACCAACGGTGAGAGAGAGAGGCCACCGTCGCCTTGTGTGAGATGGTGTGACAAGAGACAAACCCCGGCAGGCAGGCTCCGTTCTATATAGTGGAGCGGATTTTTCCATTTTCCCCACGACAATCGTTTTATATTATGTACGTGCCATTGAGGAATATATAACTTTATTTAATACTAACGCGTCAAGTCGAACTTTGTTCCGTCTAGGTGTGGTACCCGACCCTCGTTCGAGTAAACAACCGCTACACACGTCAAATTATCACGTGGGCTGCCTTTTCCTACAGGAACGAACTCCACCGTGTACCCGCGCGGGTGTGGCCGGGAACAAGATGTGAGTACGTGCATCCTGCGTGCACCTCTTCTTTACATGCAGGTACGTACGTGGGTGGGTGTGAGAGAGATGGTTTGTGCGAAAGAAAGGCGATGTGTCGATGATATCTCAAACAAAAAAACGTAACATATGCAATGTCTGTGAAATAGAGTCATGGACATGAGATATCGATAGAATTGAAAATAGGGACAAAGTGTGTGGCTGCGCGATCGATAAAGAGTGCCATCGAATTTTTGTTTGCCCACGTCAAAGATACAGGGCGGCTGGCCTACTGGAATTTGAGAGGGCAGAGGTTCAGTTTTTCTCTGTGGCATGGATACCTACCTACAACGTTCGACTATCGGTGTGTGTGTGGGGGGGGGGGGCAGAGACCGATCGACTAATATGTGTGTGGGGAAGGAGAGGGACCTAGCTATGTATTGAGGGAGATCGATCGGCATCCGTGGATATGTGTAGCAGAGGAATAAGGTTGGGAGAAAGACAGAGGTAGAGCGTCGGAGGGTTGGTGGTGGAGTGGCATCTCACAAATGGTGGGAGAGGCCTCCTAGACAAATGGAGGGTATGAGTGCAATATCAATAAGAGAGTGTGGGGGATGTCTGTCTGTCTATGCACGTGCGTGTGAGAGACGGGTCGGGAGGTATGCAAGGATGATGAGGGGAGACAATATGGTTGTGGTAAGCATACATAACTACATAGGAAGATCAACTGTCGTGTGTCCGAGAAAGGGAGAGACATAACTAGTGAGGTATGTCTATCGGTGCGTGGGGAAAATGAATTATAGTCGACCAGGCTATATGTAGGGAGATTGGTACATATACATGCATGCATGTGTTAGAAGCAATTATGGTCCGGAGAGACAGACAGGGGGAGAGGGGTGCGGCTAGGAGGTGGTGCGAGAGGCCTACCATGTCGATGGGGGAGGAGTGTGCGAGTATGAGATCGATAAAAAGAGGGGCGGGAGTGTGCACCTACGTGGAACCGTATTGGACATAGGGGGCATGGACGGTGAGAAGAGAAGAGGGGGAGTATGTGTTTGTGGTAGGCATACTTGGCTAGAGACGTATATCGACCGGTGTGTGCCGGAAAGAAGGAGCCGGGGGGCCTATACACACCGCGGGTGAATGACCTAAAGAGAAATAAAGAACATGCGCGATGGAGGGGACGCTGAGGGAGGGTGAGAGGGGGGCGGGCGTGTGCATGCACGATAGAAAGTTAGAGCTAGCTAGCTACAAAGAGAAGAGGATCGTGAAGGTGTAAAAGATGAACAAAGATCATAATTCATTATAAAAAAGTGGATGCGGATACTCGAAGATGATACCATAATGTAGAACATTGATTATAATTTGGGCTCAGGGCTAAATACTTTTCATAATGTAGGGGGCAGGGCACTATACTTTGTGTGATAAGCACGGTGTACATATGGAACAAGGTTTAGATTATGAATATATAGTTAGTACATCAAATGTACTATTATTTGGAATCAACATCAAGTGTATTCAAAAAATTGAATTCGAGTTCAGATAGTACACATAGTTCATATCTATCTCTACAGTAATCATGTGGTGTTTTGTTAAGGTAATACACGAATGATGGTTGAAGTTGGCAACAATCATGATTGTAGATTCTTATTGAAATAGAGAAACGAATTCAAATTTAGTTCGAATTGCAGCAGTAGTATAGACATTTGGAATGCACTAAAATGTGTGTATGAGTGGGTTACATGCATTATACAGGAAACGAAAAAATTTAATTGGACATAACATGTTGGTATGAGTAGCTTTGAATAGCATTTGTATAGTAAAATGGGACAAGACTCTCTCTTTGTGAGGTGTGAATAGTTTTATTTTTTTCTTTTTTTCGTTGAGGGAAGTGCAAATTGATTTGGTACGTACAAGTACAATATTACACGTTAGGCTTGTCCCTAAAATTCAACCCGCACCTTGTTATATCCTGAAAATTCAGATATCGTGCTCCCAAAACTGGCGCCTTGCTATCCCGAAATTACAATGCGCGCGAAAACTCCATCTAGCTGCCAAATCCCGACACGCGAAATCCCCCTTCTAACCCCGAGCCGAAAGGGCCGCTAGTTCAAATCGGTGGTGGTACTTTTGTAACACACCCTACATTTTGGACAATCGCGTCCATGGTTCCCCCTCCCATCGCCTCCTTTTCGCCATTTGAAATCCCAGGACGCCATAACCTCTCCACTCTAGCCGCGAAACCCCACCCTCCTCCGTCCGCTACCTCACCACTGCCTAGTCGGAGCCTCTTCCCCGACGATGTCATCCACCACAATAGCTTGACGTCCCTCATCCACCTCCCTAGATGAGGATCCGTCGTCCGTCTCGTCGTCCCGCCGGTTCAACTGCCCCGTCCTCCACCTCCAAGGAGCTGCTCCGATGATCGCCTCATCTATCGCAGCTGCTCCATCCCCACATCGCCGCCTTAACCTGCTCCACCGAAACCGCAACATCCTCACCGACTCCTCGGACGAAGCCGAGGCCTACTCGGCGCCACCAAAGAGGTTGTACACTAATCTCATCGCACCTTCTCCTTAACTCGACCTCCCGGCGCAGACGGTGCTCCATCCCACGCCCCCATGGAGCGGCTACCTCGAAGCGGGAGCCGCGGGCGACATCTCCACGGCGACTCTCCCCAGTGCGAGGCCCCTTCGGCGGATCTGCTGCTGCTGCTGCTCCAGCTTTTGCTCGCTCGCTCGCTCGATCGCCCAGCTGCTGCTGCTCTGGCTCTCGCTCGCTCGCGCTGTTGCTGCTGCTGCTCCAGCTCTTGCTCACGCTGCTGCTGCTGCTCGCCCCCTCGCTCGAGCTGCTGCTCTGCTCTGATTGAGCTACACTTCAGTCAACTGAATCGACTTTTGGGTCAGTCGATTTTCAGGGGGTGGGGGGCTCGCCGGAGTTAAGGAAGAACCACCCGCAGCGGGGGGGGAGGGCTCGCCGGAGAGGTATCCCACTATCTTAGGGTTTTGGGTGGGGCCGGTGCTCGCCGGCGGTGGGGGGCGCGGTGGTGGGGCGGTGGCGTGGGGATCACCGGAGAAAAAGCTTGGCGCGCGGGGGGGGGGGGGCTGGGGCTAGATGGCTGGCCGGGCGGCGGCGGACCGGCGGTGGGGAGGTTTTTCGGGGCGGCGAGGAGGCGGCAAACCGGTGGTGGGGAGTTGTTTCGGGGCGGCGAGGCGGCGGCGGACCGGCGGTGGGGGGTTGTTTCAGGGCGGCGAGTCGGCGCAGGGTTTGGCCAGTGGTGGTTGGCGGCTCAGGGGGTTGTAGGTTGAAGATGAAGTGCAGGCCCTCCCTAAACTATCCCATGTGAACTGCCTCTCTGCTACCTTTCGATTCAGTTTTGACAGTAACATTCAGATTCCATAGTAAATTTCAGTTTTGACAGTTAAGTTTGGAGTCAACGGTTTTTACCTCATCTGTTGTAGTCAGGTGCTTTTTGGTGATGTAAATTTTACATCTATCACTTTTTGGTAATGCATTTTACATCATCTATTGGAGATGCTATTAGAATCCCACTTGAGATTAACGATGTCTGTCTTGTGCAGCTTCAGCCTTGACGTCTTATGGCTCACCGGACCTGCTCGAACGACGGAACAATCCATCACAATAGAGCAGTGCCCTGGACGCCGTCTACAGATTCCTCAGATCTTCCTCCACACCTCCGGCAGCCACCTCTGCCTCAACTTGTTCAGCGACCAACCAATGATGCTAAGGTCGACACGGCTACGGCAAACAGGTTGTACATTTTTGCATCACTTATTACTCTGCATTCATGTCGATCCATTAGGGCTATTTTGGTTCAACGAAAAAACGTAGCAACAGGAAATTTCCCTATGGCACTCTACTATTGAATTATTCATGCATTTTGTTGAAAGGAATGGAGCAAAACATCCACCTGGACCTACTTTTCAAAATCCTATGCATGAAAACAAGACCAAGTGCATTAATGGCAGAATAACATTCTAATTGTACACGCTTCCATATGGTTTCACTTTATTTTGGCCATGTTTCTTTGCATTCCTCTGCTCTTCCAATTCATTTGAACCAAACACCCAAGTTGAAAGAAATCCTTTGTTTACAAATGCTTTGTTTACCAAGTGCATTCCTCTCCTAGTCCAGTGTTTTTCCTATCCCTGCGTTTTTAGAATCATGCAAGCCAAATGAGCCCTTACAGAATTACTTCAGTTACAGGTAGGTGTCGAAGGAAACTTTGTGTGGTTTGTCCTGCTCCTGCCGCGATGTCGTCCACCTCAACTGAGCTTCTCCATTGATAGAAGCATCCACCAAACTAGACATCACGACTCCTGGCCGTCTTTCGCCGCCTCAAATCTCCTTCCCTGTCGCCGGCACCCACCGCAACGACATCACCATCATCGACTTAGCAGATGAGCCTGAGGAGTACACGGGTCCACAAGAGAGGTCGCACTCTTTTGTTTCTGCTTATGTCATGCATTGCTTAAAATTACCTGCTACTTTATCGTCCTACTCACCTCTTAGACTCCAAGTCAGGTCCAAATTAATGTTCAAACTTGAGTTCTAAATTAGTTGTGGGGCACATATCGAGGCAGCAATGAATAGTATCTCTGTCTAATATCTGGTTCACCTAGGGTATGCTTATGTTGTTCATCTTGGGCGGGACACAAATTGTAAAGCAATCATCATCTGTCTTTTATTAAATTAAAGCAATCATTAGTCTGCTATCATTATTTTTGGATCCATCCACTTGTTGTTAGCATCACTCTAGATTTGTGCATGCTCTCCTTACAGAATCTCACCATATTTTTTTCATATGCATGTCAGATATTGTGCACAGTCATGCTGAAGATGTAGAGAAAAAGAGAAGAGTTTTGCGTGGCAATACAATGTCATGCAGACATCGCTCCATGGTGGGTTCAATGGAAAACCCTCCCCCCCTCTCCAGACTGTAATCCAGAGGAAGATATCTGTTCTGAGGTGGATTCAGACGCAGCTGACCACTCCTATTTACTCCCCAAGGTGTTTTCTCTCCCTTGGCATGATGATGTTAGTCATATCATTCATATGTTTCCTTGGAGTGCCTACTTTTTACATCATATATTTCATCTACTTAGTTTAGACATGTTCTGTAATGCCACATGTTTAGTTTCTATATCATATATGGGAATTGATAACCCACAAGTATAGCGGATCAATTGTAGCCTGTTTCGATAAGGAAGAGTTTCGAACCCAACGAGGAGATAAAGGTAGAACAAATATTCCCTCAAGTTCTATCGACCACCGATACAACTCTACGCACGCTTAACGTTCGCTTTACCTAGAACAAGTATGAAACTAGAAGTACTTTGTAGCTGTTGTTGGATAGGTTTGAAAGATAATAAAGAGCGCGTAAATAAAAACTAGGAGCTGTTTAGATAAAGAAATAACTAAGTTAGTTTTAGTAGAGAGCTTTTTGTCACACAAGAAAGTTATTTGTCCCTAGGCAATCGATAACTAGACCGGTAATCATTATTGCAATTTTATTTGAGGGAGAGGCATAAGCTAGCATACTTTCTCTTCTTGGATCATATGCACTTATGATTGGAACTCTAGCAAGCATCCGCAACTACTAAAGATCATTAATGTGAAACCCAACCATAGCATTAAAGCATCAAGTCCACTTTATCCCATACGCAACAACCCCCTTACTCGGGTTTATGCTTCTGTCACTCAAGCAACCCACTATAAGAGAATCATGAACGTATTGCAACACCCTACAGCGGGAATCCCTCACGCTTGCGCGACACGGAGAGCACCATAGGACAGCACCAATAATAAAACATGCAACTCAAACCAATCACGATCATCAATTAACCCATAGGACAAAACGGATCTACTCAAACATCATAGGATAGCCATACATCATTGGGAAATAATATATAGCGTTGAGCACCATGTTTAAGTAGATATTACAGCGGGTAAAAGAGGGGTTACACCGCTGCGTAGAGGGGTGAACAGTTGGTGATGACGGCAGTGAAGTTGTTGGTGTAGATTGCGGTGACGATGATGGCCCCGGCGGCGTTCCGGCGCAACCGGGAGAGAGGAGGAGAGAGCCCCCCTTCTTCTTCTTCTTCCTTGACCTTCTCCCCAGATGGGAGAAGGTTTTCCCCTCTGGTCCTTGGTCTCCATGGCATGGGAGGGGTGAGAGCCCCTCCGAGATTGGATCTGTCTCTCTATCTCTCTCTGTTTCTGCGCTCCCAGATCTGGGCTTTCACCGTTTTTTATATTTCCGGAGATCCGTAACTCTGATTGGATTGAAATTTGAACACGATTTTTATCCGGATATTAGCTTTCTTGCGGCGAAAGAAGGGCAGCAACCGCCTTACGAGGTGTCCACGAGGGTCAGGGGCGCGCCCCCTGCCTTGTGGTCCCCACGGGCATCATCTCGCGTTGATTCCACTTCCCAAAATTCACATGTATTCCAAAAAAATTCTCCGTCAGTTTTTATCCCGTTTGGACTCCATTTGATATGGATTTTCTGCGAAACAAAAAAACATGCAACAAACAGGAACTGGCACTGGGCACTGGATCAATATGTTAGTCCCAAAAATAGTATAAAAATTATAGATACGACGGAGACGTATCAGGAAATATGCAGTCTCATGTCTTTTAGCCAGCCATAATATATGTGAAATCTTCAATGCCATCCTGTTTAACCAGGCATCATATATTTGAATGATATCTTGCCCATCCTTTTCTTCATTACATTTCCATTTGTCGACAATGTTTGTACATTAAACTACTCTTCCCGTGAATCAGCCATTTGGGTGGGAGATGGAAAAATATGGAGTGAAAACAAGGCCTTCAGAGCAGAGAGTGCTACCTGTCGAAGCAGATATCTTGTTTGGTCTCGATAGCTACTTAGAGATGGATTCAGAGACAGGTGACCAGTCCAATTCCCCCACCAAGGTGTATGCTCTAACTTGGCACGGTTATACTGCTCATATCATGCATATGGTGTCTTGCATTGCATAGTTTAGACATCATATACACAATATTCAACACCATGTTCTTAGTTCAGACATCATATCGAATGCCCTATGTTTAGCATATAAATCACATATGTGAATTAAATCATGCGATCCTAATTACTTAGATAACATGTATGTCAATTATGTCATGCATCCTGTTTAGTTCTTCATCATATCTTTGAATTATGTTATGCTATGCTATCCAGTTTAGATAGACATCATATATGTCAAATTATGTCATGCTATCCGTTTTAGTTAAACAATATACATGTCAACTATTTAATTCCCTCTTTTTTCCACACTGTCTATTGCATTTGTCTCTCATACAATGTCTGTACATTCAACTATGTTTCCTGTTTATCAGCTATTTGAATTGGAGCGGGTGATGCCAGTATCTAGCGGAGTAAAAACATGGTCTTCAAATAAAACAGTGCTACCTCTTGGTGGAAATAGCACCCCGGTTGTACATGCACCAGAACCAGCCCTACCACACATAACCCAGACTCTCGCAGATTGTACCCCTACTGTGATGATCAGAGAACCAGCTTCACCCAATCTAACCCCAACCACAGCAGATAGTAACCCAGTTCCTGTTGACACAGCACCATCTCCATCACAGAGCTCCCAAACAAGAGCAGTTAGTAAGGCAGCTCCAGTGCCCAAAGGGCCAGTACTACCACGGCGAACCCCAACTCCACCAGTTAGTACGCCTATTCCTGTGGAGGAAGCACAACCAGCCAGTCGTAGTTTAGCATCTATCGCATTTGATGTTGTTAAATCCTATCTGCGTATCTTCCCATCTTCGAAATGTTATACTGAAGATGAAGGAAAATGCAAGTTGCAGGTGTTTGTCCAGGAGTAATGTGTAAGTAATGTTATTAATGGCAATTACTTTTCTTTGTCCCATACATTCTACCTCCATGATGGTTATAATACAGAAAATTTTCCCATTTTTCTCTATAGAGAAGGACCGATTTGGAAACTCAGGATGAGGTAACCTGTGCTAACACCTCTGCTATCTTCAAGAATGCTTGGTGGCAGTATCGGAATTACCTGAAGAATACATACTTCACTGGCAAAGAAACTCAGCAAATTCCTTTACGTTCTCCTGAGACACATTTACTGGACGATGACTGGGAACGCCTTGTTCTGTACTGGTCCCGAGCCAAGAATGTGGTAAGGTCTATGAGCTCATTTTTGAAGTACTGTATTCTTGTTTCTTACTGTACTATGTTCATGTAGAACAAGTGCTTAAACCTGAAGAACAACTGTTCTAATTTAAGATTCCATTGCTATCGTGCATACTGCTTTGCTCTTGTATCACTGCATTTACTCATACAAACTTATTTTCAAATAGAAGTATCCAATTGAAACTCCAATGGCACAGCAGGTATGTTCACGCATGTTTCTTTAATAGGTTTGCTCTTATCAATAGCTCTGTCGATTTCAATTTCAATTGTGTATACAGTTGACTTCTCATATCATGCACATTACTAGCATCACAACAGAGCAAATAGTGTTGTTGTACATGTAGACCCGTCGCATCCATCTGAAATCTTGTTGTGCCGTGTAGTTTCCCACGCTTTGTATTCTTTCCCTTCTGCTTTGTCTTGAACTGATATGATTTGAACCGTGTCTCTATTTTGTTTTAGCAAGACAATGCAGTGACCATAGGACATAGATATATGTTTGTTTGATGCTTTTATTATGTACTAGTACTTGGCAATAGAAGACTTGGTAGTTTAATCCTGTCCACCTTACTAATGAACTGGTTCACCGAAATGAGTTTCATATACTAGTACATGCTAAACCTGTTATGTGTCTGCTTGTTTCTTCTTTTAGAATGCTGACAGAATATTGGGGAAGAGTGCCTTATTAAGGAATGGTAAAGGAAGTAATGCAGATAAGGTTCAGGATAGTGAGATCCTTGTTGGTCTCCAACAAAGCTAATAAAACAGCTAAGGAAGACTATCTTGAAGACAGTGAGACAACCGGAAAGTCCTGTCTTGGTTTAGTGTTCGGGTTACTGGCCACTACCGCTTGCACAAGCTATTCAAACTCACTGTCTGAATCAGTTCGTTTTCTTGAGTCTCAACTACAAGCTGAAAGACATCGATCAGCTATGCTGCGACAAGAAGCAGAAGGACTGTGGATGTCCCTGGAGCATTCATATGCATACTTTCTGGTGCAACAGCAAGCGTTGGAGGATTTTAACGCCAAACAGGCCAAAGCTAATAAGCTTGCTATGCTTATTGCCAGCATGGTGGATACCCAGGATAACGTTTCTTGAGCTCTTCTGAAGTTGTTTCAAATATGCTCTTGTTTTGCTGCCGCTTTTATTTGCACTGGTGGCCAATTTTGACAGCCTAGCGTAAGTTGCTTGCTTATTTATTTCCTTGTTTGCTTGTAGAAAGTGCAGTTCTTTTTCCGCGGTTTGCTAGTGTCCGCAATAACCTATTTTTTAAAAGTAGGCCATAATAACCATGGGCTACATATTTACTGTAGTTACCATGGGCCTCCTACGGGTCGTAGAAACAATGGGCCTTCTAAGGGTCGTAGGATCCATGGGCCTTCTACGGGCCGTAGGATCCATGGGCCTTCTATGGGCCGTAGGGTCCATTGGTCTTCTACGGGCCGTAGGATCCATGGGCCTTCTACGGGGCGTATAATAATTTCGCCAAACATGGGTCATAGTGTTCGTGGACTATAACGGGCCATTAATAGGCCGTATTTGATAACGCTATGAAACTAGCCCAACGGGTTAACGGGCCACAAACGGGCCAAATGTAACCACGGGCTGAATTTGGCCCACAAACAGAACAGGCCAGTAACGGACCGTAACTAACTGAATTCTAGAAATGATCCCAAGAATAAATGGGGCCTTAGAAGGACGAAAGTTAACACGGGCTGGAAATGGCCGGCGGAATAATGGGCCGTTAATGGGTATAAAGCGATACACTGTTCATTATGGGCCAGTTTCATCTCGGGCCTTTATTGGGCCCAAAGTTACGAAGGGCCTCATATGGGCCCAAAGACATCATGGGGCATACATGGGCCAGAAGCTACAACGGGCTGGAATCATATTGGATGGCCCAGATGAAGCTACTGGGCTTAATTCCGATAGGCCGTAACGGGCCGGGAGTTAGCGGGCCGTAAATGGGCGATATACGAATAGGTCGTTAACATGCTTTCCGTGGGCCGGCCCGTTACCTTTTGACCAAGTCAAACGGGTCGTCCTTTTCACCGGAATGGGCCTCTGTTGGGTCGTGCCACGTGTTGACGTATCATAGGCGCCTCCTATCCAATGAGTGGGTGACATCTGTCCCAACGGTGAGCCAACACGTGTTTCCTTTTTTTTGACTGTGAACGACAGTGGGAGAGGCTCCAATTACATCAATGTTACAAGTGGGTTTTTAGTGCCCCCCGGCCATGGCCTAAAGAGTCAAATAAACAAGTGTTACAAGCTTTGTATGTAAGAAGCTAGGAAAGGACGGAACTCCTCCCTACCATTGTGTACTAGGATGCTCAAAAGATCTTTGAACCAAACCAGCCATGAGCCAAAAGAGTGCGGGATCCCTCTGAAATATTCATTATCTCTCCTTCCATATGCTCCCTGCAGCCATCAAGAAAATGTCCATAAACAAGGGTTGCCGCCAAGTCTCTCTGCCACCGTGCAACAAGGAGACTCTGTTACCCAGCGCCAGCCAAAGCATACCAACTTTATCCCAACAACACTGGCTAAATGGGCAGGCAAAGAAGAGATGTTCGATAGTTTCCTCAGGGGGTTCTGACACAGCATACAAGCGTAGTTGTTATTTGCAATGACGTAGTGCCTACGTCTCAACATGTTTCTTGTGTTTAGGCGTTCAACCAATAGCAGCCACCCGAACATTTTGAATTTGATTGGACTTTTGGCTTTCCAGAGCCACTTGAAGGCATCATCAGCATCCATCTCTTTGAAACAATGATCGTAGAATTTCTTGGAGGTGAAGGCACCACCAAGCATGCACTCCCAGGTGTCGTCCCGGTCTCTCTCCGGGAGTACATGCATGGAGCCTCGTGGGATTTCTCTGACTTCCTCTCTGGCTTGAGCTGACAAAGGCAGGTGAAACAGCATGCTCGGGTCCATGGATGTAATAACATCGACGACGGATGCATCCTCATTCAAGCAGAACGAGAAAGCCCTGGGGAAGAGCTCCATAAGGGGGGCATCAAAATCGCTATGAAACCAGGCGTCTTTCCAGAACAGGGAGGAAGAGCTGTTCCCCAGAGTGACTCTTGTGATCCCATGAAACACATCACTGAGATGCATTATATCACGCCACTAGAAAGAGCCGATCGGATCCATTGCATGTGGAATCTTGCCTGCATAGTAAGCATCCCAAATCAGGGTCACCCAGGGGACGTCATCGCGGTTATAGAACTTAAAAGGATGTTTCAGAAGGAGGGCCATATTTTGGGTTTTGATGTCAAAAATCCCGAGTCCTCCTTTACTTTTTGGTCTACAAACCAACTCCCAGGCTGCCAACGAATTATTCTTAACTCCATCCTCAGAGTTCTTAGCCCAAAGACAGTATCTGCGTAGTTTATCAAGGTGTTCAATCACTTTAGGGTGCAGTTTAATCGGGCACATGGCATAGATTAGCATTGAATTCACAGCTGAGTTGACCAAAGTGAGTTTGGCCCCGGAAGACATCAGAGATAGCGCTGTGGACATCTTCCTTTCCACTCCGTGCACAAGCGGCATGAGTTCTAGCAACGATGGCCTCGTCGTGCTCATGGGGAGGCCAAGGTATGTGAACGGGAGCGAGCCAACCGAACAGCCAAAGACCTGCGCCAACTCCATAGCGCGTTGCGGGTCAATGTTGATAGGGATCAACATAGACTTGTGAAAATTGATTTTCAGTCCAACCTAGCCAGCATAGTCTTCTAGGATGATCTTCATGCGGGCAGCTTGATCAGGGCAGACCGGCATCACCAGTATGGTGTCATCCGCGTATTGCACCACCGGAAAATCGCCACTACGATTGCATGGGGTGGGCAGTTCAATCAGACGTCGAGCAAAAGCATCGTTGGCCGTGGCCTGAAGAAGATCAGCAGCGAGGACAAGAATCAGTGGTGATAGGGGGTCTCCTTGTCGCACCCCACATTTGCATTGGAACTTTCAGCCAGGGACTCAATTAAGGAGAATAGAGGAAACACCAGAGCCAAAAATGGTTTCCATCCAACCCAGCAACTTGTCATCAAACCCCATGTGTCGCATGATCTCCAACATGGGGGCATGCTCGATTGTGTCAAAAGCCTTTTCGTAGTCTAGTTTGAGGAGCACAATCTCACGCGACGATACCTGACACTGATGAATACATTCAAATGTCCAAGCTAGACAGTCTTGGATGGTCCTCCCCTTCATGAAACCGTATTGATTTCTGTGAATGATTTTCAGAATGACTTTCTGTAGACGATTAGCCAGAATTTTCGTGACAATTTTAAGGCAGCAGTTAAGTAGTGTAATTGGTCTGTAATCATTGGCAGTCTCAGGGGAGGAGATCTTCGGGATCATGGTAATGTACCCTTTGCTAATTCTGGATATATCAAGCATGCCGTCGTGGAAATCTTGACACATCCTGTAAAAATCCTCTTTAATGATCTGCCAACAGCTTTGCCAGAAGCAACCATTAAATCCATCCAGGCCAGGAGCCCTGTCGGTCGGCATTTCTTTAATCACAGCATCTATTTCTTCCTTTGAGAAGGGCGTTGAAAGCTCGTCCAAACCATCAATCCTTCGAATGATCCGAGAGAGGTCAAAACGCATGCTGGTGGGCTTTGAGGAGCCCAAATGTTCCTTATATGTTTTGTACAGCACCCCCTCTTTGCTAACATGGTCACTCACCACCACATCACCATCCCGCAAGTTGGCAATCCAGTTATGCCTAAACCTCTCTGTCGTAAGAGATTGAAAGAGCTTAGTGTTTTTGTCAGCAAATCTGAAATATCTGACGGTGCATCTCTTCCTCCAATATTCATTCTGATATTTGAGCAAAGTATTGAGATGCAGTTTTAGAATGCGCCTGAAGTTTTTTCTTGAATGAAAAGTGCTCTTTTGTCCTCAAGATCATTCAACTGAGCAAGAGCGTAATTACTGTTCTGAATCATAATTTTCAGTTTTGAGATGCCTCAGCTCCATCGCTTGAGATCATAGCGTAAAGTTTTCAGCTTTTTGCAAATTAGTGCAGCAGAGTTAGGAGCATGGCAAGGCTTGGAACAAGAGCCAGCTACCACATCAAAGAAGCCCGCATGATTGACCCAGAAGTTTTCAAACTGGAATAGTTTGGACTTGGGGATTTTGGATTCAATGGCCACCACACAGGGGATATGGTCAAACACGGGCTTGCCAGGAGGCAGAACCACCGTGTTCGGGAAAGATGTGGTCCAATTAGACGATGAGAAGAACCAGTCAAGTTGTTCGATCAGAGGATCATCTTGCATATTGCTCCAAGTGTATGATCGGCCCTTGACAGGGAGTTCCATCAAGGTTTGTGCGCGAATTAGTTCATTGAACAAGAGCATATCAGCAGCGTCTCCACCTGGTTTATTTCTGTTAGCCATGGAACAAATGAAGTTGAACTCTCCCAAGATCAACCAATTTTCATCATCTGGTATATTAAGATCGAATAACCAAGAACTGAAATCCACCCGTCCATGGCCAGAGCAAGGACCATATACATTGACGAGATACCAAACCTCATTGGATTGCGTGGAAACAAAAGAAACCCCAACTGCAAAAGAATCAATAAACCATGGCGTGCCCACAAACATAGAACTGTTCCCAATAGTGATAATACCGCCTGAGGCACCCAAAGAGGGCGCAAACACAAATTTATCAAAGCGCTTGGGGCAGAAAGTTTTAATAAAAGCTAGATCAAAACCTTCACGCTTAGTTTCCTGGATACATAGCACCGAACAACCGCTAGTATCAATAACATTCCTAAGAGCCAAAAGTTTGCTATCAGAGTTTATTCCTCTGATTTTCCATGATAACACATTCCAAGATTTATTCATGACGGAGGAGAGCTCAGTCTTCGCCGTCAGCGGTCGACTGCTGGCCATGCAGCAACTTCTCTGCAGACAGATCATCAGGAGCAATGCCACAGCGGCCGCCCACCTATTGGATTTCCTCCATGGAGGTAGGGGTGGGCAAGGAGTAGTGGTAGCTTGGGCAGGAGCAGCCGCCATGGAGACGTCCCTGACAGATGGCACCACACGAGCTCTCACCCTCGATCTGGTATGTTTGTTGTCAGAGACCTGGTTGACTTTGAAGCCGTCATACTTGTTTGATCTGGTGCTCCTTCTAAATGTAGTAGTGTCAAGGGGCACATTAGCATCGCGTGAGCTAGTGGCAGCAAATAGAGACGTTGAAGCAAGCATCTGGAGGGCATTCCCATGGTCAGAAAGGCAGAAGAATTTGACTGAGAGCCCACAGTTTCAGAAGCAAGATGTGAAGTGATGGCCTTGAGTCCGGGGGATCGATCAGCCTGGTCCCATTCCATGTCAACAGAGTCAGCCATGACAAGTGGGTCATCCTGCGGCAAGTTGCTGGGAATTATGCTGGCTCCCATCTGGAAGTTAGCACCAAAGATCACAGACATGAAATTAGGTTCTGGCACAATACTCAACAACCATGCGGCAAAAACAGAGTTCAGGTGAGTTAGGATGACCCTTAAAGGATTGAGAGGGAACATGACATTCTCCATCTGCACCTCGGCAAGGGCCGGTGTGTATATGCGCTTGAGCATTCCACCAATCCAAAGCAGCAGTTCCTGATGCAGAGCAACAGTAAGATTAACCGAGTCTCCACCTACTCTGACAAAGGCCAAATGAGCAGCAGGGTTTCCAATAACGAAACTGTCAACCAAAGCTTCGACCGCTTCAATCTCCTCTTTAGATAACCAAACATCAGACAGATTGTCATGAATATTATGCTCAGGGTCCAATCCATCCATTAGGGATGGCCCACCATATTGGAAGAAGGTCCTGAAGCAGAAACCAGAGTATGGAGCGGGGATTACTGGCCAGACGCGCCACCCATTCTCCTGAAGTTGTTCCTAAGATGGTGCAGGCGCATTCCAGGCAGCTTCATTCAGTGCATCCTGCGCAGCCATCTCATCAATTCTTTCCTGCTGCATGACAGTGTAAAACGGGAGATCATATGGATGAGGTGAAGCATTAAGGAGAGGAGGAGCCTCCTCCGTGCCAGCTAGACCTGGGATTGTGTTTCTATGGTTAAGCACATAAACTGGAACAGACCAAGAGCGACCAAGACTGGGCAGCAGACCAACTCTGGTTACCAAGAGACTACAAGGAACATCAGCATCATCTTTGATATGACATTTAACAAGAACACGGGCTTTGTTCTGACCCAGACGCAGACAGACTAGCACTTTACCAAAGTTCGAAACAGCCTTATGGATGTAATGTTCAGTCTGGTAATCCATAGGGAAGGCAAGAAACATAATCCAGACTTCATATTCAAAAGCAGGCATGCGCATATGGATACTCTCAACATGTGGAACTAGGGAAAAAATAGAATCCTCAGTCAGAGAATGAGGCCCTTCCCAAATCGCTGCATCTCTGCTCTGCTCTCCATGTCTGCAGACACCACACAACCAATGCCAATCGAATAGATGAAATCATCGAGTAAATCATATTCCAGATCAACAGTGATAATACGGCAAACTTTAGCAAGCCAGAACTCCTCCTGATGGTCGGGAACAGGAGGGTCAACAAAGACAATGGCATACCTATCGTGGTTGAGCGGAGGATCATCCATCACCATGACATGGCGTTGGACGCGATGAGCAAGGCCCCTGTGGAAGATCGATCCCGCCGGAGAAAAGGCGAACGGGCGCACCGGGAATTTTACACGTGGAAAACCCCATTGGTCTGGGCTGTTAACGGGTTATCGGATCCAAAACCGGACCCGATAGCTTAACGGCGACCTGTTATGGTGGATGCCACGTGTCGGTCACCCTTGAGAAAAACACTTCAATGACGCGTGATTTATCGTCATGGAAGTGGACACTTCCGTGATGATAATTTTGGTAATGTCATGGAACACTTCTACGACAGCACAGGTATGACTATCTTGATTCTTTCATAAAATCGTCATGGATGTACATGCATGACAGAAAACATGACCTACTGTGACAAACACGTATCATCACGGAAGTGTATTTTTTTGTAGTGGTGGTTTTGGTAATTCTTAACAACATATACCTCATTGAATGAATATTCTTTCAAGATAATCTTTTTAGAAAGTTCAACGATTGGCATGGCATGGACTAGAGATGTGGACCCCTCAAAATGCTAAGGACACATATTGGCTCAAGCTCAAGACTCTACATTTTAATTTAGTGATCCAAGATCACATTGAGTCCATAGGAAAAGCCAATACTACTAAGAGGGGATGAGGTGTTGCGTAATGGCTTGCTTGCTCAAAATGCTTAGTGATATGCTCCAAAAGCCCTCAACCACTTTCTCATGTACACATATGTCCCAAACCAAAAGTCAAACTCGGCGCCATCGATTTCATCTATCCGGCGCCACTGAGTTCACTTGACATAGCCACTGCCAGAAACCCTAATCAGTTCGGCTTCACCGATAGGGTGCTCGGTCTCACCGAGATGGGATTGCAAACTATCTGTTTCCCTTCGTAACGTTTTGGTCTAACCGGGATGAGCGATCGGTCCCACCGAGTTCGCAATGCAAACTCTCTGCTTCCTTTTCATAATGTTTTGGTCTCACCGAAATGAGCGATCAGTCCCACCGAGTTTGCCTGACCAACTCTCTGCTTGCCTATTATAGAAATCGGTCTTACCGAGTTCATGTGATAGGTCTCACCGAGATTACGTTATGCCCTAACCCTAATGAAATTGGTCCCACCAAGTTGACATGTCGGTCACACCAAAAAGCCTAATGTTCACATTTTGAACTAAATCGGTCTGACCGAGTTTTAGTACTCGGTCCCACCGAGTTTGGTAAATTGTGTGTAATGGTTAGATTTTGTGTGGAGGCTATATATACCCCTCCACCCATCCTCCATTCATGGAGAGAGCCATCAGAACGTGCCTACACTTCCAGCATTCATTTTCTGAGAGAGAACCTCCTACTCATGTGTTGAGACCAAGATATTCCAATCCAACCACAAGAATCTTGATCTCTAGCCTTCCCCAAGTTGCTTTCCACTCAAATCATATTTCCACCAAATCCAAATCTGTGAGGGAGACACTACTACAGGAGACTGCTAACGCGACACTACGATTAGAGACCCTTTGTTGAAACTGTGTGCGATGCAATATTCGCAAACAGTGGTGTAAAAAACCGTCAAAAATGGTGCAAAACGGTTGCGATGATGTATGCATCAAACATGGTTCAGGTTTTAGTTGCGTGTGCAATGAAGGGCATGCGGTTAATCCATTCAAACTGTTTGCGATGAGGCGGAACAACAGAAACGGGCAGACATAACAATGTGTGTGCGATGCAGGACACACGGTTAATCCATTCAAACTGTTTGCGATGAGGTAGAACAACTGAAACGGGCATCCATATCAATGTGTGTGCGATATACGGCATATGGTTAACTCGAACGAACGGTTTTCGATTAGGGAGCACAACAGAAACGGTTCAACTTAACAAGATGTGTGTGATATGCAGCATACAGTTCACATGGATGAACTATTTGCGATGAGCCAAAAGAACACAAACGAGTCATGTAAACAAGATGTGTGTGATACGTGGCAAACAGCCAACTCGGATGAACTATTTGCGATGAGAAATTACAACACAGACGGTCAATATAGTTACTTTGTGTGTGATTCTGTGTGTACAAAAAACTTTGAAAAATGCAAACTAGTTGCTTGCGGTGGCTAGGTGTATCGCACATGATGCGTCTGCGAGTACTCGTGTGAGATGATTAGTTTGTTACACATACGTTTCCTTATGTGAACATGTGTGTGAATTTGCAATATGGACAGTTAATATGCAAATGCCTTCTGGACATCGGGCAGACGCTTAAACTCAATGAACTGTGTACGATACTAATACTTTTCATGAAAATTTATGAACTTGGGTAATAGCATTTGAGTAACATATATATAGTGGTTACACTATTCGACAAAAGGAGGATCTTTGTAACACGGTTTTGACAACCATGTGGTCCATATCTACATACTTAACATAACAACTATCACATTTTAAGAGGCTAAGGGCCAACAACCATATGGTCCATATCAACATACTTAACATATATAGTAACAGCTGGCACATTTTAAGAGGCTGAGGGCCAACAACCACAACTATCCACTGGATGGAGCTTCATCACGGCGACTCGGCATCTCGTCAGTGAAAAGGAAGAGCCCTCCTGTGCCTTGGTAGAGCAGGAGTAGAACAGTGTGTCCAATTTTCCAATATTGATGCATTGCCATGAGAAGCAAGAACTTGTTAATTTGAATGGTTCCATTTTTGCAGGAAATGCAGTACCTTGCAATCACTTTGGCATTATTAGTAGGCACAAGTGTAATTCGACCACGCCGGGAAATCGATCCAAGAATGGCTACAGTGGGCAATTTCTGTTGACATGTAGAATAAAAAACAATTGTAACATATCGTTGAAGATATATATAGTTTATGAGCATCGACATTAAAATAAGACTTTTTACCAGCGCTTTGTGCACTAAATTGGTCTTGTTTAGTGTGTGCACCATAGGTCTAATTAATCTCATCAAAAATCCAGCGTTCATATTATGTGCTATCTCTGTCAGATTATCAACAAAGTTTATGACATGCTTCAAGTCCTTCCAGTGAAATTTGGTACGCTTAGTAACATACAGATCGTTGACTATGCATCCAACATATCCTGCTTAAAAGGTGGAAAGGTATTATTTATTCAGAACACGGCAGAAGAATATATAGTGCGCATAAATTGGTAAACAGAATTTGTTACTGCCAAGGAACGGAGTCAGAATATGATATCACAATTGGTTGCTGAAATAGTGATCAATTGGTTGCTTAAATAGTAATATGACAGCGTGGAGAAAGTTGAAAGGACACTAACTTCGATCAGACTTTGATCAACTGATGACGTTGGGGAAGTAAACATCCATGTTAATTAGACCAGGCTGCGGAGGAGTCCGCGGTGAGTGAGTGGGGATGAAGTGGGCGAGGGTTTTCTTTTCCTTTTGCATGTCTGAGTCAACACACATAGTTCTCAGAGGCGACGGAGATGAACCGTGTGTGATAGTAAATCACCGAGATTGAATGGGAATCCAAATTTCCTTTGTCCTTCATCCGTGAGTTTTTTATGATGAACATAAACCCTGCTAATCACCGTGTTCAAATTTGACACTTTTCCGGGTTCATTTACAATATTTCGGGGATTATGTGCATTTTGTAGGCATTAATGCACGTAATTCAGATTCAAACAATTGGTGCATGAAAGGGTGCACAAGAGCGGTCTAGAAAAACCATACTCATGGTATTTAGTAATTTCTCAAGCCTTTTACAAGGAATGGGCAGAGATTTTAATGGAGTCAACCACAGACGCGTCAGTTACTGGGTTATCAACTATAGAACAATGAAATATGTGCTTGAAAAACATGACGGCTGGCATGGTGCCATGGTATGGCCTCACCGTGCCCTGGTGAAAAGCTGAGAAGGTTTGATTTATGTCGTCATGCACGCCCTTCATAAATCGAACCATCACCGAGGAATTTCAATGCTTTCGAGAGGAAAATCACCAAGATTGAAGGGGAATCCAAATTTTCATCCTAGTTTGTCTTTCAGTTTTTTTCCAACAATCAACATACCGCCTCAAATGAAACGTGTTCAAATTTGACATGTTTCCGAACTCATTTACCATAGGGGATTGTGTCCATTTTCTAGGCATTAATTATGCACATAATTCAAATTCGAACAATCGGTGCATGAAAAGGTGCACAAGAACGGTCTGGAAAACCATGCTCGTGCTATACAAAAACTGAAACACATGGTTGGAAAACATGACGCTTGGTATGGTGCCATGGTGTGGCCTCACCATGCCCCTGGTAAAAATTGGAGAATATTTTCTTTATGTCGTGATGCGCGCCTTTCATAAAATGAACCATCATCCGAGGAACTTTCATGGTTTCGAGGGGGAAATCACCAAGATTGAAGGGGGATCCAAATTTCCTTTGTCCTTTGTCCACGAGTTTTTTTCTATGATGAGCATAGAACCTGCAAATCACCGTGTTCAAATTTGGCACTTTTCCGGGTTCATTTGCCATATTTAGGGGATTATGTGCATTTCCTAGGCATTAATGCACATAATTCAAGTTCAAACAATCGATGCATGAAAGGATCCACAAGAACGGCTTAGAAAACCATGCTCGTGTCATTTAGTAAATTCTCATGCCTTTTACAAGGAATGGACAGATATTTCAATGAAATGTGTGGCAATAGTCAACCACAAATGTTTGTTTGTTGGGTTTTCAACTATAGAAAAAAATGAAATAAATACTTAAAAAACATGACGTCTGGCATGGTCCCATGGTATGACCTCACAATGCCCTGGTAAAAATTTGAGAAGGTTTGGCTTATGTTGTCATGCACGCCCTTCATAAATCGCACCATCACCGAGGAAGTTCCATGCTTTCGAGAGGGGAAATCCCCAAGATTGAAGGGGAATCCTAATTTCCATCCTAGTTTGTCATTCAGTTTTTTTCCGACGATCAACATACCACCTCAAATGCAACATTTTCAAATTTGACATTTTCCCGGGCTCATTTACAATATTTAGGGGATTATGTGCATTTTTTTGGCATTAATGGACATAATTCAAATTCGAACAATCGATGCATGAAAAGGTGCACAAGAACAGTCTGGAAAACCATGCTCGTGTTATTTAGCACATTCTTATTCCTTTTACAAGGAATGGGTAGATATTTCAAGGAAATGTGTGGCAATATTCATAAACGCGTCGTTTACTCGGTTAATAACTATACAAAAAATGAAACACATGGTTGGGAAATATGACGCCTGGCTTGGTTCCATGGTATGGCCTCACCATGCCCTGGTAAAAATTGGAGAATGTTTTCCTTTCCTTATGTCGTGATGCGCGCCTTTCATAAATCAAACCATGACCGAGGAAGTTTCATGGTTTCAAGGGGGAAATCACCAAGATTGAAGGGGGGTCCAAATTTCCTTTGTCCTTTGTCCACGAGTTTTTTCTACGATGAACGTACAACCTACCAATCAACGTGTTCAAATTTGGCACTTTTCCGGGTTCATTTTCCATATTTAGGGGATTATGTGCATTTACTAGGCATTAATGCGCATAATCCAAGTTCAAACAATCGATGCATGAAAGGGTCCACAAGAACGGCCTAGAAAATAAAGCTCGTGCCATTTAGTAAATTCTCATGCCTTTTACAAGGAATGGACAGATATTTCGATGAATTGTGTGGCAATAGTCAACCACAAATGTCTGTTTGTTGGGTTTTCAACTATAAAAAATGAAATAAATGGTTAAAAAACATGACGCCTAGCATGGTGCCATGGTATGACCTCACCATGCCTTGGTAAAAATTTGAGAAGGTTTGGCTTATGTTGTCATGCACGCCCTTCATAAACAAACCATCACCGAGGAAGTTCCATGCTTTCGAAAGGGAAATCCTCAAGATTGAAGGGGAATCCAAATTTTCTTCGTTCTTTGCCCTGGAAATTTTTTCTACTACGAACATACACCTTGCAAATCACCGTGTTCAAATTTGGCATTTTTCCGGCCTCATTTACCATATTTAGGGGATTATGTGCATTTTCTAGGCATTTTGCGCATATAAATCCAATCCAGCTACAGGTGCACGGGTGTGATGTGAGGGACGTGGATTGCCATTTGATCGCGGCGCATCCAACGGTGCACACGCGCGATCCGTGTGGCTGGGGTTCCGGCCAATCATAACGCAACACACAATAGGCTCAGCGCACACTGTTTCTCGAAGCTACGGAGATGAACCGTGTGTGATAATGAACAAGCAAAATTGTAAGGGAAGCCAAATTTCTGTTGTCGTTTGTGGTTGAGCCCTTGAATACCACCGCACTGTACAGCTGCCGGGCCCCTCCATTCCAGAGCTCTCTCCAGGCGTTGTCCATGGAACCGCGGCGCACAGTAACTTGTAAGGAAGCAATGGCATCCCGCCGCGCCGCGTTCCTCGCCGCCCGCGACCGCGCACATGGTAACGAAGTGATGGCATCTCGCGGCGCCGAGTTCATCGCCGTCGGCGGCCAGACAGTTACATGGGCGGACTTTGAGGCTGCCATGGCCGAATGGGTGGTGGATCTAGAGGCGGCCAAAGCCGCACAGAAGGAGCGGAAAAGGCAGAAAACAGTCAAGAAAAGAGAGTCCCGCCACCGCAAGAAAAAAGAGGCCGCACGCCATGGTGAGGAGAGCTTGGAGGAGATCGAAGGACGGTGGGTTACCGCCTACAAGGCCGGGAAGGAGAATGCCGGTGTCTGGCCAGCATGCCCTGATGGCAGCATGTGAGAAGTAGTTTAAGTTTGTAGTATTAGAGCAAATTACCAGTAGTACTTTAAGTTTGTAGTATTAACGTACAATGTTTGTAAGAGCATCCTTTGAGAGCTTTGAGCATTGATTAGCATGTGTTCCCGTGTGTGTGTTTTTGCATTAATCATTAGAAGATCACAAAACACATGGTTTCTATGCCATACCCGTCTGCGTTTTTTGCGTTAATGACCCATAAGTCAGTTATCTGTGCGATATTTCCTAATAAACCAGGCATACCATTGACCGAAAAAAATCAAGTACACGTGTACATTTTTTTGGAGACGGGATCTGCCAACTTTCTTTTTTCTCGCACACGAGTATTTTACGCGCTTCGTCTGCGTTGTGTGTTTCCCCCGCCCAAGTTTCAAATTTCGCAGCGACATTTTCATTAGGCACCCGATTTCAGAATTTATTCCTCCAACCACATCCCCTTCCCCTCGGTATCCCCCCTCCCTCGCGCCTCCCCCTACTGGCATCTCAAACCGCCGCCGCCGCAACCACAGCTTCAACCGCATCTACGTTCTGCTTGGATCCAGTCAGGTAACCCACCGATCTCTATCACATCCCCGGCCTGATTGCTTAAATGGCGCCTGCGAAACATCCTCATGCCTCCAAATCCCCCCCCCCCCGCCAGGAGCTGATGGCGGTCCATGGCGCGATGGCCGCTGTGCGTGTTGACCCGGAGGAACACCTCACCTCCGCCGCCGCCGCCGACATGGTGCAGACTCTGGACCAGATGAAGTCCCCCAGCGACTACCCCCCAGGGCTTAACAGGTAAGATCTGACCAGCTAAATATTACCAATACCACGTGCAAGGGCTATGATTTGTACGGTTGATGTATTAAGCATGTTCGTGCCTTGTTTATTTCAGTACTACACATTGTGTGATGTTCAAATATTACCATGTCCAGCTCAATTTCACCAATATCAGCAACAAACTTCCAATACATGACTCAGGATATCACTAGAGATGCTGCCCATTTGCTATTTTTAGTGGATGCTAACCCTGTTGCACTTAACATGACTGTCCATGTACTTATGCAGGGTCATAATGGTCGATGCTTTTGTTTGCCGTCGAGGTGAGCTGCATCCCATGTCTTACAGTATTTCACATAATTTGTGCAAATGCATTTTAACTTCTACCCATTTACTGGTTGCCTGTAGGTACACATGTTAGTGGCACTGATCCACGCTTCGACCCAGAGGAACAGCTTGTCTCCGCCGTCGCTGACTTTGGCCGAGCTCTAGCCAAGATGAAGTGCCCCGGCAACTGCCTCTCTGGACTTATCAAGTATGTACTCACCAGTTCAATCTTACAATAACAGTTGCAATTAATTGCTATGTTCTTTACGGTCGATGTATTAAGCATGTTCTAGTAAACATGCCTAACACATTTTTGCTACTATCCCTACTTTTTTATAGACATCTGGGCATTCTCTGCTCTGGCAGCACCTTCCTTGTGATGTTTAACTATGCCAATTGCTTTTTTATCAGTACCTGTTTCAATTTCTATTAAGCATGTTGCAATTAACAGTTGAATCCATTTTTAAACAGTTGCATTTCAATGGCTACAAACTTACAAAACATGAGTGAGGATGTTGTTAAGCCTGTTGCAATTAACAGTTGTATCCATTTTTGAATCTGTCCATTTGCTACCATGCTACTCTCCGCAATCAAGATATACTAGAGATGCTGCCCCATTTGCTATTTTTGGTGGATGCTACCCCTGTTGTACTTAACATGCTTGTCCATGTACTTACACAGGGTCATAACGGCCGATGATGTTGTTTGCCGTCAAGGTTAGCTACATCCCATGTCTTACAGTATTTTACATCATTTGTGCAATTGCATTTTAACTTCTACCATTTACTGGTTGCGTGTAGGTACACATGTCAGTGACACTGATCCACGCTTCAACCTGGAGGAACAGCTCGCCTCCGCCGCCGCTGACTTTGGACGGGCTCTGGCCAAGATGAAGTGCCCCAGCAACTACCTCTCAGGACTTACCAAGTATGTACCCACTAGTTCAATCTTACCAATACCAGTTGCAATTAATGGCTATGTTTTGTATTATCGATGTATTAATCATGTTGTAGTAAACATGCCTAACACGTTTGAGCTATTTTCCCTACCTTTTTATAGACAACTGGGCCATTATCTGCTCTGGCAGCACCTGCCCTGTGATGTTTAACTCTGCCAGTTGCATTTTTATCAGTACCTGTTTCAATGGCCATTAAGCCTATTGCAATTAACAGTTGTATCCATTTTTAAAGAGTTGTATTTCACTTGCTACAAACTTACAAAATATGAACTAGGATGTTGTTAAGCATGTTGCAATTAATAGTTGTATCAATTTTTTAATCCGTCCCTTTGCTACATTGCTACTCTTTCAAAATGAAGATATCACTACAGATGCTGCCGTTTTATTACCATTTGCTATTTTTCGTGGATGTTAACCCTGTTGTAGTTAACATTGGCTTTCCATGTACTTACACAGGGCTACAATGGGCGATGCTATTGTTTGCCGTCGAGGTTAGCTGCATCCCATGTCTTATAGACCATCTATTCCTAAATATATGTATTTTTACAGATTCCAATAGACTACATAAGGAGCAAAATGAGTGAATCTTGATTCTAATCTAAACTATATCTATAATTCTATATACATCCGTATGTAGTTCATATTGAAATCTCAAAAAAAATACTTGTACTCAGGAACATAGGTAGTTGTATTTTACATCATTTGTGCAATCTCAGTTTAGCTTCTAACATTTACTGGTTGCTTGTAGGTACATATATGAGGGGTACTGATCCACGCTTCGATCCCTTTTGCGTCAAGTGAGGAAACTAAGAAAGATTGTTAGGCGAAAGAAATGGGTGATTGGAATTAACCTCTTTATTTACATTTTGTCAAAGACAACAGTGAACTTTAGGATGGTAAGTAATGTGTTGCCTTTTCCCCCTGGCCACAACAAGTTACTCTATTAGACCTCAGTATCTGATATTTTTCTCTTTTTAGTGGTTTCCGAAGATATTTACTGATGATTACCTTGCAAACTACATGACCGGAGTGGAGGCAACTAAGGTTAATGTATATAATTCATGCTACCATGATAATGCTCTAGAAGTCTTCCTGAAGGCGGTGAAGGATGGGCGGGCGATTGTCGGTGTTAAAACCGACGGATCTCGGGTAGGGGGTCCCGAACTGTGCGTCTAAGGCGGATGGTAACAGGAGGCGGGGGACACAATGTTTACCCAGGTTCGGGCCCTCTCGATGGAGGTAATACCCTACTTCCTGCTTGATTGATCTTGATGATATGAGTATTACAAGACTTGATCTACCACGAGATCATATAGGCTAAACCCTAGAAGCTAGCCTATGATTATGATTGTTGTCGTCCTACAGACTAAACCCTCTGGTTTATATAGACACCGGAGGGGGCTAGGGTTACATAGAGTTGGTTACAAGGGAGGAGATCTACATATCCGAATTGCCAAGCTTGCCTTCCACGCAAAGGAGAGTTCCATCCGGACACGGGACGAAGTCTTCAATCTTGTATCTTCATAGTCCAACAGTCCGGCCAAAGTATATAGTCCGGCAGTTCGAGGACCCTCTAATCCAGGACTCCCTCAGTAGCCCCTGAACCAGGCTTCAATGATGATGAGGCCGGCGCGCAGATTGTCTTCGGAATTGCAAGGCGGGTTCCTCCTTCGAATACTCCATAGAAGATTTTGAACACAAGGATAGTGTCTGGCTCTGCAAAATAAATTCCACATACCACCATAGAGAGCATAATATTCCACAAATCTAATCTGCTGACACATTTCGCAGCATGACATCACGCCACGGCTCGGTCATTATTCGAACTGTTTTTGTCAACCAGCTACTGCACATATTGCGAGGCGGTTTTCTTGGCACGTCTTGTCGAAGCAGAGATCGTGTCCCCTTATCACGGGATTCTCATCAATATGGGTGTGGGTACCCCAACCGCGCCATCAATTACGGCGCTTGGGGAATAAGCGAGTTTACCAGGCAGGTGGGGAGGCGCATAGTTTCTTCCGCCCTTATAAAGGGACAAGGATTCATCTTTTTCACCCACGCCTTCCTCTTCTCCTGCCCACTCGTACGCACTCGAGCTCCAGCGCCCAAGTTTTCATCCTCTCCGCAAAGCCATTCCAAGCATGTCCGGAGCGGGGGGCAAGTGGATGGTCTCCTCCCTTACGGAGGAGGACATTACGAAGCTCCTGGGAGCTGGATACCTAGCTGTAGACATCGCGCACCGGCTCCCAGAAGCATGGCAGACCGTCCCTACTCCAGAACCCCATGAGAGGGTAGTATTTCTTACCCACTTCGTCTGCGGACTGGGATTTCCCCTCCATCTGTTTGTCCGCGGGCTTATGTTCTACTATGGGCTGGACTTCCATGATCTGGCCCCTAACTTCATCCTCAACATCTCGGCGTTTATCGTCGTGTGCGAGGCCTTCCTTTGCATCAAGCCCCACTTCGGCCTATGGCTGATGACCTTCAACGTGAAGCCAAAGGTGGTAGTCGGTCAGCAGGCGGAGTGCGGACGCGCCATGGTGGGCAAAATGCCCAATGTCACCTGGCTCGAAGGATCCTACGTGGAGACCGTGAAGGGGTGGCAATCGGGGTGGTTCTACATCACCGAGCCGCGCGACACCAACTGGGTGGCGGCCCCCGAACTTCGATCCGGCATCCCCATCCGGCTCATCTCCTGGAAAGAGAAGGGCCTGTCGGAGGTTCGTCGGTGGAGCTGACCGGACTACAGAAATGTATCAAGAATATGATAAGCAAGAAAATCAAGCTTGTCAACGTGCTCCAGGTCATGCTCTTCTGCCGGATCCTCCCGTGTCAAAGTCAGGAATTCAATTTGTGGGAGTTCGACTCGGCTGAGCACCAGACGCCGCGAGAGCTCTTCGACACGATGCACAAAGACGTCTGGATGGTGCTGTTTAAGGGCGCCGAGGTACCTCCTCCTCTTACCGAGGATCCCGGACTCAGCGCAAAGCGCTCTGCCAATCCGGTAAGTCTTTTATATCTCCAGTATAACCATGTGAGGGATCTGAGCCTCCACGCCTTTTAACAGGACTGGGTAGCGACAGCGGAGCAGATCGATTGTCCAGCCCCCCTGCCCTAAGATCCAGCAGATGCTCTCCTAACAGAGATGCTGGTTCCGGCGCCTTATGAGGCGCCGGAGAAGAAGGCCAAGAAGAAGGCCACGGGGACCAGGAAAGGTCTCCGACGCAAGGTTATATCAGACTCATCGTCCGAAAACACCGACGCGCACTCCTCCAACGAAAACGAGGAGGAGGAAGAGGAGAGTTCTCCCCCCAGCCGGGGGAGACAAGAAAAGGAAGGCCACCCCCTCTGGGGGGGCGAAGGATACAAGAAGGGAAGGACCCTCCTTCCGGACTGCTCCACAACAGCCGCTTTTTGCGACGATGAGTGGTTTCCCAAGGACAAGCCCCTGGCGAAGTCATAAGTATCCGGACACCATAATAGTTCTTGGTATGTTTTATTTCATTGCTTCTTATCACGCCGAACATGATTATGCAGTCCATCCCGAGCCCATATCGACGTATCTTCTTCGGATGATTCTTTGGGCCCGTCGGATATGAACAACGATTCGCTCCCAACCGCCTCCTCCCCCCGCCCTACGGACGACGCCGGGGTGTTGTCTCAAAGGGCACTGAACCAACGGGAGACGGTTCCAGAGGTGCCCCAAGGCGACATTCCAGGCGCTGGGCGCATGAGGGGCAAGACTCCCCCGGGCCCTAACGTCGGGGGCAGCAAGCCTAGCCCCTAGCCGAATACTGCGCCGGAACCTTCAGTGGTTCCGGATTCTGTCAAGCAACCCCTCGCCAAGGGGGGCGAGCCGTCCGTGCCGATGGTCTCTGTCCATCTAGAGGCATCGGACAACTTGCTGGAAGCGCTTCGCGGCGCTTCCATCGATGAAGAGCACCGCACTGTTATGAGTTAGGTGGTCAAGAAGGTTCAGTCCGCCAAAAGCGGACTGACTGAAGCCTGTGCCAGCCTCCTAACAGGCTTTGAGGTAAGTAGTCAAATTATAAGAAAATGTTACAGCATAGACAGTAGCCCCTGATGCTCTGTTTGGCATTCGCGAAGAAAGGCCGAATAGAGGATCAAATAATAACCGCAGGAGTCTAATCTGAATGTGTCTATGTGAATAAGCAGGCTTCACTGCTGGCCGCTGCCGCTCGTGTTGCGAAGGTCGCTGCACTGAAGCGGGACCTTGAGCGGTCCAAGGAAGAGCTCGGCCTTACCAAGAGGCAGCTCGAAGAGAACAAAGGTAAGTGATATCCCGTGTGTATATTGATAACGGAAAATGTGGTTTTTGAATAACAGGATCGTCATGAATTTTGCTAGGGGCCACGACCGAAGTGGCGGCCCTGAAGAAGGCGCTGTCCGAGGCCGAAGACAAAGCGGCCAAGGAGCGCATCGAGCGAGAGAAGCAAGACGCCCGAGTAGGCGAGGTGCGGCAAGAGCTCCAGGCTCTCGTCAAGAAACACGAGTCCTTGGAGCGTGACTCTAAGATGCAAGGGTCTGAGCTTGCGAAGGCCCTCGAAAACGCACAACATGCCAAGGCCGAAGCCCAAAAGGCCCTCCAGGAGATTCAGGCGGTTAAGAAGATAGCGGTGGGTAAGGCATTCATTATGCAAAGCAAGCATGTGAAGGAAACTTTCCTTTTACTTACCAGAGTTCGGAGCTCTCCAGGAGCGTTCGCAGATCTACCCCGCAGTGTGTCGGATGCCACGGAGTTCTATCGGGCTGAGGAGGGGAGCTCCTCGGAGAAGTTGTTCTGGTCTCAGTATACTGGGACCGAACATCCGGTGCCCCTGAGCGACCAGTTGAAGCAACTGGTCGATATGCACAAGGCGGCCGAACTGGCCATGAGGGGTCTCATAGTCCGGATGTGGCCTAGCGAACCCCTGCCTGGCAGCTACTTCGGCCTGGTGAGCCGGCTTGTGAATGCCAGCCCCCGGTTTGAAGTCATTAAGCGGTCCGTCTCCATTGAAGGTGCGCTCAGGGCTTTCACCCGGGCGAAAGTGCACTAGGCGAAGCTGGACGATGAAAAGCTGGTGAAGGAGGGGCCGCCGGAGGGCAAGGAGCATCGCCACCCCGAAAAGTATTATGAGAGTGTCCTGAAGGGTGCTCGCCTTGTGGCGGAGGAATGTGCTAAGGATGTAATATTTGAATGAATGTACTCATGTGATCCTGTAATATGAAACGAGTTCATGTGCGCTATGTAATGCTTTATTAATTTAAAATATTACCTTCTGTGCGGCCGTTTACAAAATCTGAGAGTTGGCCAGTCGTCGGCTTCTGCCCCCATGTAACTAGTACTGGGGTGTTCGGGATAAACCTGATCACTCTTTATCCCAGTTTTAGGTCCTTCGAAGGAGGTGTTCAGCACAACGAACCAGGCAATCGGACTATAAGGATGTATCACTCCCACTTAGCCATAGAAGTCTACAATTTTAAATTCTGGCGAAGCCCCTAGTATTCGGAAAGCCGAACTTGGGGTGCTACGTACACCTAAATCGGACAAAGCCGACTCCTCGCCCGAAGCGGAAAAAATCTTTAAGTATTTGAAACCTCTCGAATAGCGACCAGCTCTCACCGCATCATGATAGTGACTTTTCGGCTTTCTCTACTGAGGTGCTCGTAAGGAAGAACCGGGACACAATCGCAGTAGTTCTCCCAGTGCTACCTTAGCCGATATAGCGGAACGTAAGGTACCAAAACATGGGAGCCGGGCAAACCCAACTATTGACCCAAGACATGATTCCGAGCTGATGCATATAATGCTATAAGTTCGGGGTGCCGCACTGTCGAAAGTGTTCGGTCTTTTCACGCCGTGTTATGGGGTACACTGAAGCCCCTGGCGCACTCGTCGTACCAGAATGTACAGGTGCAATTTGTCATAAATAAGCAGACAAGGAAAAAAAGGAAATGCAATAATAGGCTAGTGCTATGCATTGTTATTAAATAATACGTCAAAGCGTACGGATACAAGTAGTGCAATAAGGAAAAAAATAGGACTATTTGACATGTCCTATCCAAGGGCAAGCTGCGTATGGGTATGTAAAATAGGTATATCGATCGTTGTCAGAGACCACCTGGGGATTCCCTTGTATGTTAGAGCGTCTTGCTTCCTTGATATTTCCTTCCCGCGATGGGTCCAACAATCAGACTGCCGGAAAGGGCTTCTAGAGAGTAAGGTTCTGAAAGAGAGAAAATGATAAAGGTATACGGCCCCTGGGGCGGTTGAGCCGCATTGTGGGACGGGCCGTAGTCGTGCCTCCGCCTATGCCCATGGTATCTTGAGTGCGTAGTTATGTACGCGTGGCGCAAATTTCGCCGCTTGACTGGGACTAGGACGGAGGCCGAATTGCTAGGCGAGCTCAAAACGTGCCTCGCGATCCTCCTGCAGGGTACTCTGGACTCGCTTGAAGGTGTCCGGGGTCTTTTTCGCCGAATTGGCGGTTTGCCTAATAAGGCTGCTTTGCGCTTCTGCTGTAAGGGCCGCAGTGTGCTCCTCCGTGCGGAGCAAGCGCTATGTGTTTCCATTAACTGTTATAACCCCTCGTGGTCCTGGCATTTTGAGTTTGAGGTATGCATAATGCGGTACCGCATTGAATCTGGCAAATGCGGTTCGTCCGAGCAGTGCGTGATAGCCGCTGCAAAAGGGGACGATATCGAAGATTAACTCCTTGCTTCGGAAGTTGTCCGGAGATCCGAAGACCACTTCCAGTGTGATTGAGCCCGTGCAACAGGCCTCTACACCTGGGATGACACCTTTAAAGGTGGTTTTGGTGGGTTTGATCCGCGAGGGGTCTATGCCCATTTTGCGCACTGTATCCTGATAGAGTAGGTTCAGGCTGCTGCCACCATCCATAAGGACTCGAGTGAGGTGAAATCCGTCAATGATGGGGTCAAGGACCAATGCGGCAGAACCGCCATGACGGATACTAGTGGGGTGGTCCCTGCGATCGAAGGTGATCGGACAAGAGGACCATGGGTTGAACTTTGGGGCGACTTGCTCCATCACATAGACGTCCCTTAGTGCACGCTTCCGTTCCCTCTTGGGAATATGGGTTGCATATATCATGTTCACCGTTTTCACTTGTGGAGGAAACCTCTTCTGTCCTCCTGTGTTCGGCGGCCGAGGCTCCTCCTCGTCGTCGCTATGCAGCCCCTTGTCCTTGTTTTCGGCATTCAACTTGCCGGCCTGCTTAAACACCCAGCATTCTCTGTTGGTGTGATTGGCTGGCTTATCGGGGGTGCCGTGAATTTGACACGAGCGATCGAGTATGCGGTCCAAACTGGACGGGCCCGGATTGCTTCTTTTGAACGGCTTTTTCCGTTGACCGGATTTAGAGCCACAAAATCCGGCATTGACTGTCGTGTCTTCGGCGTTGTCGCCGTTGTTGCGGCGCTTGTGTCTATTGCGACGTGGTCTGCCGTTAGTATCTTTGGCATCTGAATTGCCAGGATTTCCTGATGTGTTGTTGCTGCGAGCAAGCCAGATGTGCTCACCCGCGCAAAAGCGGGTCATGAGTGTCGTGAGGGCTGCCATGGACTTCGGCTTTTCTTGGCCGAGGTGTCGGGCGAGCCACTCGTCCCGGTTGTTATGTTTAAATGCCGCTAAGGCCTCGGCATCCCGACAGTCGATAATTTGGTTCTTTTTAGTTAGGAACCGAGTCCAGAATTTCCTGGCCGATTCCCCTGGCTGTTGGGTTATGTGGCTCAAGTCATCAACATCCGGTGGTCGCACATAAGTGCCCTAGAAGTTGTCAAGGAATGCATCTTCCAAATTCTCCCAACTGCCAATGGAGTTTGCTAGCAGGCTATTCAGCCAATGTCGAGCTGGTCGTTTGAGTTTTAGTGGGAGGTACTTGATGGCATGTAGATCGTCACCGCGGGCCATGTGGATGTGGAGGAGGAAATCCTTGATCCATACCGCGGGGTCTGTTGTACCATCATATGACTTAATGTTCACGGGTTTGAATCCTTCTCGGAGTTCATGATCCATCACTTCATCGGTGAAGCATAGGGGGTCTGCGGCGGCTCTATGCCGGGCTATGTCACGACGCAGTTCGTACGAGTCTTGTCTGCTGTATTCGGCCCGGCCGGATTTGCTTTTAGTGTATCCGGCGTGACGATCATCGTCATGCATTGGGGCACGCCCCTGTGATCCGTAGATCGATCTTTTATGTCCTGCTTTGTTTTCCAATACATCTCACAGGTCCCGCGTGTTGCCCCGGGCCTTGGTATTTTTGTTTGAATGGCGGTGGGGTGCGGGCTGGACTTCGGCCTGATATGCCACTCTGTCTCGGCCACGAGGTGGCCGATCAGACGCATCATACGCTGGTAATGTAGGTTTTAATGCTTCCTCCTCGAGTTGGGGTAGCAACCTGCGCTTTGGGTAACTCTTGGTTGGGCGTTCAAGTTCGTATTCCTCGGCCGCCAGGACCTCAGTCCATCAATCAGCTAGCAGGTCTTGGTCAGCTCGAAGCTGTTGTAGCTTTTTCTTCAGGCTATTTGCTATGGCAATAATCCGGCGCTTGAAGTGCTCCTGCTCAACGGGATCCTCAGGATTGATAAATTCTTCGTCGCCGAGGCTCACCTCGTCTTCGGAGAGAGGCATGTAATTGTCATCCTCTGATTCTCCGTCTGCTGCTTGTTCTTGAGGGCTAGCTTGCCCATCCTCCCGCTCGAGGCCTGGCTGGAAGGGATTGTCTTCGTCTTCGGCACTATCCGGAGCGTTATTGTCTCTTGTGCCGGTATCGCTGCTTTTGCTATGGCGGGATTTACAGCGGCGCCGCTAACGCCGGTGCTTGGATTGCTTCTTGGAGGGATTATCCTCTATTGCCTTATCGCCATCGCCTTCTTTGGGGGTGTCCACCGTGTATATATCACATGATGAGATGGCAGTCCAGCGCCTTGTGGGCGGTGGTTCCTGTTCGTCTCCTGCATCGTCGTCCATACCGTCGATGTCTTCGGAGCCGAAATCGAGCATGTCGGTTAAGTCGTCGACAGTGGCTATTAAGTGGGTGGTGGGTGGGGAACGAATTTCTTCGTTGTCTGCTTCCCACTCATGCCGGACATAGTTCGGCCAAGGGTCTCCAGACAAGGAGAGAGACCTTAATGAACTTAGCACGCCGCCCAGTGGCGAGTGCTAAAAAATCCGCGGAGGAAAACTCCATGATCGGTGCCCAATCAGATTCGATAGGCGTGGACGCAGGCGGTTCGAAGCCCATGGCCGGGGACGAATCCAGGTGTCCGGCAACACGGGTCTCATAGGGGGTGAAGTCAGTATTCGGCTCTATCACCGCTGAGTGTACGGCCTCCGTGGCGGGGTCCATCCACCCATCCTCGAACGGCGCAATCTGCTCCGGATTGAGGGCCGGAGTAGCCACAGGTGTGATCTCCCGAACACTGTCCGGCGGCTGAGCTAAGTCATGCTCGTCGTGACTGTGCGGCGCACCTGACATGGGCTTGAATCCGTCGAAGATCAAGTCTCCGCGGATGTCGGCAATATAGTTCAAGTTTCCAAACCTGACCTGATGGCCATGGGCGTAGCTTTCGATCTACTCCAGACGGCCAAGGGAGTTGGCCCATAGTACGAAGCCGTCGAATACGAAGATCTGTCCGGGGAGAAAAATCTCACCCTGGATCGCATCGTCGCCGATGATCGAAGGAGCCATCAAGCCTTTATCATGACGACACAGTGGAACTCTCAATGAAAGCACCAACGTCGGTGTCAAAACCAGCGGATCTCGGGTAGGGGGTCCCGAACTGTGCGTCTAAGGCGGACGGTAACAAGAGGCGGGGGACACAATGTTTACCCAGGTTCGGGCCCTCTCGATGGAGGCAATACCCTACTTCCTGCTTGATTGATCTTGATGATATGATTATTACAAGAGTTGATCTACCACGAGATCGTATAGGCTAAACCCTAGAAGCTAGCCTATGATTATGAGGGGGCTAGGGTTACACAGAGTTGGTTATAAGGGAGGAGATCTACATATCTGAATTGCCAAGCTTGCCTTCCACGCAAAGGAGAGTTCCATCCGGACACGGGATGAAGTCTTCAATCTTGTATCTTCATAGTCCAACAGTCCGGCCAAAGTATATAGTCCGGCAGTCCGAGGACCCCCTAATCCAGGACTCCCTCAGCGATCATCACAAGGGGTTGGACAAAAGTAGTTCGTGCCTATGGCATGCAGGAAGGCACATTATGGGCATTCCGCTTCTTCAACACTGTCGGCAGTCAAAAGGATTTACACTTGTCTCTTCACCTTTACCGCCTTTAAATACTACGGTTCATCATAGTTAATTGCTGCCTAATCCTGTAATTACTGAACATATTGTACTGGCAATTTTATTTATGGATTCGTTGTTCAACCATTGTGCTGAGAATTTGAATTGCATGTTTCGTATTTCAAAATTTCCAATTAGAATAATAAATTATAGGCAAAAATAAAAATAGAATAGACGGTCATGGACTTCTGCAAACGGTTCTAGCAGTAAAAGCGCTTGCGATGGATAGCCCAATGCCACACAGTTTTCTACATCAAATCGTGTGTGATGTAGTTAATGAAAGCAAACAGTTAACCAAGGCAGAGCGTGTGTGATAGTTACACCTTTCACACACGAGTGTATGCATTAAACCGTGTGGGATGTACATCCGAACGGAAACGTTTTCCCTGGATTGACTGTGTGGGATGTACATAAGAACGGAAACATATTCCTTGGATTGACTGTGTGTGATATACATACGAACGGAAATGTTTTTCTGGGATTCACGGTGTGGGATGTACATGCCTACGGAAATGATTTATGGGATTCACCGTGTGGGATGTACATACCTACGAAAATGATTTCTGGGATTCACCGTGTGGGATGTACATACCTACGGAAATGATTGGCTTTCGATGCCTCACCCGATCGCACACGGCCCCAGCCTGGGTCCCGGAAGGGCCTATCCTCGACGATTTCTGGGTCGTGTGGCAAGGACACCCTATCACACCCGTGTGGGGTTTTAAACCGTTTGTTTAGGACCGACGCGCACCAGTGAGATTTGAGTGTTGGGGAGACTATCATTTGAAGCACAAGAGCAAGGAGTTCATCATCAACACACCATCTATTACCTTTTGTGAGAGTGGTGTCTCCTAGATTGGTTAGGTGTTACTTGGGAGCCTCTGTCAAGATTGTGGAGTTGAACCAAGGAGTTTGTGCGGGCAAGGAGATCACCTACTTCATGAAGATCTACCCTAGTGAGGCAAGTCCTTCATGGGTGATGGCCATGGTGGGATAGACAAGGTTGCTACTTCATGGACCCTTCATGGGTGGAGCCCTCCGTGGACTCACGCAACCGTTACCCTTCATGGGTTGAAGTCTCCATCAACGTGGATGTACGATAGCACCACCTATGGGAACCACGGGACAAATCTTCGTGTATACATTGCGTTTGCTCCCTCCAAACTCCTTCCTTTTACCTTCAGATGCAATGATTTACATTCCGCTGCTATACTCTTAGAATTGCATGTGTAGGTTGATTGCTTGACTTGTGTTAAGTTGCTAAAACCTGCCAAGACTTAAAATTGGGAAAAGGCTAGATTTTTATTTGGTCAAGTAGTCTAATCACCCCCCCCCTCTAGACATACTTTCAATCCTGCAAGTGGTATCAGAGCTTTGGTCTCCTTTTGCCTTGACTTCCATAGCTTTGGTGATCATAGCATTGGTTTCACAACCTAGGAGAGTATGGCGTCTAACGAGGGAAATTACCACCGTGGAGGTCCTTAATTTGATGGTACTAATTTTGCTAGTTGGAGCATAAGATGAAAATGCAAATTCTTGGACATAACCCTGCCGTTTGGGCTATTGTGTTTATTGGCTTGCAAGGTGAATTCTTCGATGGGAGAGAGCTAAATCGTAAAGCTACCGCGGAAGAATTGAAGATGTCGCAATACAATGCTCAAGCTTGCGATATCATCTTCAACGGATTGTGCCCGAAGAATTCAACAAAATCAGCCGCCTTGAGAATGCAAAGGAAATTTGGGATACTTTGATTGATATGCACGAAGGTACTGACTCCGTCAAGGAACCCAAATTGGATGTGCTTCAAAGTCAGCTTGACAAGTTCAAAATGAAGGATAGTGAAGGTGTCGCTGAAATGTACTCTAGGCTTGCTCTCATCACAAATGAGATTGCCGGCTTAGGAAGTGAAGAGATGACCGACAGATTTGTTGGATCTCGGGTTTCGGCAAAACCCTCAAGGTTCGAACACTGGGCTGCACACGAAGATCTCCCCCTACCAAATCACGCCCTCAGCCTAACCAGAATCTCCAAGCTTAGCTCGACGAACTCGCAACACAAGAGACACAAGATTTATACTGGTTCGGGCCACTATTGTGGTGTAATACCCTACTCCAGTGTGGTGTGGTGGATAGCCTCTCGGGCTGAGGATGAACAGTACAAGGGGAAGAATAGCCTCCTGAGGTGAGGTGTTCTTGTGCTTGGTGGGTGTGAGATGCGTTGGATCTAGTCTCCGATGGGATCCCTCCTGCTGTGGTGGCTAGCCCTATTTATAGAGGCCATGGTCCTCTTCCCAAATATTGAGCGGGAAGGGATCCAACAATGGCCAATTTGAAAGGGGACAGCTAGTACAAGCTATCCTGACTAAAGGTGGTCTTCGCCTGCCAAAGGCTCTGGTGGTGACGCCGGCTTGGGCTCCACGATGACCTCCGTTTTGCCGTCCTGCTGGTCTTGGTCTCGTTGCACCAATATGGAAAACTTTGCCTGAGGCCTCGGTACGCCTCCCATGCACTTGCCTCCTTAGCACCAAAGAGGAAACAAGGACACTGTGCGTGCTGGCGCCCGCCTGGTCTCGATCGTCATGGCTCACGTCATGAGAACCTTGCGAGGTTTTCCTTGCCTTGGTCTCTCCGCCCCTCGCGAGCCAGCCTGGTGACGCCGCTCCCGAGGAGGTCTTGTGTCGTCCGCCTCGCGAAGCTTGGCCCCTCATGAGGGTCTCGAATGCTTGTTGGTGAACATGGGCCGTACGGGCCCGCTCGCAGAGCCATGCCATGGGCCGCAAGTAGGCAAGTCTGGGGACCCCCGTTACCAGAACGCCAGCAGTAGCCCCCGGTCCCAAGGCGTGCTCAGGCTTGGCTTCGAGGTGAAGCCAAAGGGCAAGTGCGGAGCGCCGCGGGCCCCAACGGCCTGCGGCCTTGGTCGACACGTGGCAGTTCATTGGACTTGGGCGTCTCCGCTTCCCCACGCTGCCTCGGCAAGTGCCCGACTTGATGAGTCCCTGCTGCATGCAAGGAAAAACCATCATTACCTGTGATCGTGGGGGCGCTGGTTGGCCTTCTCCTACTATAAATGGGGAGGGGGGCAGAGCCCCCGTCACCCATCTCTTCCCATTCCGCTCGCTTCTCCCCCTTTGCTCCATTGCCAGTAGTAATACCAATGGCACCCATCCAAAGGTTTTCTGCTGCGGAAAAAGGAAATACCCCCCGTGATTAGCCAGGGTCGCTTCCGCCGAAGAAGTGGCCGGTCCACTGCCGTGACGTGGTGGTGATGCAGGAGGTGACAAGGCCGTGGTGCGAGTGGCCTCCTCCGTGGTATCCGCTACCCCTGTACTCCCAAGCCAAGGACTCAGGAGGAAGAGGCAGCGAGCAGCGCCGCGTGCGCCGCGGCCATGGTTGCCGTACCACGGTGGCACGCGTCGCCGCCCCCGGAGTCCACGCCGCGGACTCCTTGCGCGAACTTGTGCTGTGGGCGGCGATGCCTCCGAGCACTTGGTTCCACTTCCCTTCCTTCTTCTCTGCCGAGATGCCGCCAATGGGGGCCCTAGAGCTTTGCCTGCAGCACGCCGACTGCGACGCACCAGCGATTGGAGTGGAAGTTGAGGCCGTCTCCTTGGGCAAGATCTTCATGACCCGAGGCTGGGGTGAGGTTGCTCGAGTGTGCCGTGCGGCAGGCGCCCTCGCGGCCCACTTCGAGTATGACGGCACCTCCACACTGCCTTTCAAGGTGTTCGACGCAGAAGGGCGCCGCCTGGAGTGCTGCTCCGGAAGGGGCCGTCAGGACGGCGTCGCAGCAGGGGCAGGGCCTGCCGTCCGCGTCGCCAATGTCTCCTCTGGTAGCAGCAGCGATGCTTGGGAGTCCAGCGATTCTCCCGAGCTCTACGAGACTCCGGAGACGAGCGATGATAGCTATGTGCCTCCAAGCTCTCTCCGCGCCCAAAGCAAGGCTGCAGCGGCCGGCCGTCGCCACCGCTCATCTGGATGGGGTTGGCGCCAACCTCCCGCGGCCCACTGTTGATGATGGCACAGCCACTGTGGCGTGTGTAGATAGGACTCCTTGAAGCCCTTTCCTTTTGTTCCCTGCGAGGAATCGAGAAGTACCCCGCGGGGGCGTGTAAAGGGTTCGCAGTGTCCTTTGTTGATATTATCCTTATTATGAAATTGTGTGTGTGCGTTTCCCGTTCCGGCTCGGTTTCCCCTTTCCAACCTCGCGATGGCTTGGTGCTCTACGCTGACTGGTCCAGGTCCCCAAGCAGGCTTCAGCCGTCGCTGGTATGCCAGGTCGCGTTGCCGTGGTCAAGGCCAGGAGGTGAGCGGCCCGAGGTCAAGTAAGAGCCCTTAAGACACGATGCTCAGGAGGTCCCCTTTAGCGCGCAAGCGACTGCCGAGAGGTAAGAAAGGGAGATTATGTTGCCGTAGCGAGGCAACACAAATGAGAACTCTATGCCGTAGTGATTGGTTGACCCGAGTGTGAAACTTATCTTGGCAGTCCAAGGTCAGTCCTTCGTGAGGCGCCAAACTCGCGCGTAGTTGGTTGTAGCATCGCCAGGTCAGGCCCGAACGAGTCTCCTCCTCTTCCCCACGCTCTCCTTCGTGCTCTACGTCCTCAAGTCCCGGCCCTCGAGCGAGCTCAGCCTCCGCTGGTATGCCAGGTCGTGATGCCGTGGTCAAGTCCAGGGGGTGAGGGCCGGAGAGCCAGTAAGAGCTCCTGAGTCGCGATGCTTAGGAGCCCCCCCTTTCAACGCGCAAGCGGATTACATGGGAGAAGAGGGAGCCCGCGGTGCCGCCTGCCATGGTCCTCATGAGGTTCCTGCTAGTCAGCACGAGGAAAGGCGCAGATAGCCATTATAATCGCCGACCGGCCACTAGTCACTCCGCAAGAGAATGAAGGCATTGAGGGCCCGGTGAGGTGGCGCATGCGGGGCGTGCCGCGGCCAGAGCTCGACCGCTTAGATTTGTCGACGTTGCAGGGACGGACCCATGCGCAAGCGCCGTGCCAGCGTGTGCAGCTCCCGTGGTAGGTGACAATTAAGCAGGTGATAGTCATGGATAGGTTAAGCATGGAAAGCAAACTGGCTCAAGTAAACGCAGGGGAGATACATGCCACTTGGTCAGGCCCGAGCGACTTGGGGATGATGGAGCCCAAGGGGCGCCCCCAGCAAGGTGAGCGAAAGACATAAAAAGGGATACATACCGCGGAGACGGACCCACGCAGCCTGGGAATGATGCAGCCCTGAGGGTGCTCCCAGCTAAATAAACTTGGAAAATGTCACCTGGTTCCGTTGCTGAAGGGGTGCTGGGGCAGTTGAAGGTGCGCGGCGAAGGGATTGCTCCTCACGAGCCACCGGGGCCCTGAGCCTCGGGAGGCTCCGGGGGTCCATGCGGTTCCTTGAGGACCGTCTCCATCATCGCCAGGACTGCGTGGTGCCTGGCCTTCTGAGCTTCCAGGACGCGCCGTAGGTTGCGTTGGTAGGCAGATGCCACGCTCGGCAGGCCGAACAGCATGCGAACGTAGCTATGCGGTGGGCCCTCGAAGCGCCCCACGCGCGAAGGCCAGAAGAGCTCCTGACACGCGGCCCTGTTGAGCCCTGGGACATTGATGCAGACGCGCAGACCAGCATCCTCACCTGGATGGGGGGCTATGCCAGGTGAGCGGCGATCGCCGCGCATGGCCCTCGCATGCTGTAGTTCCTGAGTGGTCTTTGTAATGATCTCCTGAGCGATGGGCGCTCCTCGCCATGTGTCCTCCTGAGGGAAATGTGCCACGAAGCACGCCTCCTGATGGTGCCCGAGCACCTCCCTCATAATGCTGGCAAGGTCGTGGCCCTCCAGAAGAGAGCCCCCGAGCCTTGCCCGAGGAGGGCGCCGGGCACGCCTTCCTATGCAACAGAGGGAGGCGCCCCAGGCGCGGGCACTGACCTTGATGTGGCACCGCTTGAGGCGCCGCTCCCTTGAGGCCCTGTGCGGGGCAACTGCTTCTTCTTCTTGGGGATGGCCTCAGGAGGGTGCTCGCCCTTGCTGTCGGGGTCTTCGATTGCTACAGCTTGGAAGGCACGCTCGAGGCAGCACACCGCATCCCTTTCTTTGCAGGGGACTGTGATGATTCCACCGCTTCCTGGCATCTTGAGGACGTTGTCGTCGTGGTGGGTCACCGCCATTAACTTGGCCAGGGCTGGATACCCAAGGATGGCATTGTACGGCAGACGGATGTGGGCGACGTCGAAGTCGATGAGCTCGGTGCGGTAGTTGTCGCGCTGTCCGACGGTGGCTGGGAGGCGGACCTGTCCTAGATACTCCACTGTCACCTCAAGTACCCGTGGGTATGATTATACGATATGCATCACACAATCTTAGATTCATCTATTCAACCAACACAAAGAACTTCAAAGAGTGCCCCAAAGATTCTACCGGAGAGTCAAGATGAAAACGTGTGCCAACCCCTATGCATAAGTTCACAAGGTCACTGAACCCGCAAGTTGATCACCAAAACATACATCAAGTAGATCACGTGAATATCCCATTGTCACCACAGATAAGCACATGCAAGACATACATAAAGTGTTCTAAAATCCTTAAAGACTCAATCTGATAAGATAACTTCAAAGGGAAAACTCAATTCATCACAAGAGAGTAGAGGGGGAGAAACATCATAAGATCCAACTATAATAGCAAAGCCCGCGATACATCAAGATCGTGCCGAATCAAGAACACGAGAGAGAGAGAGAGATCAAACACATAGCTATTGGTACATACCCTCAGCCCCGAGGGTGAACTACTCCCTCCTCGTCATGGAGAGCACCGGGATGATGAAGATGGCCACCGGTGAGGGATCCCCCTCCGGCAGGGTGCCAGAACAAGGTCCCGATTGGTTTTTCGTGGCTATAGAGGCTTGCGGCGGCGGAATTCCTGACCCAGGTTATTTTCTAGAGGTTTATGTATTTATAGGATTTTTTGGCGTAGGTCTCACGTTAGGGGATCTCCGAGTCATCCACGAGATAGGGGCCCATGCCCAGGGGGGTAGAGCGCGCCCCCACCCTCGTGGACAGCTCGGGACTCTTCTGGCCCAACTCTTTTACACGGGGGCCTTCTTTTGGTCCATAAAAAATATCAAAAATTGGCACGTCAATTGGACTCCGTTTGGTATTCCTTTTCTATAAAACTCAAAAACAAGGAAAAACAGAAACTGGCAATGGGCTCTAGGTTAATAGGTTAGTCCCAAATATCATATAAAATAGCATATAAATGCATATAAAACATCCTAGATGGATAATATAGTAGCATCGAACAATCAAAAATTATAGATACGTTGGAGACGTATCAGGCAACGCTCCGCATTGCTTGCCGAGCTCGCTCGTGCACTTGGGACAGCTCTTGCAGCAGATCGCCTTGAGATCCGGACATTTCCTCTTCGGGACGGCCAGTCAGCATACGTGCAGACATAAATCTGTCAGCTCATTTCTTCGCTGAATTACACGAAGGTAAGTTCAAAAGCATACTGAATATGCTGCATCGTAGCCTCCCATTTTCCTTTACGGCGTCAGCTAGCTAGGCTCGTACATCTTTTAGCTCTTTGGCCAGCAGGGTGTTGGAATCCTGCAGCTTGTTCTTATCATCCCTGACCCGTGTCAGCACACATTTGCCTGCGGCCAGTTGCCTTTCGGCCTGTTGGTTACCCACATGCGTGACTTTCAGTTCCTCTTTCAGTTGATCTACTGACCCTATCATCGGAAACGCAACAGTATTTATGTTACTTGTACATGATTATACTTTTTCTGGATGGAGAGGAACATTACCATGCGGTGCCTCCCTGGACTTCTCCAGTTCGGTGGTAACAACAGCTTGCTAAGTCCGGCACTTTTCCAGCTCATGAGACAGCATGTTGTTCTTCTCTGTGAGTACCTGGTTATACAATGATCCTTAAATCTGTTGTTTCAACTGTTTCAAGTCTCGAGGGCTACTGGTACATGATTACCAGATTTGTACAATGCATACTTACCCGCATATCTTTCAGATACAGGTCAGTGGCTCTGGTAAGCCCATCCCGAGCAGCTCGGATGTACGCATCAGCCGAGCTGAAGGCGTCGAATGCCTCTTCAGCAAAGCCAGGGTCGCGAAGAGCGGCCCTCCGGCACCGATGATTCATGACACTCTCTACTTCAGAATTTATGACAGACACATTATCTGAATCCTCTGAAGGAGGACAATCCGGCATTACTCCCGTGTCTCCCCTTGCCCTAGAAGCAGGGTCTTGAACCTGACTGGTGGGGGCATGACCGATAGGCTCCTCGGACACGGTCCGACAAACGCTCTTCCTGATAAAACACAGCGGACAATGTCATGGTTCGATGTGACTACCATAGGGCATATTTAAAGCCATACCTCTTTGAGGAAGGTTCGGTCGTGTTGTCATTTGCCTTTCTCTTTGAAGACCCGCCCGGCGCAGGCGCCGCTCTCTTCTGAGATGCCTCTGGTGCAATATGACGCATCGAGCGCCTCCCCTTTGGAGCACAAGATAGTGCGGCGGGTGAGGCAAATGAAGAAACTCCTTTGGAGGAAATGTCTCCTGGTTACTTACACATGAGGCAAGAAGGAGGCCGGGATAATCGGCCGTGATGGCCACTTTTGTGCCATCATAGCTCGCCTGGTAGAAGACTCCCTCCTTGAGATTTAGGAATGTACGGATCTTCTTCGAATCCAGGATCGAGGTCCCGGTTATGGTCCTCCGGCTGTGGAGCGGTGCTATGAATCCCCGCGGCGACCCTCCGCCATTCCTATTTGACGGACGGGTTAATGTCGGTTAAACATGACTCGGGGAGAGGATTGAATAAAGTGGTGGGATTAAAACTCACCCAGCTATGAGGATTGTACATGGAAAATCCCTCTCGGCCCGTAAGACGAGTGAACTCCTCTTTCTCCCCTTTATACAGATCGGCCAATATTGCGACCAGCGCGGTGAGGGAATCCGGACGCTTTCGTCCGCAGCTTGAGGCGTCATCTTCCCCATTGTAGTGCCACATAGGGAGCCCCCTGAATTGGAGCGGCTGAACACCTCGCGCTATGGAAGTTGCCATTACCTAGATTATTGATAATCTGGACTGGGCAAGTATCCTTATCTTGCCCATTAATTGTTGGACTTCTATGCTGTCTTCCTCCTCGAAGCTCCGAGGACGCCAGCTGTGGCGTTACCTCAATGGAGCGCTGGAAAATTCGGGAAGGCCCATTCGGACTGGGTCGGGGAGAGCGACATCTTCAATATAAAACCACTCTGAGGGCCACTCTTCGGATGCCTTCTTCGGCATGCCGGACAAGTATCCGGTCCCGGCTATGCACCATATCTCGGCACCGCCCACCTTGAATACAGATCCCTTTTTGGTACGAGGGACGAGGTAGAAAAGTTTCCTCCATAAATCAAAGTGGGCCTCGCATCCCAGGAATAGCTCGCAAAGAGAGACAAAACCTGCGATATGCAGGATGGAGGCTGGAGTGATGTTGTGCAATTGGAGGCCGTAGTACTCCAGTAGACCTCGGAGGAAGGGGTGGATTGGAAACCCGAAGCCTCTTATTAAGAAGGATATGAAGCACACTCGCTCCCCCCTGGTTGGGTTAGGGAAATTTTCCGCCAGGGCTTCGCCTGTAAAAGAGGTTAATCCTACCCGAACGGGGACTAGATCCACGGGGGGAAGGAATCCCTGCGTTTGAAGCTTACTCAGCTAGTCATGGGATACTAAACATTTCTCCCAATCGCCTTTTTCGGAGCCATGGGGGCGGGTGGAAGAACTGGGAACGCTAGCCATGCTGGAATGGTTTCTCCTAGCATGCTCTAAGGATTTTCCGCCTGGTGTGAGATGGCATCTGAGATCCAATCCACTTAAATATTCACCTTTCTTATACGCAATGGAGGCGCAGAAGCCAATGGGTACGACATTAAATGGAAAGCCGAGTATAACTCTTCGGATCAGACGCTTGAAGTATTCGGAGGAACAACTCGCCTTGCAATGCCGAAGACTATCAGCGCGCCAGACACATCGTCATTGAAGTCTGGTTCGGGGGCTACTAAGTGAGTCCTAGATTAAGGGGTCCTCGGGCGTCCGGCCTGTGTGACGTGAGCCAGACTGATGGGCCATGAAGATACAAGATAGAAGACTTCCTCCCGTGTCCGGATGGGACTCTCCTTTGCGTGGGTGGCAAGCTTGGTGTTCGGATATGAAGGTTCCTTCCTCTGTAAACCGATTCTGTACAGCCCTAGGCCCCTCCGGTGTCTATATAAACCGGAGGGTTTAGTCCATAGAGCAAAATCACAATCATACAGGCTAGAGATCTAGGGTTTAGCCATTACGATCTCGTGGTAGATCAACTCTTGTAATCCTCATATTCATCAGGATCAATCAAGTAGGAAGTAGGGTATTACCTCCATCAAGAGGGCCCAAACCTGGGTAAACATTGTGTTCCCCGTCTCCTGTTACCATCGACCTTAGACGCACAGTTCGGGACCCCCTACCCGAGATCCGCCGGTTTTGACACCGACAGGAGGCTCTAAGTTTATCATTTGCATAAAGCCAATTTTTCCCTACATCAAAGGAAATAGATTTTTATTTAACTACCAAGTTTGTTTGATAATAATGAGAAGTTTCTTCCAACTCAATCCCAAAGTAATAATTATAACCCATCAAATTGATTAAGTAATGTGATGAGATCAAATCAATAATTCAAGTACCAGATACTCAAGATGTCCATAACCGGGGGACATGGCTAACCATGATTAGATTATCCACTTCGCAGAGGTTTGCGCACTTTTCCCCACAAGACTCGATCTCCTCCATTGAATTTCTCGCACTACATGGTGTTTGAGAAATGGATGATCGAGACACAGTCTTTCCGAAGCATTAACTCTTTACTTTGCGTAGACAGTACCACCAACTTTCCCCTACATCTTCTAGCCTACCACTGAAAGAGGTCACGCAACATAATCAACTATGCCAGAGCCCATAATGGCTTGTGGCTGCACACGGAAGTTTCTAGCATGAATAATCTTATGATCCCTTTGAGCTTGGGTGGCATTCCATAGGATGATCACACTGGTACTCTGGGATATCCTAGGACAACATTGGATTGCTCCAGGTGCCCGCAACCAATCTACCTAGATGTGTATTAAAGTAGCCACCTTAAGTTATCCTTAATTAAAATTACTCTCGCAACTTTCATGAATCTCACATACCAAACCACGTCTACGAGCATAGCAAGCAATAAGAGCATAACGTATAATCCCAGGGTTGATAAAGGACAATCGGTTCCTACCTCAGCAACTACTGCCCAAAATACACACAACCAATCCTACTCATGCAATGTTAGGGGGTTGAAACTAATGCATAAAAACTGGGTAATAGAGGGATATGATCAAAGTGTTAGTTGCCTTGCTGACGATCGGAAAACCCTAGAGATTCGTAGTAGCAAGCCTCGCACTCCGGATACTCTATCGTGAACAACAATAGCATACATAAGCACTCAAGCATAAGATGCAAAGGTAAAACCAAATAAAGGATCTAAACATAAAGATCAAGTGAAGAACTTTGATTTGCAAGAAGAATCAATCAAATCGGAATTACGAAACTCAAACTACGATCAAAAGAAGTTTGAAATCAAATCTGCTTGAAACCAAATTTTAAATTTTCAAAATCATGTTCAAGTTGTTTATCTGAACAGAGGGGAACAAGGCGAAGAATTTGGCGTTGGTTTCGTTGGATTTGGATAAGCGAGCAAAGAGTTGTGAGGGTTTAAAGATCAAGGACTAATCTATAAGAAAAGTAATCGTGGATAGGTCCCTGGCCGGAAATAGAATTAAAAAGAAAAATCTAACGAACGAACGTTCGCTGCTGAACCTAATCTAATGAAAACTGTTCGTTACTGAGAACTAACGGACGAGCGTCCGTTAAATAAACTAACCTAATAATAATAATAAATTAACCGATCGAACCGGGAAAAACCGACAAAAAACCGATCTAGTGTTTATACCGGAGAAACCGGCGAGATCCGGCGGCGGCTCCGGCAGCTTCTGCGGCGACGGCGGGCTGGGGCGGTGGCTATGGCGGTGCGGCTACGCGGCGGTGGAGTGCGGCGGCGTCGGCGGCGAGCGACGACGGCTGCGGTAGTCTGGGGCGAGGCGGCGGCGGCGGCTGCTTCGATCAGGAGAGGGGGGGTCGGGCGGGCTTTTAAAGGAGGCGGGGAAGGCGGTGGCTTGGGCAGGGGCAAGGCGGTGACTTCGGGAAGGGGCAAGGTGACAACGATGGGGGATTCCGAGCCGGACTCGGCGGCGGCGGCGAGCGGGAGTCTGTCCCGGGGACGGGGACGAGGCGGTAGCGGCTGGGCCGCGGCCTGGCGCTAGCTGGGCCGGCCCAGTTTCGGCGGAGTCCTTTTTTAAATAATTTCGCCACAGAGAAAATCCAAAATAAAATAAAATAGAAATCCTAAAATTCCAGAAATAATTTTCACCGTCCTCTCCTAATATTTAGGACAAAGTGAACATTTTTCTGGGCTAAATGCAATTTTAAAAAATGCATATTTTTCCCAAATTTAACCGAATAAAATTTTGGATAAAATCCAAATAAAATATAATTTTATTCAAGATTGAATTTCCAACATTTCCAAGCTGTTTTGAAGAAGTCATATTATCTTCTGTCATTTATTTAAATTGAAATAATTGGAAAATTAATTTGAATGAAACCACTTTGATCCAATTTACAGTTTTTAAAAAATTCAAAAATGGATTTTTGTGAAAGCCTCCAACTCTCTCAACTGGTCCTTGAGTTGCTTAAGGTTTCTAGGATCAAAATTAAAACCAATGCAAAAATGCACAAATCATGGATGCATATGATGACCTAATGAATAACATCCAAATTGAAATTTGGGATGTTACAAACCTACCCCCCTTAAGATGAATCTCGCCCTCGAGATTCGGGTTGGCTAGCACAAAGGTGTGGGTGGTCTTTCCGGAGGTCTTCTTCTCGCTCCCAGGTGGCTTCCTCGTCGGTATGGTGGCTCCACTGAAATTTGCAAAACTTGATGACCTTGCTGCGTATAACTTAGTTGGCAAACTCGAGAATCTTGACGGGTTTCTCCTCCTGGTTTAGGTCACTCTCCAACTGAATTGCTTCCAGGGGCACTATATCTCTCAGAGGGATATCGGCCATCTCTGCATGGCACTTCTTCAACTGGGAAACGTGAAACACATCATGAACGCCTGACAAACCATCGGGTAAATCCAACTTGTAGGCAACTTCTCCCATAGTTCCAAAACTCTATATGGTCCTACAAATCTTGGGGCTAACTTTCCTTTGACTCCAAATCGTTTAACTCCTCAAAGTGGTGACACACGGAGATATGCTCTGTCTCTGACTTCATAGGCTACCTAGTTGCGTTTAGTATCAGCATAACTCTTCTGCCTAGACTGAGATACCTTTAGTCTATCGCGAATCAACTTTACTTTCTCCTCAGATTCTTTGATTAAATCTGGTCCGAACAACTGTCGATCTCCAACTTCATCCCTCATCAATGGTGTCCTGCACCTCCTTCCATACAAGGCTTCAAAAGGGGCCATCTTCAAACTGGCTTGGCAGCTGTTGTTATATGAGAACTCTGCGTAAGGTAAATTATCATCCCAACTAGATCCATAATCTAGCGCACAGGCTCTCAACATGTCCTCTAGAATCTGGTTGACTCTCTCGGCCTGTCCATCTGTCTACGGATGAAAGGTTCTACTAAAATCTAGCCTGGTACCCAAAGTCTGGTGTAACTGATTCCAAAACATCGAGGTAAACTGTGTTCCTCTATCTGATACGATGGTCCTCGGAACTCCATGCAGACATACGATCCGGGTCATATATATCTTGGCCAACTTCGCGCTTGTATAAGTGGTTTTCACGGGGATAAAGTGAGCCACTTCGGTCAAGTGATCCCCTACTACCCAGATGGAGTCATAGCCTGATCGTGTCCTGGGTAATCCGGTGATGAAATCCATGCCAAGCTTATCCCACTTCCATTCGGGTATTAGCAAAGGTTGATGTAATCCTGCTGGCTTCTAGTAATCTACCTGAACTCTCTGACATACGTCACATACCGCTACATACTCGGCAATATCCTTCTTCATACCTGTCCACCAGAAACGTTCCTTCAAATCCAAATACATCTTGGTGTTTCCTGGGTGAATCGAGTATGGCGAATCATGAGCTTCCTGAAGAATTAACTTCCTGATCTCTGGGTCATTGGGCACATAAATATGATCCTCAAACCATAAAGTTTCATGGTCATCCTCATGAAATCCCTTGGCCTTTCCTTTACTCATCTCCTCCTTTATCTCCGCAATTTCCTTATCGGTCTTCTGAGCTTCTCGGATCTTTCCCAACAACGTGGATTGAACTTCCAACGTTGCAACAAAACCTCTCGGAACTATCTCCAAGCGAAGTTTTCTGAGATCGTTGGCTAACTCCTGAAGTAATCCTCTGGTTAGGAGAGTATTGACATAACTCTTGTGACTCAAAGCGTCTTCTACAACATTGGCCTTTCCTGGATGATAATGCAGTTTCATGTCATAATCCTTTATGATCTCCAACCATCTCCTCTGCCTGAGGTTCAACTCCTTCTGCGTGAAAATGTATTTCAAACTCTTATGATTTGTGTATACATCACAATGGTTTCCAATGAGAAAATGTCTCCAGGTCTTGAGCGCATGCACTATGGCTGCAAACTCCAAATCATGTGTGGCATAATTCAACTCATGAGGTCGAAGTTGACATGAGGCGTATGAAACAACTCTTCCTTCTTGCATAAGAACACCTCCAAGTCCCTGGCGTGAAGCGTCGCAATATACTTGGAAATTCTTGCGTATATTCGGAAGAATTAGCACTGGGGTTGTAACCAAACGTTTCTTCAACTCCTGGAAACTGGCCTCGCACTCCTTGGTCCATTTAAACTTGGTGTCATTCTTCAATAACTCCGTCATGGGCTTCGCAATCTTGGAAAACTTCTCAGTGAATCTCTGATAATACCCTGCGAGTCCAACGAAACTACGTATCCCTCCAACTGAAGTGGGTGCCAACCACTCGGTGACAAGGGTCTACTAATATTCCTTCTCCAGATATAACATGTCCGAGAAATCCAACTTCCTTCAACCAAAACTCACATTTGCTAAACTTGGCATATAACTGATGTTCCCTGAGCTTCTCGAGAACCAAGCGCAAATATTCCTTGTGTTCTTCTTCATTCTTCGAGTACACAAATATTTAATCAATGAACACCACAACAAACTTATCCAAGAACTCCATGAATACCTTATTCGTCATACTCATAAAGTAGGCAGGGGCGTTAGTCAAACCAAAAGACATGACCGTGTACTCATATAGGCCATACCTTGTGGTAAAAGTTGTCTTAGGTATATCCTGCTCTCGGATCTTCAGCTGGTGATATCCTGATAAAAGATCGATCTTGGAGAATACTTTAGCCCCCTGCAGCTGGTCAAACAAATCATTGATCTTCGGTAGGGGGTATTTGTTCTTGATCGTCACCTCATTCAATGCACGATAATCAACAACCATTCTCAAGGATCCATCCTTCTTCTCAACTAAGAGCACTGGGGCTCCCCACGGTGATGAACTTGGTCGAATATAACCTTTCTCCAATAACTCCTTAATCTGCTTCTTAATTTCCTCCAAATCATTTGCGGGCATCCGATATGGTCTCTTCGATATTGGTCTGGTGCCTGGCAACATTTCGATCAAAAACTCTATGTCTCGGTCCGGTGGCATGCCTGGTAATTCCTCCGAGAATACATCGGGGAAATCCTTCACAACTGGCACCTCCTCTTGAACTACTCCCGAGAGTGAATTTACTTGAGTCCTCCTTGGCGCATGCCTGGATACATACTTGATCCGTTTCCCTTCTGGGGTTGTGAGAAGAATTGACTTACTCGCACAATCGATGTTTCCTCCATACTTCGATAGCCAATCCATGCCTAGTATTATATCCAATCCTTGTGATTCGAAAATAATGAGGTCTGGGGGAAAATGTGCTTACCTATGATCAAAGGCAGCTGAAAACACCATCGGCTAGCCATATATTCCGCTCTTGGTGAGCTTACTAACATGGACGACCTAAGGGCTAGGGTTTCTAGCTCAAACTTATCCACAAATCCCCTTGATATGTATGAATGTGATGCACCAGTGTCAAAAAGAACAAGGGATGTAAATGACTTATCAAAAACTTACCAATAACTAAGTCAGGCATCTCTTCAACTTCCTCCATGTTGATGTGGTTCACTTGACCTCTAGAAAAGGGGTTTGGCTTCTTTCCTGAGCTTCCATTACCATTACCATTCTTTGCTTCAGGACACTCAGTGGCGTAGTGTCCGGTCTTCCCGCATTTGAAACAAGTAATGTGAGTCAGATCCTTCTTAGCGGGTGTAGCAGGGTTGGGATGGTTCTGATTGTTGTTTCCTCCACTCCCATTGCCATTCTTAGGGCAACTGCGGTTGTGTGAATTTCCTCCATTGTGGGAATGGCCTCCATGGTTATGTCCTCCATGGTTATGAGTGTGTCCTCCCGAGTACGGGGTATAGCGAGGCTTCTGCTAAGCTCCAGAGTTGTACTTCCCCTATCCATACTTTCGTTTGCGGCTCTCTCTCTCTTTTGCTTCTTGCTTTCAATCATGAGGGCCCTGTCTACCAGCTCCTGATAGTTGGTGAATGTTGCCACCATCAACTGCATACTCAGCTCATCATTCAGTCCCTCAAGAAACTTCTCCTGCTTTGCGGCATCTGTGGCCACATCATCTGGGGCGTAGTGTGCTAACTTGCTGAATTCATCCACGTACTGCGCCACGGTACGGTTCCCTTGGCGTAAGTTGCGGAACTCACGCTTCTTCATACTCATAGCCCCAGCTGAGACGTGTGCAGTGCGGAAGGCTTGTTGAAATTGATCCCATGTAACATTGGCCACGGGGAAAGTGGCAGTGTAGTTCTCCCACCATGAGGCTGCGGGTCCATCCAGTTGATCTGCCGCAAAGCGCACCTTCTCAGCATATGTGCAACCTGCGGTGGTCAGCTCCCATCCAATCTTGCGGAGCCAGTCATCAGCAACAATCGGCTCGGTGCTACTAGAGAACACCGGCGGATTCAACCTTAGAAAACGGGCTAAGTTGTCAACTAGGGGTGGTGGCGGTGGATTGTTGTTGTTGTTGCCTTGGTTCTGGACTAGCAACTGCATCAAGGCATTCTGTTGTTGGACCAATTGAAAGCTCCGGCGGGAAAATAAATCCGGTGTCACGTCTCGGAGGCTTCTGATAGGTTTATAGGGGTGAGAACAGAATAGAGTAGGGTCTAAAGAGATATTTCACTACCCATATGCACATGAGACAAACATATTCATTCCACACCACTCAATCTCAAACAAGATTCATACAATCAATCTAAACTACCATTACAAAATCCCGCGGACTATTACTATCTACATGGAAGAACTCTAATGGTAATATTGTGGTTGACTAGAAATTTTGATTGGTGGAAGACTCCATAATATCAGCTCCAGCTTCGTCTTCATAATCATCACTGTCTTCATCATCGCAGTCGGGGTCGGAGTCTGTGTCGTCTAGTATGATGTTGTCTTCAGAACGAATGTCCACTTCGGGTTCGGGATCACCCATGAATATTCCTAGCCTCTTCTTCAGGTCTTCATTCTTCTCCAGTAGTACGGCAATTTCTTCTTCATATCCATCGCGCGTAGCTTTCAGTTCTTCCTCCAGCTCCATGTTCCGGGTCATCACCTCCTTCGTGTCTATCATGTTGGCGCACATCTGGTTCTCATAACGACGAATGTGCTGATTCAACTCTTGTATGTAGGCTACAATAGATTTATTCTTCTTGGTGCAAATCATCTCCCATTGCTCATCTCGGCGTCCACATATCTGGTAGATGGTGTCCTTAAGATCCTTGTTGTACACCTCTCCTACGCGTCCAATGGCGATGTGGGCGGCCATGCTCTTTCCTAAACTCCAGGTTGGTGCATCAAAGGAGAACTCGATGGGCTCGGTAATTGGTGCAAAAGTCCTTCCTGGAACACGAACTTGAATCGTCCAGCGCTCCCCTTCTGGTAAAGTGGCGGTGAAGGTTCCGGTGAAGCTTGGTACGCCGATGTTCAGGTACCTACTAACTTCCTTCAAGTGTCATCCGAAAGGGGTGTCATCATCCGGTTGTGTGAACTTGTTCCTTGGGTCTGCCATCTATAGAGTAGAAATGGAGAAGAGTTAGAAATGAGTAGAGAATAGTATCCTATGGCTTTTCCTAGTGGTCGCGTCCTACAGTCAATGTGTGCTCTGATACCATCTTGTAGCGACCTGATCCCAATGGACCATAGTCTCTGTGCTTAAGTGTCATCCCTGGATCGGTATTGCTGACACACACAGTACTCGAGGATTTATAGCAGAGTTCAATCACACACTTATTACATCAAGTGTCTCAAAAAGAGTACTTATTACAATAATATGGCTGAAGGCCATCTAAATAAGATAACTACACAAGCATCAAAGATAAGTGAGTCCATCCAACTCCACGGCAAAAACTGAGTGCACGACAACGACCTAGCGCACCTTACTCTTCATTTGAAAATTCTGCAACATGAGACGTTGCAGCCGTGTAAGTCGGCACATGGAGTATGCTGGCAAGATAACACTATAGAGCAATGAACATATAACAGCTATCACTACATGCATATATGGCTGGTGGAGGCTCTAAGTTTATGATTTGCATAAAGCTAATTTTTCCCTACAGGAAAGGAAATAGATTTTTATTTAACTACCAAGTTTGCTTGATAATAATGAGAAGGTTCCTCCAACTCAATCCCAAAGTAATAATTATAACCCATCAAATTTATTAAGTAATGTGATGAGATCAAATCAATTATTCAAGTACCTGATACTCAAGATGTCCATAACCGGGGACACGGCTAACCATGATTAGTTTATACACTCTGCAGAGGTTTGCGCACTTTTCCCCACAAGACTCGAGCTCCTCCGTTGAATTTCTCGCCCTACATGGTGTTTGAGAAACGGATGATCGAGACACAGTCTTTCCGAAGCATTAACTCTTTACTCTGGGTAGACAGTACCACCTACTTTCCGCTACATCTGCTAGCCTACCACTAAAAGAGGTCACACAACATACTCAGCTATGCCAGAGCCCATAATGGCTTGTGGCTGCACACGGAAGTTTCTAGCATGAATAATCTTATGATCCCATTGAGCCTGGGTGGCATTCCATAGGATGATCACACGGGTACTCCGGGATATCCTAGGACAACACTGGATTGCTCAAGGTGCCCGCAACCAATCCACCCAGATGTGTATTAAAGTATCCACCTTAAGTTATCTTAATTAAAATTACTCTCGCAACTTTCATGAATCTCACATACCAAACCACGTCTATGAGCATAGCAAGCAATATGAGCATAACGTATAATCCCAGGGTTGATAAATGTCAATAGGTTCCTACCTCAGCAACTACTGCCTAAAATACACATGTTACCAATCCTACTCATGCAATGTTTGGGGGTTGAAACTAATGCATAAAAACTAGGTAATAAAGGGATATGATCAAAGTGTTACTTGCCTTGCCGACGATCGAAAAACCCTACAGATTCCTAGTAGCAAGCCTCGCACTCCGGATACTCTATCGTGAACAAACAATAGCATACATAAGTACTCAAGCATAAGATGCAAAGGTAAAACCAAATAAAGGATCTAAACAGAAAGGTCAAGTGAAGAACTTCGATTTGCAAAAAGAATCGATCAAATCGAAATTACAAAACTCAAACTACGATCAAAAGAAGTTCAAAATCAAATCTGCATGAAACCAAATTTTAAGTTTTATGTGGTAAACATTTGCGCCAGGTGGCCTAACCCAAACAGTTTCCAAGAGGATGTCATGTGTGATTGTTCATTAATCTAACACAGTTTATTCCTAGAAACTATGTGCGTTAGTGAATGCATGTGTAACGCCCACGATGCGGCTATATCTCCCACGTGTCGAGGCACGACTTAGAGGCATAACCGCATTGTGGTATTGTCGCAAGAAGGGTCATCTTCACACAATCCCATGTAATGAACAAGAATGGGATAACGAGAGTTGGCTTACAATCGCCACTTCACACAATACATAAATTAATTCATACATCATCCAAATACACACATAGACCGACTACGGTCAAATCCAAATGAAAATAAGATAACCCCAAATGCTAGATCCCTGATCGCCCCAACTAGGCTCGACTACTGATCATCGGGAAAAGAAACATAGTAACGACCACGTTCCTCGTCGAACTCCCACTTGAGCTCGGTTGCATCATCTGCACTGGTATCGTCGGCACCTACAACTATTTTGGTAGAATCTGTGAGTCATGAGGACTCAGCAATCTCACACCCGCGAGATCAAGACTATTTAAGCTTGTAGGAAAGGATGGTGTAATGAGGTGGAGCTACAACAAGCACTAAGCATCTATGGTGGCTAACATACGCAATTGAGAGCGAGAAGAGAAGCAACGCAACAGACGCGAAGCTAGAAATGATCCAAAAGTGATCCTGAAACTACTTATATTCATGCATAACTCAAACCGTGTTCACTTCCCGGACTCCGCCGAGAAGAGACCATCACGGCTACACACACGGTTGATGTATTTTAATTAAGTCAAGTGTCAAGTTCTCTACAACCGGACATTAACAAATTCCCATCTGCGTCATAACCGCGGGCACGACTTTCGAAAGATAATACCCTGCAGGGGTGTCCCAACATAGCCCATTATAAGCTCTCATGGTCAACGAAGGATAAACCTTCTCCGGGAAGACCCGATCAGTCTCGGAATCCCGGTTTACAAGACATTTCGACAATGGTAAAACAAGACCAGCAAAGCCGCCCGAATGTGCCGACAAATCCCGATAGGAGCTGCACATATCTCGTTCTCAGGGCACACCGGATTGTCCAAGCTTCCGATAGGCGAGCCCAGGGTTGCCCCTGGTGGCCACCGGCGACTGACAGGTTGGACCAATACTCAGAGGAGCACTGGCCCAGGGGTTTAAAATAAAGATGACCCTCGGGCTCGCGAAAACCCGAGGGAAAAAGGCTTAGGTGGCAAATGGTAAAACCAAAGTTGGGCCTTGCTGGACGACTTTTATTCAAGGCAAACTGTCAAGGGGGTCCCATAAATCACCCAACCGCATAAGGAACGCAAACTCAAGGAACATAATCCCGGTATGACAGAAACTAGGGCGGCAAGAGTGGAACAAAACACCAGGCATAAGGCCGAGCCTTCCACCCTTTACCAAATATATAGATGCATTAATTAAATAAGAGATATTGTGATGTTCCAAAAAAATCCATGTTCCAACATGGAACCAACTTCAACTTCACCTGCAACTATCAACGCTATAAGAAGGGCTGAGCAAAAGCCGTAACTTAGCCAAACAATGGTTTGCTTGGAAAGGATGGTTAGAGGCTTGACATGGCAATATGGGAGGCATGATATAGCAAGTGGTGGGTAGCGTAGCATAGCAGTAGAACGAACAACTAGCAAGGCAAAGATAGAAGTGATTTCGAGGGTATGGTCATCTTGCCTGCAAGGTTCTCAGAGTTGTCGAAAGCTTGATCCTCATAAGCATGGATCTCACTGTAGACACATGGATACATGGCAACAAAATAACAGCAGGCATAGACTTGAAAACATAAACATCACGAAGCCTAGTTTGCATGCTTGTGCTAGTCACCACAAAGATCACAAAAATACATGGCATACACCTCTGTAAAGATGGCATGGCATAGATCAAAACACCTGTAGAGCTCATGCCCATAAGGTGCACACATCAATTGCAACAAAAATAACAAAACACCAAGTTCTGATAAGTAACAGCAGAAAACATCATATAGCACTCTTGCACCAGATATTTGGGCATCAAGATGAACTCAAACGAGCATGGCACAATGGAACAAAATGAAGAGCATCTCGAGGCGAACATTTCGATATATGATGAACGCAAAACGGAGCAGTATGCAATGAGATATGACGTGATGACCAGAGCAATATAATGCAAACACTTCGGGACTTAGAAGATTTCGGGGGGGAAAAGTCAACCTCCCGATCCAGATCTGGCAGTGTTCGTCGGCGCGGTCGCCGAGGATGGCCGGAGAAGAGGGAGGAAGAGGCGCCGGCGGGGACGAGGACGGTCGCCGAAGAGGCGGATCCGGCGCGGAGGGTCGGCGGGGAAGCCGCGGGGAGGCACGGTCGGCGGCGGGAACCGCGGGAGGAGGCGGAGACGACCGGCGGCGAGCGGAACGGCGGCGGCGGCAGGAAGCCGCGCGGGAGGAGGCGGGGGCGCGCGCAGGGAGATGGGTCGGGAGGGCCCGATCCGGGCTCTCCGGGCCGCGGCGGCGGAGGCGGCGGGAGTGGACACATGGCGGCGGCGGGTTGGGCGAGGGCGGCGGCGGACGTGTCCGGCGGCGGGCGGACGTTTTGTCCGGCGCGTGGAGGAGGAAGAGGCTAGGGTTTCATCCGGGATTTTGGATGGGGAGGGTATATTAATAGGTAGAGGGAGCTAGGAGACTCCAAATGGAGTGCGGTTTTCGCCCACACGATCGTGATGGAACGACCGAGAGCATGGAAGTGACTTAGATGGGTTATTGGGCTGTTTGGAGGGGGTTTTGCTGCAACACCCAAAAGGACTTTGCGGTTACCCGGTTAACCGTTGGAGCATCAAAGGACCTCCAAATGGAACGAAACTTGACAGGTGGTCTACCGGTGGTATACCAAGGCCAGTTGGCAAGCCTCGGTCCATTCCGAGAAAGTTTAACACCCGCTCACGAAAAGAGACAAGAGGGGTGCGCCGGTGCATGTGGGAGTGCCGGATTGCAAAACGGACAACGGGGAAAATGCTCGGATGCCTGAGACGAACACGTATGCAAATGAGATGCACATGATGACATGATATGAGATGCATGACATGAACAAAATGCAAAAAGAGAGACAAAACCCGACCACGAAGGGAATATCATAACACATAGCCGAAAATGGCAAGAGTTGGAGTTACAAATATGGAAAGTTACATTGGCAAGAGAACCAATTAGCAGGCTGATTATCGGATTATTAATAATCCATTTATTAATCTAATTGACATTTCATATTAAGCACACAATATGTTTCATTTTCATAATTGAAATACATCAGAGTACAATATCATACAGCTTCAACCCTCAGCTACCCCATTACACAACTACACCAGCACCAAGTTTCACATGCAACATCTACAACCTTTTGAAATTAGCATCATAGACGGTACATAGACAGATGTATCTCATCTGGAAAACTGTTGAATCAGAAGGCGAATATTGAGCCTTCATTGATGTTGAAGGTCTTTGTAACTTTAGGCCAGTTCCTATGGATTATTGGTCGTCCATCCTTCGTCCTCTTCAGGAACACTTCAATATTGAACCGTGGGTGTTGTCTGATTACCTTCCTTGCCTCCTGACCATACAGGTGGTTTGAGAGGTAATCATAAGTGAACTGCTTTGGAAAGGCCTGAAAACAAGGATGTGCATAAATATCTTCTCTATATTGGAAATGGGGCAAAGGAATAAAAAAGGCAACGTATAATAGTTAGTACCATCCTATAGTGAACTGATGTCTTCTTCATTGTCCAGACAAAGATCTTGTTCTTTTTTGTCGCTAATTTCTTTATCCTAACAATTTTCTGAGTTTCTTGACTTGACTGATATTCATGGACAACTCATTTCCCCATATGCAAAAAGGGTCGAATAGTGGGTCAAAACCTCTGATAGCAGGACCTACATGTGCAAGACCAAATTGTTAAAAACCTAAATATTAGAATGGTTCCCGCAATTGCATAATAATATGCTATTAGACAACGGGCCATGCACGTGCTAACCTTGATTTTAAACCTCAGTGCTTCCCATTGTTTCCCTGCAACACATATAAGGTAGTTAGTCATCAGGTTAAGTAAAGGTTCGCATGCTATCAGTAAAATATGTTGATGAAACATAAGCACATTGCAGATTCATCAGATTAATTCAAGCCACATGGAAAACCCATTTATCCAAACCAAGCATGGTTAAGAACTAGGAAATATAGCACTTGTATATGTTTCTCATGTATTGAGTGCACCCAAATTCGATTTATTCCTCACATGCACAACAATACAAAATTCTACCCACGACAATTGGACATCGTACTGCGGAATTGAACCAAGCAGTTAACTAAATACCGCAACAAATGAACCAAACATTAACTGAGCACCACATTGCACAATATAACATACTCCTAATAGAAGATCAGAGAGTTAACGAAACCAAGCATGCTTAACAACTTGGAAATATAGCAATTGTATTTGTTTCTCATGTATTTAGTACATCTAAATTCAATTTATTCCTCACATGGTATACAATAACAAAATGCACCCACAACACTTAAACATCGCATTGCAGAATTGAACCAAACAAAACAGTTAACTAAACACCACAACGAATGAACCAAATGTTAACTGAGCACCACATTGCACAATATAACATACTCCTAATAGAAGATCAGACAGTTAACCAAACCAAGCATGCTTAACAACTTGGAAATATAGCAAGTGTATTTGTTTCTCATGTATTTAGTACAACCAAATTCGATCTATTTCTCATGTGGTATACAATAACAGAATGCACCCACAACAATTGAACATCGCATTGCAGAATTGAACCAAACAGCCAACTATCGGTGGGAAACGACACCTATAGGATCACAAGAATCCCTACTACGGTTGTCGGGTCGCAGGGTTGTGAGAAGAGCAGGATTAACAGTCAGCACAAGGATCGTTTACCCAGGTTCAGGCCGCGAGGATGCGTAAAACCCTAGTCCTGCTTTGGTGTGTATTTGAGAGAGTTCTTGAGCTCTCGAACTAGCTATGGTGGTTGCGTAGTTCAAAAGAGCCGAATCCCTCTGCAGTATGCCATGGACCTCCTTTTATAGTCGAAAGGGGCTGCCACAGTGGCACACGGGAGGTGGAAAGGCCTACAGTACTGTGAGCTTATCGCCTGTATTACCGGACAAGACGCATTTAATGCGTCGCTTAGGTGTCCCCTAGCTTTATCGGGGACGGGGAGCGAGGCCCATCCCGTCCGTCGCCGCTTCTCTTCGCTTCGACACACGCCCTGGCCAGTGACGCATGCGGCGCCACATAGGCAGGCAAGCAGCTGAGGTGGCATGGTGGTAGGGTCTTCACGAAGATCTGCATGCCGCCACGCAGGCACTTGCTGATCTGGCCTGGAAGCTGCATGTTGCCACGCAAGTGCCAGCCCAACTGGTTGGGCTGGCAGCTGCATGCGAACAGCGGTAGAAACTTGGCTGGTGCGGGCCTGGCAGTGGCCCCGCTGATATCCTCGGCAAGGTCTTGCCGTGGTGCGCAGTCGTCCCCGGCAAGATCCTTGCCGGGGGTCTTGTGCCCTTCCTTGGCAAGGATCTCGCCGAGGGTCGCCGTCTTCTGGTCCTCATCTAATCTTGTGTGTTTATGATCTTGACAAAGATCTGCATGCCACCACGGGGGTGCCTCCCGAGCCCTGGTCCCAACGTAGTTGGTTGGGTTGGAACCTGTGGGCTCAAGGGCGGCTCACTTCGTTGGTGTGGGCGAGCTGCCCCGGCAAGGGTCTTGCCGGGGGAACCTGCTCCGTCCCTCTGCTTCTTTGTGTTCTTGGCCTTGGCGTCGTCTTGGGCTTTGGCTTCTCTCCGGCCCCCCTCCTCTGCCCTACTTAGTGTGGCCGTGGCGCGCGGCTCCGACTGCCCGTGCACAAGTAAAGGGGTACAAAGGTGTGCCCCTACTTTTGTACACCGACAGGAGCCCCTGGGCCTGGGCCACACATAAGCGCGACACGTTGTTGGGCCAGGCCCAGAACGGTGTGCGGGTAGGCGGGCGGATTTTCACCACAGTAACTCTTCGCCCACTGGGGTTCCCCACGACCCGCGTTGGACGCGCGTCATGGAGGATCATGCGTCACGTGGGCGGCATGCGTGGGGTGGTTTCCGCACGCATGCGTCACATCATGGTAAAGAGGCGGCTTGCGCCTTCCCCATAAAAAGACGGAGGCGTGGAGGCGCGGCTCATTTACTGAATGGGATTGGGTTGCAGTCTTCGAGGCGTCCACGCCCCATGATCACGGGGCGGGGAACGGTCGCCTCACCCGTCTTTTCAGTCCTACTCGCCCGCCACGCGTCCTCCATGCAAGTGGCAGGTGGCGGAGGCGGGAAACCGGTCGTCGCTGATTGGGGCAGCGGGTCGGTCCCGATTCCCAGCGCCTCCGATGGCTGGATTTGCTGAGTGGGGCGGCCGAGCCTCGACCCCGCCTTTTTATAAGGAGGGGGAGGGAGGGCGTCATCCCACATTCCTTCCGCATCCATCTTTTTTCACCTTTGCTCCTTCCCTCCATCTACCATGGTGAGAGGAGGTGATGGGCCTTCGACGGTGGCGGCGAGGGTCGCTGCTCGCCAGTACGTCCCTCCTTCCCACGAGCCCGCGGTGGCGGAGCTAGCCACGAGAGGAAGGGGGAGGGGGCGTGAACGTGGTCGCCACGGCGGTCGGGGGAGAGGGGGATGAGGTGGCGTGGCGGCCGTGCCTCTGCCAGCGGTGCCTCCCGTGATGGAGGGTCACGTCGGGGACCAGCCCCGCGAGTTCTTAATCAAGCTGCACCGGCCACCGCGTCGTGGTCTCCGTCTCCCCACCCCCTTTGCCCAGGAGATGTCCCCACCCCCTTTGCCCAGGAGATGGAGCTCGATCCGCCCCAGGCCCTCAGATTGCACATGAGGGGGCTGCGGGACCGGCAGTACGCGGGTCGATGTCGACTTCCCCGCTCCGCATGTTATGTATCTCTGTCGTGGATGGAAGACATTCGCTCGGATCCATAGCTTGACGGTGGGGCTCGTCCTCTACTTCAAGTTGATGGAGGGCGGCCTTCTCTCCGTCAAGGACTTCGGAGATCTTGGAACTCGCCTGAAGTGCTACGTAGAGAGCTCCTCCGACGATGAAGATTCCTCCTCGAGCAAGAGCGACGAGGAGGACAACGACAGCGACGACGTGGGTAGTAGGCGGGAGGATGACGGGTTCGACTAGGTGTCGGACCCGCCGTCCCGGGGCGGTGTCGGCAGCAGCGGCATCTGCACCGGGCCCCTTGAACTTCTCGGGGTCGCCTCCTTGGGCGACTGGCGTAGGAGGCCCGGAGAAGGCAAAGAAGGCAAGTGGCAGGCCTTCAAGTCGGAGTACGCGGGCACCGACGCCTTCGTCGCGTATTGCCGATCCTGCCACCTCGTCTTCCAGCTCTTCTCCCATCATCATCATCACCAGCCTCTCCCCGGGATGGCCACCGGGATGTGCTCCTGCTATCTTCTGCTTCTCGCACCTCGCCTAGGCGCTCCTTTCACCCTCCTGCTGTCTTGTTTCACCTCCTGAGGAGAGGGACAAGAAAGGGATTACGGGCACCTTATCTCTTTTTAGTTTGTAAGCCTGCGGGCACTTGTTAGATTTGAAACTTGTAATCCCCTTGCTCGTGTTTTTCTTTCCGTACGAACTGTACCTGTATGGGACGCTTTTAATGAAAAAGGGTGTTTGTCGGGTTCTTTGTGCGTGAGCGAGGCCCATGCCAAGGATGAATCCTTGTTATTTTTAAGATAAACAGTGTCGCCCGGCAACAGGCCTTGTCGTCTCCCCGCTTTGGCCGACCGTTCTCACGCTTTCGGCGGAGGCAGGGGCGAAGCAGGGTTATGCCTCTCGTTCATTTCTCTTGCCACCGCGACTACGACCAAGTTCCGACCCAGGGGATAGCCCTTGGGTACGGGAAAAGGGGAGCACGGTGGTTTTAAGAAAATGGACGAGGTTTCATATGTCCCAGTTCTGTACGGAAGTGCATAACAGGGGATAAAAGACATATCTGAATCCGCAGCCCCCGGCAACATTGGCTTGCCGTGGTTGGATCCTTGTGTCTTTAGGCCCCGGCAATCTGTCTTGCCGGGGCCGGAGCGCCGGTCCGTCCTCTTTCTCCCAAGCGGCTCAAGAGTCCACGTGCCCTGCGAACCAGAGAGGACAGAAAGACGCACACTCGACCTCTAGGCTAGGGATTAGTCGCCGCTAAGCACTATCAACCCTAACCAAGGAAGAGACTTAACCTAGCATGCATGCTATAACTTAGGGCGCCAGCGCTTCATTTATTTATGCTCAGGTTCTGCGCCTGGCTTTGTACAGAGGGTTACATGCCTTACCGGCAAAGCTTGTACAAAAGGTGGCTTGCCGGGAGGCCCGACAAGCCGCGCCTCACGGGTAAAACTTGCAAAGATGCTCGATGTTCCAGGAGTTGCTCACTAGGATAGCATCTTCGGTCTCCAGGCGGACTGCGCCGGGCCTGGTGACTCGTATTACCCGATAAGGGCCTTCCCACTTCGGCATCAACTTGTTGGAATTCTTGGCCGACTGAACGCGCCAAAGAACAAGGTCGCCTTCCTCAAAGCTTCGGGCATGGACCTTGCGGCTATGGTAGCGGCGCAAGGCCTGCTGGTAGCGTGCTGCTCTCACAGCCGCCCGAAGACGATCTTCCTCAAGGAGCGTTGCGTCATCTTGCCACAATTGCTCTTGCTCAAGCTGATCATAAGCGAGCACTCGAGGTGACCCGTATATGAGTTCAGTGGGGAGAACTGCGTCTGCCCCATATACTATGGCAAAGGGCGTCTGGCCGGTGGCTCGATTTGGCGTCGTCCTGATCGACCAAAGAACCGCCGGCAACTCATCAATCCAGCGCCTCCCGCTCTTGTGCAGCTTGTCAAAAGTCTTCGTTCTCAGGCCTCGCAACACTTCAGCATTTGCCCTCTCCGCTTGGCTGTTCCTCCGTGGATGTGCCACGGAAGAAAAACAGACCTTGCTGCCGAGGTCTTGAATGTATTGCATGAAGGTGTGGCTTGTGAACTGCGTGTCATTGTCGGTGATGACTCTATTTGGCACACCAAAACGGCAGACTAGTCCCTTGAAGAACTTGACGGCTGACTGTGCTATCACCTTCCTCACCGGTTCCACCTCCGGCCACTTTGTGAACTTGTCGATTGCAACGTACAAGTACTCAAAGCCCCCGACAGCACGGGGGAAGGGACCCAGTATGTCGAGCCCCCAGACCGAAAATGTCCAGGAGAGAGGGATTGTTTGGAGAGCTTGAGCTGGTTGATGAAGCTTCTTTGAATGGAACTGACACGCTTCACACCTGGTTACTAGTGTCGTTGCATCCTGAAGGGCGGTGGGCCAGAAGAAGCCTTGCCGGAGTGCCTTGTCGGCAAGGGTCCTTGACCCTATGTGGGAGCCACATATGCCTCCATGTATTTCTGCCAATAGCTCCAGTCCTTCCTCCCGGGGGATGCACTTCAATTTCGCACCGTTCGGTCTTCTTCTGTACAGGACGTCATCGACGAACTGGTACAAGGCAGACCAATGGGCTACTTTTTCTGCTTCTTCCTACTCCTCAGGAAGTTCCCCTGTCTGGAGGAAATGGACGGTATGTTGTGCCCATGCTGGACCCAGGGGCTCGACGGCAAGGACCAAAGGCATCTCCTCCGCCACGGCGGCAGCCGTCTCTACGGCCAGGGCTTGGCGCCCTGCCGGAGCCAGCCGTCCCTCGGCAGGCTCAGGATTCGCGGAAACACCCTTGCCAGCAGCCCCTGGGGGCTCGGCGGGAAAGTACCTGCTGGGGCCTGACTTCCTCCGCTTGTTCTGCTCTGTTGATGGCTCGACGGATGGTTGAGTTAACCGAAGCAAAAAGGTACTTGGTTCCACAGGTAGCTTGAATGCCGCGCGCTTTGACAGGTAGTCAGCGATGTCATTCTCCGCACAGGGAACGTGCTCCGCTTGTATACCGTCGAAGCGCTCCTCCAGTTTCCTCACCTCATCTACGTAGGCCTCCATCAACGGACTCTGATAATCCTTGTTAACTTGTCTGACGACAAACTATGAATCACCCCTGACGATGAGCTTTTTCACCCCGAGGTCCGCCGCGATCCTAAGACCGGCAAGCAGCTCGTCGTATTCAGCTATGTTGTTTGTGGACATCGCCCTGGGAAAGTGCATCTGGATCACATACTTGAGGTGCTCTCCGGTGGGCGCCACAAGAAGCACACCGGCACCGGCGCCTTGCAGCGAGAAAGCCCCATCAAAGTACATGATCCAGTTGCGGCTTGCTTCCTTGCCGGGGAGAGCGGTCTCCTGGATTTCTTCGTCGGGCGTCGAGGTCCATTCTGCAATGAACTCCACCAAGACTCTGCTCTAGATTGTCGAGGTACTTTCAAACTTCAACCCAAAGCTCGACAACTCCAAGGCCCATTCCACAATCCTTCCAGTCGCATCTGGGTTGTGCAGTATCTGTTGCAACGGGAGGCGAGTGACGACAGTGATCTCATGGGCTTGGAAGTAATGATGCAGCTTCCTTGAGGCCATAAGGAGGCCGAAGAGCAATTTCTGCACACCGGAGTACCTCGACCTAGCCCCCTGCAAGAGGATCTGACAAAGTAAACCGGGTGCTACATCACCTTCTTCTTCTGCACCACTTCACTTGACTGCGCGGGCACTGCTCCGATGGCGTTAGACTCTGCCGGTGGCCTTGCCTTGCCGGCGCCAGGCCCTGCTGGGGGAATCTCTAGCTTGCCATCCGCCAGTCCTGCCATTGCCACTGCCTCCTCATCGACCTCTCTATGTGCTACCAGTGCGGCGCTGACCACTTGATTCGTTGCCGCTAGATACAGCAGCAACGGCTCTTGTGGTTTAGGCGCAACCAGTATTGGCGTGGAGGAAAGGTATTTCTTCAGATCCTGCAATGCTGCCTCGGCTTCTGGGGTCCACTCCATTGGACCTGCCTTCTTCAAGATTTTGAGAAAGGGGAGGGCGCGCTCCGCAGACTTGGAGATGAATCGGCTCATGGTTGCAACGCAGCCAGTGAGCCGACGCACATCCTTGATCCACTTAGGCGCCTCAATCTGTTCAATAGCCTTGATCTTGTCTGGGTTTGCCTCGATCCCACGCTGCCACACAAAGAACCCGAGAAGCTTGCCGGACGGAACACCGAAGACACACTTCTCAGGGTTCAGCTTGAGGTTGATCTTGCGCAGGTTGGCAAACGTCTCTTCCAGGTCTTGTACAAGAGTTGCCCTGTCCTTGGTTTTGACCACTATGTCATCCATGTATGTTTCCATATTTCTATGGAGCTGGGGTTCAAAACCAATTTGGAGCGCTCTTGCAAACGTCGATCTAGCACTCTTCAACTCGAAAGGCATCCGTAAAAAGCAATATGTACCTCATGGGGTGATGAATGATGTCTTCTCTTCATCTTCTCTTGTCATGAAGATCTGGTGGTAGCCCGAGTAGGCGTCGAGGAATGACAAAAGATCACACCCGGCCGTGGAGTCAACAATCTAGTCGATGCGCGGCAATGGGAAGGGTTCCTTGGGACAAGCCTTATTGATATCTGTGTAGTCAATACACAGCCTCCACTTCCCATTTGCCTTGTGCACCACCACCGGATTGGCCAACCATGTCGGATGGAGAATCCTCTCACCAAACCTGCCGCTTCTAACTTCCTGATCTCCTCTGTGATGAACTCCTGCCTTTCCAGAGCCTGCTTCCTGGCCTTCTGCTTGACGGGCCACGCATGAGGACAGACAGCTAGGTGGTGCTCAATCACCTCCCTGGGAACACCGGGGATGTCGGATGCTTGCCATGCAAACACGTCGACATTCGCCCGCAGGAAGGTGACGAGCGCGCCTTCCTATTTGCTGTCAAGGGTGGAGCTTATGGTGAAAGCCCCTCCCATGCCATCCTCCCTAACGGACACCTTCTTGGTCTACAGCGGCTCAGCTCTGGATATCTTGCTCTTGCCGGTGGAGCTCTCTGGCACGTCCTCGACGGTAGCACAACACTCTGAAGAGGTGCGCTTGCCGGAGTGGGTGCGAGAGGTCTTGCCGGTCTTTGATAACCCAAAAGTATAGGGGATCAATTGTAGCCTCTTTCGATAAGTAAGAGTGTCGAACCCAACGAGGAGCTAAAGGTAGAACAAGTATTCCCTCAAGTTCTATTGACCACCGATAAAACTCTACGCACGCTTGACGTTCACTTTACCTAGAACAAGTATGCAACTAGAAGCACTTTGTAGGTGTTTTTGGATAGGTTTGCAAGAATATAAAGAGCACATAAATAAAAAGTAGGGGCTGTTTAGATGAAAACACAATAAAGCAAATATAGCGAGTGTGGAAAAGTGGTGGTAGGACTTGCGAGATTGTCCCTAAGCAATTGACTACTTCACTAGACCGATAGCAAGTATTATGTGGGAGAGGCCACTGCTCGCATGTCATCCCTGACTTGGAATTCCATGCACTTATGATTGGAACTATTAGCAAGCATCCGCAACTACTAATGTTCATTAAGGTAAAAGCCAACCATAGCATTAAGATATATTGTTCCCCCTTCAATCCCGTATGCATCAATTTCTATGCTAGGTTGAAGCTTCTGTCACTCTTGCCCTCCAATACATAGTCCTATCAACATACAACTAACCCTATGGTGTGATCCACGCGCGCACTCATATGATGGGCACCAAAGGATAGCAACATAACCACAAGCAAATTAAACCAATCATAGCAATTCATCAACCACCGATAGGACAACGAAAATCTACTCAGACATCATAGGATGGCAACACATCATTGGATAATAATATGAAGCATAACGCACCATATTCAAGTAGAGGGTACAGCGGGTTGCGGGAGAGTGGACCGCTGTAGATAGAGGGGGAAAGGTGATGGAGATGTTGGTGAAGATGGCGGAAGTGTTGGTGAAGATCGCGGTGATGATGATGGCCCCCGGCGATGTTCCAGCGCCACCGGAAGCGAGGGGGAGAGAGCCCCCCTTCTTCTTCTTCTTCCTTGACCTTCTCCCTAGATGGGAGAAGGGTTTCCCCTTTGGTCCATGGCCACCATGGCATGGGAGGGGCGAGAGACCCTCCGAGATTGGATCTGTCTCTCTGTCTCTCTCTGTTTCTGCGTTCTGGTGTTCTGCCCTTTCACCGTTTCGTATATATATGGAGATCCATAGCTCCGATTGGATTGAAACCTTCGCCGAGATTTTTTTCCGAAAATTAGCTTTCTTGCGGCCGAAGAAGAGCAGCAACCGCCTTACGGGTGGCCCACGAGGGTTAGGGCCGTGCCCGGGGGGGCAGGCGCGCCCCCTGCCTCGTGGCCACCTCGGGCACCGTCTCGCGTTGATTCTTCCTCCCATATTCTCCAAATATTCCAATAATATTCTCCGTCCATTTTTGTCCCGTTTGGATTCCGTTTGATATGGGGTTTTGCGAAACATAAAACATGCAACAAACAGGAACTGGCACTGGGCACTGGATCAATATGTTAGTCCCAAAAATAGTATAAAAAGTTTCCAAAAAGTATATGAAAGTTGTATAATAATGGCATGGAACAATAAAAAATTATAGATACGACGGAGACGTATCAGCATCCCCAAGCTTAATTCCTGCTCGTCCTCGAGTAGGTAAATGATAAAAAAGATAATTTTTGATGTGGAATGCTACCTAGCATAATCTTGATCATGTATCTAATCATGGCATGAATATTAAGACACGAGTGATTCAAAGCAATAGTCTATCATTTGACATAAAAACAATAATACTTCAAGCATACCAAGCAAGCAATTATGTCTTATTGAAATAACATAGCCAAAGAAATCTCATCCCTACAAAATCATATAGTCTGGCTATGCTCCATCTTCACCACACAAAGCATTCAAATCTTGCACAACCCCGATGACAAGCCAAGCAATTGGTTCATACTTTTTAACGCGCTTCAGCCTTTTCAACCCTCGTGCAATACATGAGCGCAAGCCATTGATATAGCACTATGGGTGTAATAGCATATGAAATGGAGGTTTGGTGGAGAAGACAAAAAGGAGAAAGTCTCACATCGACGCGGTTAATCAAAGGGCTATGGAGATGCCCGTCAATTGATGTCAATGTGAGGAGTAGGGATTGCCATGCAATGGATGCACTAGAGCTATAAGTGTATGAAAGCTCAAACTGAAACTAAGTGGGTGTGCATCCAACTTGCTTGCTTATGAAGACCTCGGGCATTTGAGGAAGCCCGTCATCGGAATATACAAGCCATGTTCTATAATGAAGATTCCCGCTAGTATATGAAAGTGATAACTCAAGAGACTCTCTATATGAAGAACATGGTGCTACTCTGAAGCACAAGTGTGGTAAAAGGATAGTAACATTGCCCCTTCTCTCTTTTTCTCTCATTTTTTTCTTTTCTTTTTTTTTGGTGGGCTTCTTTGGCCTCTTTTTTTGGGGGGGCTTCTTTGGCCTCTTTTATTTTATTTTGAAAGTCCGGAGTCTCATCCCGACTTGTGGGGGAATCATAGTATCCATCATCCTTTCCTCACTGGGGCAATGCTCTAATAATGATGATCATCACACTTTTATTTACTTACAACTCAATATTACAACTAGATACTAGAACAAAGATATGACTCTATATGAATGCCTTCGGCGGTGTACCGGGATGTGCAATGATCTAGCGTAGCAATGAAAACATCATGCTAGCTATCTTACGATCATGCAAAGCAATATGACAATAAATGCTCAAGTCATGTATATGATGATGATGAAAGTTGCATGGCAATATACCTCGGAATGGCTATGGAAATTCCATAATAGGTTGGTATGGTGGTTGTTTTGAGGAAGATATAATGAGGTTTATGTGTGAAAGAGCGTATCGTATCACGGGGTTTGGATGCACTGGCGAAGTTTGCACCAACTCTCGAGGTGAGAAAGGGTAATGCATGGTACCGAAGAGGCTAGCAATGATGGAAGGGTGAGAGTGTGTATAATCAATGGACTCACATTAGTCATAAAGAACTCATATACTTATTGCAAAAGTTTATTAGCCCTCGAAGCAAAGTACTAATACGCATGCCCCTAGGGGGATAGATTGGTAGGAAAAGACCATCGCTCGTCCCCGACCGCCACTCATAAGGAAAGCAATCAAAGAACACCTCATGCTCCGACTTCGTTACATAACGGTTCACCATACGTGCATGCTACGGGATTGCAAACCTCAACACAAGTATTTCTCAATTTCACAATTACTCAACTAGCACGACTCTAATATCACCACCTTTATACCGCAAAACTATTGCAAGGAATCAAACATATCATATTCAGTGATCTACAAGTTTTATGTAGGATTTTATGACTAACCATGTGAATGACTAGTTCCTGTCATCTCTCTAAATAGATATAAGTGAAGAAAGAGGGTTTAATTCTTTCTACAAAAGATATGCCCACGCTCTAACAAGTATAAGTGAAGCAAAAGAGCATTCTACAAATGATATAAGCGAAGCACATGAAGCATCCTATAAAGCCATACTCAAAAGATATAAGTGAAGTGCAAAGAGCATTCTATAAATCAACCAAGGACTATCTCATACCAGCATGGTGCATAAAAGAAAAGTTAAAACTAAATGCAAAATACGCTCCAAGATTTACGCATATCGCATGAACGAAACGAATCCGAAAACATACCGATACTTGTTGAAGAAAGAGGGGATGCCTTCCGGGGCATCCCCAAGCTTAGACGCTTGAGTCTCCTTGAATAGTTACTTGGGGTGACTTGGGCATCCCCAAGCTTGAGCTCTTGCCTCTCTTCCTTCTTCTCACATCGAGACCTCCTCGATCATCGAACACTTCATCCACACAAAACTTCAACAGAAACCTCGGTAAGATCCGTTAGTATAATAAAGCAAATCACTACTCTAAGTACTGTTGCAAACCAATTCATATTTTGTTTTTGCATTGTAGCTACTGTAATATAACTTTTTCATGGCTTAATCCACTGATAGAAATTGATAGTTTCATCAAAACAAGCAAACTATGCATCAAAAACAGAATCTGTCTAAAACAGAACAGTCTGTAACAATCTGAACATTAACCATACTTATGATACTTGAAATATTTTTCCAAAATTAGGAAAAATAAAACATTTGTATAGAAAGACAGTGAAAAAAAGAATCAGAACCATTTGATGTTCCAGTAAAAAAATAAAAACTCGCGCACTACAGCCAAAGTTTCTGTCCTGCATCGTACAGACCAACAAGCATTGTAAACATCCTAAAGGCAAACCTTGGCACATTATTTTTATAATACAATGGAATTGTACAAGGGGATAATTATTTTTGTTGAAAAGTTTCTGTAATCAAGATTGACAAAGTTTCCGTGAGCATGAACAAAGTTCAAGGCTAGCTCCCACTTCAACAATGCTCGTCTTTCTCACTTTCGCTTTTCTTTTTGAAAAGTTTCAGGTTCCCCTCTTTATTTATTTTGTTTTTAAAATATATAAAAGCACTCAACAGCAATAAATGACTCTCTAAAACTTCCGGGTTGTCTCCCTGGCAGCGCTTTCTTTAAAGCCATTAAGCTTGGCATATAGTGCTCAAGTAATGGATCCACCCGGATCCCAAGGTATATCAAAGCCAATTTTAATTAGCAATGATTTATAATTTAGGAGTGAGCAAAAAGCAACATATATCAAGCAATGACGAAGTATAACTCTCTTCCTATGCATTGGCATGTCATAAAAGAACAATTCATGCACACATAGTAAAGGCCAATGCATAGTATAAACAGTTTCTTGCAATTTTTTTGTGTTGGAAACATAAAGGGGCGAAGATGTAGTTCCCCTCTCATAATAATTGCAAGTAGGAGCAGAAAGCACATGCATATTATATTCATAAAAATCATCAAGTGCAACGGTAAAAGGCAACCCATCAATATAATCCTTAATAAGGGCAAACTTCTCCGATATAGTGTAGTTTGGAGAATTCAAAAAGATAATAGGACTATCATGTGTGGGTGCAATAGCAACAATTTCATGTTTAACATAAGGAACTATAGCAAGTTCATCTCCATAAGCATCATTCATATTGGCATCTTGGCCATAAGCATAGCAAGCATCATCAAAAAGGGATATTTCAAGAGAATCAACGGGATCATAACAATCATCATAGCGATCATCCTTCGGTAAGCACGAAGGGAAATTAAACAATGTATGAGTTGAAGAGTTACTCTCATTAGAAGGTGGGCACGGGTAGCTAATCCGCTCTTTCTCCTTTTGTTCTTCGCTCTCCTCCTCATCTTTTTCATCCAATGAGCTCATAGTTTCATCAATTTCTTCTTCCATAGATTCCTGCAAAATATTAGTCTCTTCTTGGACAGCGGAGACTTTCTCAATAAATGCATCAATATCGGAATTGAATTCATAATTGGCATAGAAATATTTAAGGATAGCTAAATTTTTAGGTCTATAAACAGCATCATAAAGATTTTCAAACTCTTTGAACATAGATTCAATTTCATAAGCACCCATAAAAGCAACAAATTCTTCTATTTGTTCCACATCATAGTAATCATATATACTCTAGCATAAGAAGCCAAGGTTTCATTATCATTAAATTTGCATGAAAAGGGAAGGTGTGGAGCCTTCATCCTAGAGCAACAAGTATAATCATATCTCAAGCATACTTGCCGAGCATACCACTTCAACATATAAATTTGATCCCATAATAGTTTCCCTTTTTGAGTCAAGCGATAATCCCTAAAGTATTCATGTTGGTCCAACATGTCTCCCATTACATAATTGAATGAGGTTTTCTAAGGATTATCAAAGTGGTACAAAATATTTTTCACATAATAATAATCGAGGGTTTTAGGAGGTTCCCCATCTCCATGAGTAGCAAGTACACCTAAATTTTTTGTTATTTTGTGTTCCATATCCATAACTAAAGATAGAGAACAACTAAGAACAGCAAATAAAAATTACTTAGTGATAAAGCAAACAAGCACACACGAGAATATTCACCCCACGCTATGACTCCCCGGCAACGGCGCCAGAAAAAGGTCTTGATAACCCACAAGTATAGGGGATCAATTGTAGCCTCTTTCGATTAGTAAGAGTGTCGAACCCAACGAGGAGCTAAAGGTAGAACAAATATTCCCTCAAGTTCTATCGACCAGCGATACAACTCTACGCACGCTTGACGTTCACTTTACCTAGAACAAGTATGAAACTAGAAGTACTTTGTACTTGTTTTTGGATAGGTGTGCAAGAATATAAAGAGCGCGTAAATCAAAAGTAGGGGCTGTTTAGATAAAAACACAATAAAGTAAATATAGCGAGTGTGGAAAAGTGGTGGTAGGAGTTGCGAGATTGTCCCTAAGCAATTGACTACTTCACTAGACCGATAGCAAGTATTATGTGGGAGAGGCCACTCCTAGCATGTCATCCCTGACTTGGAATTCTATGCACTTATGATTGGAACTATTAGCAAGCATCCGCAACTACTAACGTTCATTAAGGTAAAACCCAACCATAGCATTAAGATATATTGGTACCCCTTCAATCCCGTATGCATCAATTTCTATGCTAGGTTGAAGCTTCTGTCACTCTTGCCCTCCAATACATAGTCCTATCAACATACAACTAACCCTATGGTGTGATCCACGCGCGCGCCCATATGATGGGCCCCAAAGGACAGCAACATAACCACAAGCAAATTAAATCAATCGCAATTCATCAACCACCGATAGGACAACGAAAATCTACTCAGACATCATAGGATGGCAACACATCATTGGATAATAATATGAAGCAGAAAGCACCATGTTCAAGTAGAGGGTACAGCGGGTTGTGGGAGAGTGGACCGCTGTAGATAGAGGGGGAAAGGTGATGGAGATCTTGGTGAAGATGGCGGAGGTGTTGGTGAAGATCGCGGTGATGATGATGGCCCCCGGTTGTGTTCCGGCGCCACCGGAAGCGAGGGGGAGAGAGCCCCCCTTCCTATTATTTTTCCTTGATATTCTCCCTAGATGGGAGAATGGTTTCCCCTCTGGTCCATGGCCTCCATGGCATGGGAGGGGCGAGAGCCCCTCCGAGATTGGATCTGTCTCTCTGTCTCTCTCTTTTTCTGCGTTCTGGTGTTCTACCCTTTCACCATGTTGTATATATATGGAGATCCGTAACTCCGATTGGATTGAAACCATCGCCGAGATTTTTTCCAAAAATTAGCTTTCTTGCGGCCGAAGAGTAGCAACCGCCTTACGGGTGGCTCACGAGGGTTAGGGGCGGGCCCAGGGGGGCAGGCCCGCCCCCCTGCCTCGTGGCCACCTCGGGCACCGTCTCGCGTTGATTCTTCCTCCCATATTCTCGAAATATTCCAAAAATATTCTCCGTCCGTTTTTACCCCGTTTGGATTCCGTTTGATATGGGGTTTCTGCGAAACATAAAACATGCAACAAACAGGAACTGGCACTAGGCACTGGATCAATATGTTAGTCCGAAAAATAGTATAAAAAGTTGCCAAAAAGTATATGAAAGTTGTATAATATTGGCATGGAACAATCAAAAATTATAGATACGACGGAGACGTATTAGTCTTCTTCTTCCCTCCCAGGGCTTCAGCGGCAGGAGCGTGCCTTGGCGGCAGCTGCTACAACTGCTTCCCGGTAGAGTAGGTCGGCACAGATCAGCGCATCCTTCTTGTCGGAGGGGACAGTGATGATGTTCATCGGCCCAGGCATCTTCAGCGTGTTGTAGGCGTAGTGCGATGCCGCCATGAACTTGGCCAGTGCCGGGCGGCCGAGGATCCCGTTGTAGGGCAAGGGGATCTCAGCTACATCGAAGGCAATCCTCTCTGTCCTATAGTTCAACTCTCCTCCAAACATCACGGGCAGTGTGACCTTCCCCTTCGACTGGATCCTCCCCAGATTGACCCCTTGAAATGTGCCCGTTTCCTCGAGGTCTCCATAAGGGATTTGCAGCCTTTTGATCATGACAGGCGAGATCAAGTTCAGGCCGGCCCCGCCGTCAACCAACATCTTGTTCACCTTGAGGTTGCGTATCATTGGCGAGACCAACAAAGGCAAACACCCGACCACGGTTGTGCGGTCGGGGTGGTCCTCGGCGTCAAAGATGAGGGGCGTGCTGGACCACTTCAGCGGCTTCTGAGCGTCGAACGACGGCTCCGCTACTGTAATCTCACGCGCCCACTGCTTGAGCTGGCGGTGAGAAGTATGCAGCAAGGCGCCACCATTGACGCACATGGCCTCCGTAGCCTTCTGGAACTCTTGCTCGCCGGACTCGTCGTCCTCATCATGATCATCGTCTTCTTGCTTCTTGTCACGGCCCCGGGCGGGCCTCTCTTGCTGGTTGTCCTTGCCGCGGTGGCCTCCTTGCCCGCCGTGCTTCTTGCAGGATCCCTCGGCACCGTCCTAACCCTTCTCCTTGTCCCGCCTCTCATACTCAGCCTTTTGCTTCTCAGCAAGCAGCTCGACTTGCCGGCAGTTCTGGAGGTCATGGCCCTTGGTGCGGTGGATCTTGCAGTACTGCTTGTCGGAGCCCCCTGGCTTGTCGGCAGCCGCCAAGGCCCGGCAAGCGGCGCACCTGGCGATTTCTTTGCCGGGGTCGTCTGCCTTGGCCTTCTTGGCGGCACCGGTGCTGTCGGATCCCTCGACGGCAAGCACGGCCTTGCCCTTGCGTTTCCTGTTGCGACGCCGGCCCTTCTTCGTTGGGGCGGTGGTGTCTTCATCAGTAGAGTTGGTTTCCGCGCCGGCGTCCTCGCCGAGGTACTTCCTTCCCTCTTCAGCCCGGGTGCACCTATCGGCCAGAACATAGAGTTCGGCCACATCCTTAACCATGGTCATCGCCAGCTCTTCGCGCATCTTGCGGTTGCGCACGTTCTGATGGAACGCGCTGATCATGTCAGCGGGATGAACATCGGGGATGTTGTACTGCACCCGGCTGAATCTCTGGATGTACTTGCGTAGGTTTTCCCCTTCCTTCTGGGGAATGATATGCAAATCACTGGCCTGGCCATGAGCTTGGTGGCCTCCAGTGAAGGCGCCAACGAACTCATGGCACAGATCCGTCCAAGAAGAAATGGAATCTGTCGAAATTGCATCAACCAAGATATGACATTAGGCTTCAGTGCTAACGGGAAGTAATTGGCAAGCACCTTGTCGTCGCGAGCTCCAGCAGCCTGCATCGCGATGGTGTAGATGCTGAGGAACCCTGACAGATGGGTCTTGCCAGTGTACTTCTCGCTGACCTCGGGCTTGAACGTGCGGTGGGACGGCCACTAGAACTGCCGCAGCTCGCGGGTAAAGGCTGGGCAGCCCACCTCATAAGGTAGGCCGCCGGAGCCCCCTGGTGCTGGGTGGTGCATAGCGGGCCCCGCCCGCTTATCCGACTGGTGGCGTGTATCACGCCGGCGCTCGATAGTGGTTCGAGCATCTTCGTGAGCTCGTTCTCGAAGAACTTGGCGCTGGTCGCGGTGGGTCCGCGGGTCGGACGACGCTATAGAGATGTTATCACAAGCGTCATCACGACGGGCCGACACCCGTGGTGGCTGGCGAGGAGGAGGAGAGTGCACCGTGACCGCAGCACCCCCAGTCCTCCCGGCGCTGGCATGTGGTGGCTCGGTGGAGCGCCGGCCCGAGGGCCCCGCCAGTCGCGGATCATGTTTGTTGGCGAGGGCGACGAGGCTCCGGATGGTGGCTCTCCACTCGTCGAGCTTCTCTGCAGAACGAGGGAAGTCGAGGAGCAGCGACGCGCGCGCCAAAGCTTCCGCTGGCGTGGGTGGTGGTGACAGCTGCGTGGACTGTGGCGCGCTTCGACTTCTAACTACGTTAGAAGGAGCTCTACTCCGGCCCAGCGGCTGCGTGCCATTTTCGCCAGCACTTCGGCGAGCATGCTGGACTCCTTCGTCCCGCAAACGATGCACAGGGCTCTTCCCACGGCGGTGTCCGGGGTCTCCAGCGTGGTGGCGCTGCTCGTCGCGCGCACCCTGGGAAGAGCGCACTGTGGGCGCCGGCGTGGGCGTCATGGAGGTTGCTGCGCCACCCATGGGTGGCACAACGACACTCCTGGAGGGCCCCGCGCTGCCTGAGTAGGGGCCAGCTCCGTATTTGGATTTGGCGGTGTGCGGCCCGTCGCCTGGTGCACGCACGATGCCGCTCGCCAGGCTCCGACTGTCAGAGCGATGCTGGTGCTCGCGGACCACGGCCCGGGTCCTGTCTGCGACCGGCCCGCTGCCCGTCCGCACTGACATGGGCCGTTCGGCTCCCAACGAGCAGATCGCCGTGATCGTCTTCTTCTTGGGAGCCATGGCGATGAAGAACTGCTGGGCTAACTACTAGACCAGATTCCCACAATTGCGCCCCTACCTGGCGCGCGAAAGATGTCAGTGGGAAACGACACCTATGGGATCACAAGAATCCCTACTACGGTTGCCGGGGCACAGGGTTGTGAGAAGAGCAGGATTAACAGTCAGCACAAGGATCGTTTACCCAGGTTCGGGCCGCGACGATGCGTAAAACCCTAGTCCTGCTTTGGTGTGTATTTGAGAGAGTTCTTGAGCTCTCGAACTAGCTATGGTGGCTGCGTAGTTCAAAAGAGCCGAATCCCTCTCCAGTATGCCATGGGCCTCCTTTTATAGTTGAAAGGGGCTACCACAGTAGCACACAGGAGGTGGAAAGGCCTACAGTACTGTGAGCTTATCGTCCGTATTACAGGACAAGATGCATTTAATGTGTTGCTTAGGTGTCCCCTAGATTTATCAGGGAAGGGGAGCGAGGCCCGTCCCGTCCGTCGCCGCTTCTCTTCGCTTCGACACGCGCCCTGGCCAGCGACGCATGCGGCGCCACATAGGCAGGCAAGCAGCTGAGGTGGCGCGGTGGTAGGGTCTTCACAAAGACCTGCATGCCGCCACGCAGGCACTTGCTAATCTGGCCTGGAAGCTGCATGTTGCCATGCAAGTGCCAGCCCAACTGGTCTGGCTGGCAGCTGCATGCGAACTACGGTAGAAACTTGGCTAGTGCGGACCTGGCAGTGGCCCCGCTGATATCCTCGGCAAGGGCCTTGCCGGGGGTCTTGTGACCTTCCTCGGCAAGGATCTCGTCGAGGGTCGCCGTCTTCTGGTCCTCATCTGATCTTGTGTGTTTATGATCTTGACAAAGATCTGCATGCCACCACGGGGGTGCCTCCCGAGCCCTGGTCCCAACGTAGTTGGTTGGGTTCGAACCTGTGGGCTCAAGGGCGGCTCACTCCGTTGGTGTGGCCGAGCTGCCCCGGCAAGGATCTTGCCGGGGCAACTGAGGCTGCCTCGGCAAGGGTCTTGCCGGGGGAACCTGCTCCGTCCCTCTGCTTCTTTGTGTTCTTGGCCTTGGCGTTGTCTTGGGCTTCGGCTTCTCTTTGGCCCCCCTCCTCTGCCTACTTAGTGTGGCTGTGGCGCGCGGCTCCGACTGCATGTGCACAAGTAAAGGGGTACAAAGGTGTGCCCCTACTTTTGTACACCGACACCAACCCCATCGTTTCGTCGGCGCGCGAGGAGTCAACGGTGGCCTCAACGGCGAGGTGCTCCTCAAAGATCTGGGGGGTCGACATGAATGGCAGCCATCGCGACCTCATCCACGCATGCGGCCGCGATTTGCTTCTCCGCTGCCAAATGCTCCTTGAGATCCTGGCTATACTACGCGCACCATGGCTTAGGGCGGCGCTTATTTGGTGGAGAGGTCGGTGATTTGGGTGGAAGGTGTCGCGCCGGCGGTCGGGGCATGTGGGATGCAGAAGGAGGAGGAGGATTGGGGTCGGGTGTGGATTACCTGCCTGGATAGGCGAGGCCGAGAAGCGTGAAGGAGGGTTGCCGGCGAGGAGGCGGCGCTGCAACCAAGGAGTGAAGGTTTCAACTTGGAAAGGCAGGTGGAAACAGAGGAAATGTGGCTTTTGGTAAGCGGGACGTGGCGGGGAGGTAGATATTTCCGCAGAAGCCAAAATTTTGGAATCGCTTCAGCGAAAAAAATGGTGTGCAAAGTGTCATCAGACACGGTCCCTTATTCAGAACTGTGTACGATATGTGAACATCACAAACAATTCAGATAGCTTAACCCGTGTGTGATGAGTTTGAACATCAAAAATTTTGGTTCGAATTTCCCTGGTTAAAGTGGTCATCCATGTCACTACAGCACACCCACACTTCTTAATCGAGCAAGTTCAGCAATTAAACAAAGCTAGCTGACCTAAACATTACTCAAACAAATTAAAGACTGGCACTCTTAATTAAACAAAACAAAGAGTACTAGTACGACTGGTGCTTGTCAATCTCCGCTGCCAGCTCCATGTCTAGCTCGCGCCCGACGCTCTCTTGGGGAAGGGGCTCCATTGCATCAATTGCACCATACTCGGCAAGCATCTCGCCATCTGTGTCCGCCATACCTTTGGAATAGGATGCCACGAGCTGGGCGTGGGCGGCCACGATCTGGGCTTTGGTGGGCTCTGTCGTGGCAAGGTATGCCGCACAGGAACGGATGGCTGCTCGAACTCTCTTGGTGATTGCCAACTCTTCGGCCATGGGTTGCCTACCATTGTCGGAGAAGCTTCGTTCGATTTGTGCGGTGACCGCCACAAGCTGGGCGTGGATGGCCTCAACATGGTCGTGGGCGGCCTCCATCATAGCTAAGGCCGCCGTTGTGGAACGGACAGCTGTTGTGCCGCTCTGGCCAGTAGCTATCCCCGAGGCACATGCTATCGCCGCCGCTTGAGAAGCAACAGTGGCCGTTTGGGCTGCCTTGGCCGCCCAGACGCAGATTGCGGTCGCCCTAATGAAGCTTGTTAGCACGCGCCTGGCGGCTGCGGCCGCGCTCTCGCCGGAGTGGGCCGCCGAAGTTGCCCTCACGATGTGGGTCCACGTCCCCATCTTTCACCGGCGACGATTGAACAGTGAAATGATATTTGAGGAGCGAGCTAGTGTGCTTGACACTCCGACGGTGCTCCAAGATATTTTGTGCTGCATCTCACACGGTTGGTGATAATAAACTGTGTGCGATCCACTTGATTTTTCATCTTGATTTGAATTACGTAATGGGGTCACAGCTGCAAAGGATAGTGTTTGAATTGCTAGAACTTTTATCTATAGTGAACATGCAACTATAGGTGTGTCGTCAAAAAATTGGAATTATTCAGGGTTCGTTTGGACATTTTTATACATTAACTTGGTTTTGTAGGCATTTCAGGTGCATAATCAAATTTGAACTACATACACATGCTCAAGTGCATATAAACGGGTTGAAAAAACAAATTTGTGTCCTTGGTTCCATTCTTAGGTCCCATGCAAGAAATGGGAATGAATGTCAAACACCCTGTCACCATCACTCGGGCGCAAGCATTGAGATACCTTGTTTTTAAATTCTAGTAAATACAAAACTCGTCTGAAATTCATGAAACTTGGCATGCTATCATGGAGCGGCATCAACATGTCGTGGTGAAAATTTTATCCCATTTGGGGCAAGTTTGGGTATAAGCTTCTCCCAAACCACAGCTTTTGACAACAAGCGTGATGGTTTCGGCAGGGAACATGCCACCTTTGGGGATGAAACGATGTATGTTGCCTCTTATTGCTTTCAAAAAAATTCTAGTGTCAACATAGAACAACAGGAGTGTTGTGTTTAATTTTGGAATTTTTTGGGGTTCGTTTGGACATTTTTATAAATTAACTGGGTTTTCCAGGCATTTTATGTGCATAATTCAAATTTGAACTACGTGCATATGCTCCAGTGCATATAAATTGGTAGAAAAATCAAATATGTGTCCTTGGTTGCATGCTTAGGTTCCATCCAAGAAATGGGAATGAATGTCAAACACCCTGCCACCGTCACTCGGCCGCAAACATTGAGATACTTGGTTTTCAAGTTCTAGTAAATCCAAAACTCTTGTGAAATTCATGAAACTTGGCATGCTATCATGGAGCGGCATCAACGTGCCATGTAAAAAAATTGTCCCATTTCGGGCAGGTTTGGGTATAAGCTTCTCACAAACCAAAGCTTCTCACAACAAGCGTGATGGTTTTGGTAGGGAACGTGCCACCTTTGGAGACGAAACGATATCCGTTGCCTCTTATTGCTTTCAAAAAAATTCTAATGTCAACATAGAACAACAGGAGTGTTGTGTTTAATTTTGGAATTTTTCAGGGTTCGTTTGGACATTTTTATACATTAACTTGATTTTGTAGGCATTTCAGGTGCATAATTCAAATTTGAACTACATACACATGCTCCAGTGCATATAAACTGGTTGAAAAATCAAATCTGTGTCCTTGGTTGCATGCTTAGGTCCCATGCAAGAAATGGGAATGAATTTCAAACACCCTGCCACCGTGATTCCTCTCCAACGTATCTATAATTTTTGATTACTTCATGCTATATTATATTCTGTTTTGGATGTTTAATGGGCTTTATTATACACTTTTATATTATTTTTGGGACTAACCTATGAACCGGAGGCCCGGCCCAGAATTGCTGTTTTTGCCTATTTTAGTGTTTCGCAGAAAAAGAATATCAAGCGGAGTCCAAACGGAATGAAACCTTCGGGAACGTGATTTTCGGAACGAACGTGATCCAGAGGACTTGGACCCTACGTCAAGAAAGCTACCAGGAAGGCACAAGGTAGGGGGAGCGCCTACCCCCCAGGCGCGTCCTCCACCCTCGTGGGGCCCACGTTGCTCCAGCGACGTACTTCTTCCTCCTATATATAGCTACGTCCCCCAAACCAACAGAAGCATCCACGAAAACCTAATTCCACCGCCGCAACTTTCTGTACCCGTGAGATCCCATCTTGGGGCCTTTCCGGCGTCGTGCCGGAGGTGGCATTGAACACGGAGGGCTTCTACATCAACACCATAGCCTCTCCGATGATGTGTGAGTAGTTTACCTCAGACCTTCGGGTCCATAGTTATTAGCTAGATGGCTTCTTCTCTCTCTTTGGATCTCAATACAAAGTTCTCCATGATTCTCATGGAGATCTATTCGATGTAATCTTCTTTGGCGGTGTGTTTGTTGAGACCGATGAATTGTGGGTTTATGATCAAGTTTATCTATGAACAATATTTGAATCTCCTCTGAATTCTTTTATGTATGATTGGTTATCTTTGCAAGTCTCTTCGAATTATTAGTTTGGTTTGGCCTACTAGATTGACCTTTCTTGCAATGGCAGAAGTGTTTAGCTTTGGGTTCAATCTTGCGGTGTCCTTTCCCAGTGACAGTAGGGGCAGGAAGCCACGTATTGTATTGTTTCCATCGAGGATAACAAGATGGGGTTTATATCATATTGCATGAGTTTATCCCTCTACATCATGTCATCTTACTTAAAGCGTTACTCTGTTCGAACTTAATACTCTAGATGCATGCTGGATAGCTGTCGATGTGTGGAGTAATAGTAGTAGATGCAGGAAGGAGTCGGTCTACTTGTCTCAGACGTGATGCCTACATACATGATTATACCTAGATATTCTCATAACTATGCTCAATTCTGTCAATTGCTCAACAGTAATTTGTCCACCCACCGTAATACTTATGCTCTCGAGAGAAGCCACTAGTGAAACCTATGGCCCCCGGGTCTATTTTCCATCTTATTAATCTTCCAACACTTAGCTATTTTTATTGCCTTTTATTTTACTTTGCATCTTTATCATAAAAATACCAAAAATATTATCTTATCATATCTATCAGATCTCACTCCCGTAAGTGACCGTTGAGGGATTGACAATCCCTTTATCGCGTTGGTTGCGAGGTTCTTGTTTGTTTGTGTAGGTGCGAGGGCCTCGTGCGTGGTCTCCTACTGGATTGATACCTTGGTTCTCAAAAACTGAGGGAAATACTTACGCTACTTTACTGCATCACCCTTTCCTCTTGAAGGGAAAACCAACGCAGTGCTCAAGAGGTTGCAAGAAGGATTTCTGGCGCCGTTGCCGGGGAGATCTATGCCAAGTCAAGTCAAGACATACCAAGTACCCATCACAAACTCATCTCCCTCGCATTACATTATTTGCCATTTGCCTCTCGTTTTCCTCTCCCCCACTTCACCCTTGCCGTTTTATTCGCCCTCTCTTTTCCGTTCGCCTCTTTTTCGCTCGCTTCTTGTTTGCTCATGTGTTGGATTGCTTGCTTGTCACGATGGCTCAAGATAATACTAAATTGTGTGACTTTACCAATACCAACAACAATGATTTTCTTAGCACTCCAATTGCTCCTCTTACCGGTACCGAATTTTGTGAAATTAATGCTGCTTTGTTGAATCTTGTCATGAAAGATCAATTCGCCGGCCTTCCTAATGAAGATGCCGCTACCCATCTAAATAGCTTCGTTGATTTGTGTGATATGCAAAAGAAGAAAGATGTGGACAATGATATTGTTAAATTGAAGCTATTTCCTTTTTCACTTAGAGATCGTGCTAAAGCTTGGTTTTCGCCTTTGCCTAAAAATAGTATTGATTCTTGGAATAAGTGCAAAGATGCTTTTATCTCTAAGTATTTTGCTTCCGCTAAAATCATCTCTCTTAGAAACGATATTATGAATTTTAAGCAACTTGATCATGAACATGTTGCACAAGCTTGGGAGAGGATGAAATTAATGATACATAATTGCCCTACACATGGTTTAAATCTTTGGACGATTATACAAAAAATTTATGCCGGATTGAATTTTGCTTCTAGAAATCTTTTAGATTCGCCCGCGAGAGGTACTTTTATGGAAATCACTTTAGGAGAAGCTACTAAACTCCTAGATAATATTATGGTTAATTATTCTCAATGGCACACTGAAAGATCTACTAATAAAAAAGTGCATGCGATAGAAGATATTAATCTTTTGAGTGGAAAGATGGATGAACTTATGAAATTATTTGCTACTAAGGGTGTTTCTTCTGATCCTAATGATATGCCTTTGTCTACTTTGATTGAGAATAATAATGAATCTATGGATATGAATTTTGTTCGTAGGAATAATTTTGGTAACAACGCGTATAGAGGAAACTTTAATCATAGGCCGTACCCTAGTAATTCCTCTAATAATTATGGTAGTTCCTACAACAATTCCTATGGAAATTTTAATAAGATGCCCTCTGAATTTGAGACTAGTGTTAAAGAATTTATGAATTCTCAAAAGAATTTCAATGCTTTGCTTGAAGAAAAATTGCTTAAACTTGATGAATTGGCTAGGAACGTTGATAGAATTTCTCTTGATGTTGATTCTTTGAAACTTAGATCTATTCCTCCTAAGCATGATATCAATGAGTCTCTCAAAGCCATGAGAATTTCCATTGATGAGGTCAAAGAAAGAACCGCTAGGATGCGTGCTAAGAAAGATTGCTTTGTGAAAGCGTGTTCTTCTAGTTTCTATGAAAATAAAGATGAAGATCTAAAAGTTATTGATGTGTCCCCTATTAAATCTTTGTTTTGCAATATGAATCTTGATAATGATGGGTCTGAATATGATCCACCTTTACCTAGAAGGCGTTCCAAAAATTCAGAGTTTTTAGATCTTGATGCAAAAATTGGTAAAAGTGGGATTGAAGAGATCAAAACTCTAGATATTAATGAACCCACTATTTTGGATTTCAAGGAATTTAATTATGATAATTTCCCTTTGATAGATTGTATTTCCTTGTTGCAATCCGTGCTAAATTCTCCACATGCTTATAGTCAAAATAAATCTTTTACTAAACATCTTGTTGATGCCTTGATGCAATCTTATGAAGAAAAACTTGAGTTGGAAGTTTCTATCCCTAGAAAACTTTATGATGAGTGGGAACCTACTATTAAAATTAAAATTAAAGATCATGAATGCTATGCTTTCTGTGGTTTGGGTGCTAGTGTTTCCACGATTCCATAAACTTTGTGTGATTTGCTAGGTTTTCGTGATTTTTATGCTTGCTCTTTAAACTTGCACCTTGCGGATTCCACCATTAAAAACCTATGGGAAGAATCAATGATGTTCTTATTGTTGCAAGTAGGAACTATGTGCCCGTAGATTTTATTGTTCTTGACATAGATTGCAATCCTTCATGTCCTATTATTCTTGGTAGACCTTTCCTTAGAACGATTGGTGCAATTATTGATATGAAGGAAGGGAATATTAGATTCTAATTTCTGTTAAAGAAAGGCATGGACACTTTCCTAGAAAGAAAATTAAACTATCATATGAATCTATTATGAGAGCCACTTATGGATTGCCTACCAAAGATGGCAATACCTAGATCTATCCTTGCTTTTATGCCTAGCTAGGGGCGTTAAACGATAGCGCTTGTTGGGAGGCAACCCAATTTTATTTTTAGTTTTTTTACTTTTTGCTTATGTTTAGGAATAAATATTTGATCTAGCCTCTGGTTAGATGTGTTTTTATGTTTTAATTAGTGTTTGTGCTAAGTTAAACCTATAGGATCTTCTTGGATGATAGTTATTCGATCTTGCTGAAAATTCCAGAAACTTTCTGTTCACGAAATCAATTGTTAGAAATCACCAGAACATGATAAAATATTGATTCCAATTGCTGCTGATCAATAAACAAATTTTATAGGTCGTCCTATTTTGGCTGAATTTTTTGAGTTACAGAAGTTTGCGTTAGTTACAGATTACTACAGACTGTTCTGTTTTTGACAGATTCTGTTTTTCGTGTGTTGTTTGCTTATTTCGATGAATCTATGGCTAATAAAATAGTTTATAAAGCATAGAGAAGTTGTAATACAGTAGGTTTAACACCAATATAAATAAAGAATGATTTCATTACAGTACCTTGAAGTGGTGTTTTGTTTTCTTACCTAACGGAGCTCACGAGATTTTCTGTTAAGTTTTGTGTTGTGAAGTTTTCAAGTTTTGGGTAAAAGATTTGATGGATTATGGAACAAGGAGTGGCAAGAGCCTAAGCTTGGGGATGCTCATGGCACCCCAAGATAATATAAGTACACCAAAAATCCAAAGCTTGGGGATGCCCCGGAAGGCATCCCCTCTTTCGTCTACTTCCATTGGAAACTTTACTTGGAGCTATATTTTTATTCACCACATGATATGTGTTTTGCTTGGAGCATCTTGTATTATTTGAGTCTTTATTTGTTAGTTTTCCACAATCGTCCTTGCTGTACACACCTTTTGAGAGAGACATGCATGATTCATAATTTATTAGAATACTCTATGTGCTTCACTTATATATTTTGAGCTATATAGTTTTTGCTCTAGTGCTTCACTTATATCTTTTAGAGCACGGTGGTGGATTTGTTATAGAAAATATTGTTCTCTCATGCTTCACTTATATTATTTTGAGAGTCCTACAAAACAGCGTGGTAATTTGCTTTAATTATAATAGGCATCCAATTAAAAAAATCTTATGAGTGTGTTGAATACTATGAGAAGTTTGATGCTTGATAATTGTTTTGAGATATGAAGATGGTGATATTAGATTCATGCTAGTTGAGTAGTTTTGAATTTGATAAATACTTGTGTTAAAGTTTGTCATTCCCGTAGCATGCACATATGGTGAATCGTTATGTGATGAAGTCGGAGCATGATTTATTTATTGATTGTCTTCCTTATGAGTGGCGGTCGGGGACAAGCGATGGTCTTTTGCTACCAATCTATCCCCCTAGGAGCATGCGCGTAATACTTTGCTTTGATAACTTGTAGATTTTTGCAATAACTATATGAGTTCTTTATGACTAGTGTTGAGTCCATGAATTATATGCACTTTTCTTCCTTCCACCATTGATAGCCTCTCTAATACCGTGCACTTTTCGCCGGTATCATACACCCACCATATACCTTGCTCAAAACAGCCACCATACCTACCTATCATGGCATTTCCATATCCATTCCGAGATATATTGCCATGCAACTTACCACCATTCCATTTACTATGACACGCTCCATCATTGTAATCTTGCCTCGCATGATCATGTAGTTGACATTGTATTTGTGGCAAGGCCACCGTTCATAATTCTTTCATACATGTCACTCTTGATTCATTGCATATCCCGGTACACCGCCCGAGGCATTCACATAGAGTCATATTTTTTTTAAGTATTGAGTTGTAATTGTTGAGTTGTAAGTAAATAAAAGTGTGATGATCATCATTTTTAGAGCATTGTCCCCAGTGAGGAAAGGATGATGGAGACTATGATTCCCCCACAAGTCGGGATGAGACACCGGACTAAATAAAAAAAGAGGCCATAAAAAAGAGAAAAGGCTCAAATAAAAAAAATAAAAAAATGAGAGAAAAAGAGAGACGGGACAATGTTACTATCCTTTTACCACACTTGTGCTTCAAAGTAACACCATGATCTTCATGATAGAGAGTCTCCTATGATATCACTTTCATATACTAGTGGGAATTTTTTCATTATAGAACTTGGCTTGTATATTCCAATGATGGGCTTCCTCAAATTGCCCTAGGTCTTCGTGAGCAAGCGAGTTGGATGCACACCCACTTAGTTTCTTTTGTTGATCTTTCATATACTTATATCTCTAGTGCATCCGTTGCATGGCAATCCCTACTCACTCACATTGATATCTATTAATGGGCATCTCCATAGCCCGTTGATACGCCTAGTTGATGTGAGACTATCTTCTCCCTTTTTGTCTTCTCCACAACCACCATTCTATTCCACATATAGTGTTATGTCCATGGCTCACGCTCATGTATTGCGTGAAGATTGAAAAAGTTTGAGAACACCAAAAGTATGAAACAATTGCTTGGCTTGTCATCGGGGTTGTGCATGATTTAAATACTTTGTGTGGTGAAGATAGAGCATAGCCATACTATATGATTTTGTAGGGATAACTTTCTTTGGCCATGTTATTTTGAGAAGACATAATTGCTTAGTTAGTATGCTTGAAGTATTATTATTTTTATGTCAATATTAAACTTTTGTCTTGAATCTTTCGGAACTGAACATTCATACCACAAATAAGAGAATTACATTGAAATTATGCCAAGTAGCATTCCGCATCAAAAATTCTGTTTTTATCATTTACCTACTCGAGGACGAGCGGGAATTAAGCTTGGGGATGCTTGATACGTCTCCAACGTATCTATAATTTTTTATTGCTTCATGCTATATTATATTCTATTTTGGATGTTTAATGGGCTTTATTATACACTTTTATATTATTTTTGGGACTAACCTATTAACCGGAGGCCCAACCCAGAATTGCTGTTTTTGCCTATTTATGTGTTTCGCAGAAAAAGAATATCAAACGGAGTCCAAACGGAATGAAACCTTCGGGAACGTGATTTTTGAAACGAACATGATCCAGAGGACTTGGACCCTACGTCAAGAAAGCTACCGGGAAGGCACGAGGTAGGGGGCGCGCCATCCCCCCCCCCCCCAGGCGCGCCCTCCATCCTCGTGGGGCCCACGTTGTTCCACCGACATACTTCTTCCTCCTATATATACCTACGTACCCCCAAACCAATAGAAGCATCCACGAAAACCTAATTCCACCGCCGTAACTTTCTATACCCATGAGATCCCATCTTGGGGCCTTTTCCGGCGTCCTGCCGGAGGGGGCATTGATCATGGAGGGCTTCTACATCAACACCATAGCCTCTCCGATGATGTGTGAGTAGTTTACCTCAGACCTTCGGGTCCATAGTTATTAGCTAGATGGCTTCTTCTCTCTCTTTGGATCTCAATACAAAGTTCTCCACGATTCTCGTGGAGATCTATTCGATGTAATCTTCTTTTGCGGTGTGTTTGTTGAGACCGATGAATTGTGGGTTTATGATCAAGTTTATCTATGAACAATATTTGAATCTCCTCTGAATTCTTTTATGTATGATTGGTTATCTTTGCAAGTCTCTTCGAATTATCAGTTTGGTTTGGCCTACTAGATTGATCTTTCTTGCAATGGGAGAAGTTCTTAGATTTGGGTTCAATCTTGCGGTGTCCTTTCCCAGTGATAGTAGGGGCAGCAAGCCACGTATTTTATTGTTGCCATCGAGGATAACAAGATGGGGTTTATATCATATTGCATGAGTTTATCCCTCTACATCATGTCATCTTACTTAAAACGTTACTCTGTTCTTTTGAACTTAATACTCTAGATGCATGCTGGATAGCGGTCGATGTGTGGAGTAATAGTAGTAGATGCAGGCAGGAGTCGGTCTACTCGTCTCGGACGTGATGCCTATATACATGATTATACCTAGATATTCTCATAACTATGCTCAATTCTGTCAATTGCTCAACAGTAATTTGTTCACCCACCGTAATACTTATGCTCTCGAGAGAAGCCACTAGTGAAACCTATGGCCCCGGGGTCAATTTTCCATCTTAATCTTCCAACACTTAGCTATTTTTATTGCCTTTTATTTGACTTTGCATCTTTATCATAAAAATACCAAAAATATTATCTTATCATATCTATCAGATCTCACTCTCGTAAGTGACCGTTGAGGGATTGACAACCCCTTTATCGCGTTGGTTGCGAGGTTCTTGTTTATTTGTGTAGGTGTGAGGGACTCGTGCGTGGTCTCCTACTGGATTGATACATTGGTTCTCAAAAACTGAGGGAAATACTTACGCTACTTTACTACATCACCCTTTCCTCTTCAAGGGAAAACCAACACAGTGCTCAAGAGGTAGCACACCGTCACTCGGCCGCAAACATTGAGATACTTGGTTTTAAAGTTCTAGTAAATCCAAAACTCGTCTGAAATTCATGAAACTTGGCATGCTATCATGGAGCAGCATCAACATGCCGTGGTAAACAATTTGTCCCATTTGGGCAGGTTTGGGTATAAGCTTCTCACAAACCAGAGCTTCTCACAACAAGCATGATGGTTTCGGTAGGGAACGTGCCATCTTTGGGGACAAAACGATATCCGTTGCCTCTTATGACTTTCAAAAAATTTCTAGTGTGAACATAGAACAACAGGAGTGTTGTGTTTAATTTTGGAATTTTTGGGGTTTGTATGGACATTTTTATACATTAACTTGGTTTTCTAGGAATTTTATGTGCATAATTCAAATTTTAACTACATGCACATGCTCCAGTGCATATAAATTGGTTAGAAAATCAAATTTGTGTCCTTCGGTGCATGCTTAGGTCCCTTGCAAGAAATGGGAATGAATTTCAAACACCCTGCCACCGTCACTTGGCCGCAAACTTTGAGATACTTGGTTTTAAAATTCTAGTAAATCCAAAACTCGTCTGAAATCATGAAACTTGGCATGTTATCATGGAGCGGCATCAACATGCCATGGTAAAAAATTTGTTCCATTTTGGGGCATGTTTGGGTATAAGCTTCTCACAAACCAGAGCTTCTCACAACAAGCGTGATGGTTTTCGTAGGGAACGCGCCACCTTTGGGGACGAAATGATATATGTTGCCTCTTATTGCTTTCAAAATATTTCTAGTGCCAACATAGAACAACAGGAGTGTTGTGTTTAATTTTGGAATTTTTCGGGGTTCGTTTGGACATTTTTATACATTAACTGGGTTTTCTAGGTATTTTATGTGCATAATTCAAATTTGAACAACATGCACATGCTCCAGTGCATATAAATTGGTCGAAAAATCAAAGATGTGTCCTTCGGTGCATGCTTAGGTCCCATGCAAGAAATGGGAATGAATTTCAAACCCCCTGCCACCGTCACTCGGCCGGCAAAACATTGAGATGCCTGGTTTTTAAATTCTAGTAAATCCAAAACTTGTCTGAAATTCATGAAACTTGGCATGCAATCATGGAGCGGCATCAACATGCCGTGGTACAAATTTTGTCCCATTTGGGGTAGGTTTGGGTATAAGCTTCTCACAAACCAGAGCTTCTCACAACAAGCGTGATGGTTTCGGTAGGGAACGTGCCACCTTTGGGGACGAAACGATATCCGTTGCCTCTTATTGCTTTCAAAAAAATTCTAGTGTCAACATAGAACAACAGGAGTGTTGTGTTTAATTTTCGATTTTTTTTGGGGTTCGTTTAGATATTTTTATACATTAACTGGGTTTTCTAGGCATTTTATTGTCGGTGTACAAAAGTAGGGGCACTCTTTTGTACCCCTTTACTTGTGCACGGGCAGTCAGAGCCGCGCGCCGTGGCCACACTAAGCAGGGCAGAGGAGGGGAGCCGGAGAGAAGCCAAAGCACTAGAAGCCCAAGGCAACGCCAAGACCAGAAACACCAAAGAGCAAGAGGGCGAGGTGGACTCCCCCGGCAAGGCCCTTGCGGGGGCGGCCCCCGCGGCCCCGGCAAGAGCCTTGCCAGGGCGACTTGCCCGACGCCAACAGATTGAGCCACCCTTGAGCCCACGGTTTCCAACCTAACCAACTACATTGGAACTAGGGCTCGGGAGGCACCTCCGTGGTGGCATGCAGATCTTTGTCAAGACCATAGATATGCGAGATCAGATAAGAACCAGAAGACGCCGACCCTCGGCGGGATCCTTGCCGAGGAGATCCACAAGCCCCCCGGCGAGCGCCTTACCGGGGACAACTGCAATGCCACGGCAAGACCCTTGCCGGGCCCCCGGCAAGGCCCTTGCCGAGGGCGTCAGCGGGGACACTGCCAGGCCCGCACCAGCCACGACTCCACCATCGTTCGCATGCAGCTGCCAACCCAACCAGCTGGGCAGGCACCTACGTGGCGACGGGCGGCTTCCGAGCCAAGTCAGCAAGCACCTGCGTGGTGGCATGCAGATCTTCGTGAAGACCTTACTACCGCACCACCTCAGTTGCCTGCCTGCCTACATGGCGTCGCATGCATCGCTGGCCTGGGCGTGTGTCGAAGCAAGGCGAGGCAGCGACGGACGGGACGGGCCTTGTTCCCGCCCCCGATAAAGCTAAGGGGCACCTAAGCTACGCATTAAAGGCGTCTTGTCCTGTAACACGGGCGATAAGCTCGCAGCACTGTATACCTTTCCACCTCCTGTGTGCCACTCTGGGGGCCCCTTTCGACTATAAAAGGAGGCCCATGGCGTACTGGAGAGGGATTCGGCTCTTTTGGACTACGCAGCCACCGTAGCTAGTTCGAGAGCTCAAGAACTCTCAAATACACACCAAAGCAGGACTAGGGTATTACGCATCCTCGCGGCCCGAACCTGGGTAAATGATCCTTGTGTTGACTGTTAATCCCGCACTTCTCACAACCCCGCGCCCCGGCAACCGTAGTAGGGATTCTTGTGATCCCATAGGTGTCGTTTTCCACCGACATCTTTGGCGCGCCAGGTAGGGGCGCAGTTGTGAGAATCTGGTTTAGCAACCAGCTTAGCAGTTCCTCATGGCCATGGTTTCTAAGGAAGAAGACGGCCAAGAGGATGGCGCTGCCTGCATACACGAAGGGCGCCGGTTCGGCGACAAGAAAGCTAAGTCATGCAAAACTTTAGATATTCCATTTTATATAAGGTTATTCCCCTTGGAGATCTTGTTCTTTGTATGGAAAACCTGCACACAAAGGGTCCCTCCCGCGATTGGCAATGCCTTTGTTCTGTTTTGAGTCCGCTCAATAGCTCAAGCGGCCGCATCGAGAGTGGTAGGGTAGCCTTCCGCAATTGGCAACGCTCTCGATTCTGACTCGAGTCAAGCTCGACAGTTCGAGCGGCTGCGTTAAGGGCGGTAAGGTGGTTTGCCCGGCAGCAAGCACGCCCGGCAGGCCAATGGGGATCCATCCTCAAGACGCCGCCCTGGGTTTATGCGCCGGCAAGCCTACCCGGTTAACGTAGGGTGGACATACAAAGGAAAATCGAACAGGAAAATAACATGCATCATATCAAAAGTACTACAGAGTTATATTACATCAAATTGTTGCTACAGTTCTAACTAAAGATAGAAATTGTCTTGGTCATGAACCTGCAGCGGTGATAAGAAACGGGGTGCCTAATCCCGGCGCTGGCCCTCCACCCTTTGAATTCCGTTGATGAGGCTGATGATGGGCTCGATACGCTCCTTGAGCGGCGCGAGGTCGGTACCCTCCGGCAAGCTCTCCAGCGCGGCGTCGAAGTCAAGGGTGGGGTTCCAGTATGCCACCTTGGTGAGGACCTTGGTCATGGCACCCCGGCAGAGCCTTCAGTTATCGTCGGCCAGTAAAGCCGCCCTTTTGGAGTGGAACTGCTCCAGGGCCCCGAGGACCCCCTCGAAGAACAGGGTCAGCTTGGCGTTGGTAGTCCCGCTGCACTCTGGGGCGTACCTCACATTTGGCATCCCCATGGTAGCCAGCTGCGAGGTGATCCTGCCAGCGACGTCCACGAGACACCAGCGGTTCACACCCTCCATGGACTCCTTTTGGTTGGCGGCCTCGTTCTTCCGCAGCTGCTTCTCGGTCTCCAGCTCCTTGGCCAGGGTACCCTCCCGGGCCTTGGCCTCCAAGAGCATCCCCTCAAGACCTTCCTGTCGGTGTCAAAACTGGCGGATCTCGGGTAGGGGGTCCCAAACTGTGCGTCTAAGGCGGATGGTAACAGGAGGCGGGGGACACAATGTTTACCCAGGTTGGGGCCATCTCGATGGAAGTAATACCCTACTTCCTGCTTGATTGATCTTGATGATATGAGTATTACAAGAGTTGATCTACCACGAGATCGTAGAGGCTAAACCCTAGAAGCTAGCCTATGATTATGATTGTTGTTGTCCTACGGACTAAACCCTCCGGTTTATATAGACACCGGAGGGGGCTAGGGTTACACAGAGTCGGTTACAAGGGAGGAGATCTACATATCCAAATTGCCAAGCTTGCCTTCCACGCCAAGGAGAGTCCCATCCGGACACGGGGCGAAGTCTTCAATCTTGTACCTTCATAGTCCAACAGTCCAGCCAAAGGATATAGTCCGGCTGTCCGAGGACCCCCTAATCCAGGACTCCCTCAGTAGCCCCTGAACCAGGCTTCAATGACGATGAGCCAGCGCGCAGATTGTCTTCGGCATTGCAAGGCGGGTTCCTCCTCCGAATACTCCATAGAAGATTTTGAACACAAGGATCGTGTCCGGCTCTGCAAAATAAATTCCACATACCACCTTAGAGAGTATAATATTCCACAAATCTAATCTGCTGACAAGTTTTATAGCGTAACATCACGCCACGGCCCGGTCATTATTCGAATCGTTTTTCCCAACCAGCTGCTTCACATATTGCGAGGCGGTTTTCTTGGCACGTCTTGTCGAAGCAGAGATCGTGTCCCCTTATCACGGGATTCTCATCAATACGGGTGTGGGTTACCCAACCGTGCCATCAATTATGGCGCTTGGGGAATAAGTGAGTTTACCAGGCAAGTGGGGAGGCGCAGAATCCCTGCTGCCTTTATAAAGGGATAAGGGCTCCCTTTCGTACCCACGCTTTCTTCTTCCTGATCCATTCCCCTTCGCTCGAGCTCCAGCGCCAGAGTGTTCATCTTCGCCGCCCACAAAGGCCTTCCGAAAATGTCCGGATCCGGAGCAGGAGGCAAGTAGATGGCCTCTACCATCTGGGAGAAGGATATCAAAAAGCTTCGGGAGGCCGGGTACCTGGCCATGAAAATCAGCCACCATCTCCTGACGGTGGGACAGATCATCCCTACTCCGGAACCCCACGAGAGGGTTGTATTCCTCCCTCACTTTGTCCGCGGGCTAGGGTTTCCCCTCCACCCGTTCGTTCGCGGCACCATGTTTTATTAGGGGATCGATCTTCATGATCTGTCCCCCAGTTCCTTCCTCAACATCTTGACATTCATCGTCGTGTGCGAGGCTTTCCTCTGCATCTCGCCATATTTTGGCTTATGGCTGAAGATTTTTAATGTGAAGCCCAAGGTAGTGGGCGGAGAGCACGCTGAGTGCGGGGGTGCTATGGTGAGCAACATGCCCAATGTCACATCGCCAACAGGCACCTTTAATGATTCCGTGAAGGAGTGGCAATAGCAATGGTTTTACATCACCGAGCCGCGCGACACGGAATGGGCCGCTACTCCCGAGTTTCGATCCGGAGCCCCCCTGCGGCTTACATCCTGGGTCAAGAAGGGCCTGAACTGGTCTTCGTCCGATGAACTGTCGGTGCTCCAGGCGTGCGTTAACGATATGGAAGACAAGAACATCGAACTTGTCAATGTAGTCCAGGTGATGTTAGTTCGCCGGATCCTTCCTTGTCAGCACCGGACTTGCAATCTATGGGAATTCGATCCGGCCAAGCACCAAACCCTGCGAGAGCTCTTTGGCTCCTTGCACAAAGACTTCTGGAAGGTGCTTTTCAAGTCCGGCAAATCATGGCCGGACACAACCGAGGACCGCGGGTACCAACTGTCCCGCCCTGCAAGCTTGGTAAGTCATCATATTTTATCCGCATAACCCAAAGGAAATGCTTAATGTGTTTTTCCACAACTCTCCTAGGACTGGACGAAGAAGGCGGAGCGGATCCACTGTCCGGCCCCGCTGCCCGAAGAACCGGCCGTCCCACTTCTGACGAAGATGCTGGTCCCAGTGCCTTCCAAGGTGCCGAAGAAGACGGCCGAGAAGGAGGCCAAAAAGACCCGGGGCGGCCTTCGTCGCCGCGGCACTTCGGACACAATATCCTAAGGCTCCAATGCCCGTTCCGCCTCCGAAGAGGACGAGGAGCAGGAGGAAGACGAATCCCCCGCGGGGGGAAGAAAAAAGAGGACGGCCTCCGCAGACTTGGAGGCCAAGTCGCCTAAAAGGGGAAAAGCTCCTCTTCCGAAAGAGTCCACTGCCGCTGCCGACAGCGGCCCGGCGTGGGATCCCAGGGCCCAGCCCCTGGTGAACTCGTGAGTATATAAAGTCCGAATACGTTTATGTGTCCAGACTCATCATGGCATAATATTTTAACCTGAGCCATATTTTTTGTAGTCGGGCGAGGTCCCGCACCGAACGATCCTCATCAGAGGACTTGCTGAGTTCGGATGCTATGGAGAGCGGGACGCCCCCGAAGGCCCCTTCCCCCAAACAGGTGGATAACACCGAGGCTTCATCCCAAAAGGACCCCGGCCAAGGAGGGGAAGAAAAGATCGTGAAGGCGGCGCCTAGAGGTCACACTTCAGGGGCCGGACACATGGGGGAGAAGATTCCCATGGGAGTTGACGGCGGAGGCCATCTCGAATTCGGCTCCCAGCCGGATGCAATTCCGGAGACCAATACGGCTCCAGAGTCAAGCAGGCGGCCTCCCTCGGCTGGAGGGGGCGTTCCTGTTCCACTGGCAACCTCTGTCCAACCAGAGGTGTCGGATGCTTTATTGGCGGCGCTGAAGAGCACCTCCATCGTCGATGCACACCGTGCCCTTATGGGTGCGGTGATTGAGAAGATTCAGTCTGCTAAGAGTGGACTGAATGAAGCCTGTATCCGCCTTATAAAAGGTTTTGAGGTATGTTTTATGAGGTTTCGAAGAGTGTCATGGTATGGATAGTAGCCCCTGATACACTGTTCGGTGAAAGAAAGAACCGGACAGAGGATCAAATTTATGTTCGCGGGGAGACTCACTTGATGATATCTATCTCCCTTTTTTATAAGCAGGCGTCTGTAGCAGCTGCCGCCTCTCATACTGCGGAGGTCTCCGGAGTGAATCAAAGCCTGGTGCGGGCCAAAGAAGAACTTGGCCAGTTGAAAATGCAGTTGGGAGATAAACAAGGTATGCGCAAGGATTGTTCGCGTTTATTGCGAACAAATTTTTAGTATCATAAAATATGTTTCATGATTTACGCTAGGGATGATGACCGAAGTCGAGGCTCTTAAGAAGGCTATGGCCAAGGCCGAGGAAAAGGCAGCTATAGAGCAGGCTCTTCGTGAGAAACACGAGGCCAGGGTTGTTGAAGCTGAGCAGGAGCTTCAAGAGGCCATGAGGAAATGCGAGACCTTGGAGCAGAGTTTAACGGAGAAAGAATCCGAACTCACCAAGGCTCATCAGGCCACGAGCGATGCCCGGGGGGAAACCCAGAGCGCCCTGCAGGAGATCCAAGAGGCGAGGAAGATCGCGGCGGGTAAGGCTTTTTTCCATGTAAAGCAAGTATTTGAGGAGAAAATTGTGTTTCCAATTTTAAATTCGGATTTCTCCAGGGGCATTTGCGGAGCTGCCCCGCAGCATATCGGATGCCGCCCAATTCTACTGAGCTGAAGAAAGGAACACTGCGGATAAGCTCTTCTGGTCGCAGTATTTGGCACCGAATTATCCGGTGCCTTTTGTCGATCAACTGAAACAGCTGATCGAACTGCATAAGGCGGTGGAACTAGCCATGAAGGATTTGATTATCGGGTTATGGCCCGCCGAGCCGATTCCGAGCAGCTACTTCGGGCTCGTGAAGCGGCTTATGACCGCCCGCCCTTGACTTGACGTCATCAAGCGGTCAGTCTGTATAGAGGGTGCGTGAATGGCCTTCGCGCGCGCGAAGGTGCACTGGGGGAAGATGGATGCTGAAAAGCTGATGACCGAAGTACCGTCAGAGGGGAAGGAACACCGCAAGCCCGAATTATATTATGAGAGTGTCCTGAAAGGATCCTACCTTGCAGTGGAGCTATGCAGCCAAGGACATTATATTTCCATGAGTGCAAATCATGTTGTCCTTTGCAATGTTTGAACAGGGTCATTTATATTATTTATTGCCTGATATATAAAAGTTTACCCTCCTGCGCGGCCGTTTTATATATTAATCCTGAGAGTTGGCCATTCGTCGGCTTCTGCCCCCACGTAAGAAGTACGGGGGTGTTCGGGATAAACCTGATCAGTCTTTATCCGATTTTTGGGTCCTTCGAAGGAGGTGTTCAGCACAACGAACCAGGCAATCGGACTATAGGGCTTTATCACTCTCACTTAGCCATAGGAGCGTTAGTAAGGTAGGTGCAGCCCCTGGTGTTCGGAAGACCGTACTAGGGCTCTATAAGCACCTGATCGGAAGAAAAACCGATCCATCGCACGCTGCATTGGTTATGGCATTATGCGGAGAAATCCTTAAAGATTTTACGACCTCTCGAACAGCTGACCAGCTCTCGCCGTATCATGACAGTCAGTTTTCGGCTTTCTCTACTGAGGTGCTCGTCCTGAAGAACCGGGACACAATCGCAGTAGTTCTCCCAGTGCTACCTTAGCCGATATAGCGGAACGTAAGGTACCAAAACATGGGAGCCGGGCAAACCCAACTATTGACCCAAGACATGATTCGGAGCTGATGCATATAATGCTATAGGTTCAGGGTGCCGAACTTCCGCGAAGGTGTTCGGACTTTATTACCGTATTGTGGGTAAAATGAAGCCACTGGCATGTTTAAAGGCATATCGCGGTGTACGAATGCCACTCGACAAAAAAAATTAATGAGAAATAACAGCAGAAAAGCTTCATATAAATCTGCATGTTGTATTTGAATAGTACGTCAATGCGTATGAGTACAGGTAATGTGATAAAAAAGAAATATGACTGTGGAACCTGCTGAGACCAGGGGGAAGAAGCTATGTGCGGATCCGGAGTATAGTCGGATGGTCATCGCGGGGAATATCTAAGGATTCCCTTGCACGTTCGAGCTGCCTTCATATCGCCCATCCTGGTCAGCGCAAAGGTGAACCTGCAAAGGAAATGTAAGAAATGTTTGTGTGCCGGAGAGCGGTTGAGCCGCTGTATGCGGCCTGTCCTGACGTTCGCCGGAGTGTTTAATTGAGCTCTAGACAAGCCGGGCTATCCTGCCGCGAAGTAGTTCGGTGTCCTTTGCCGGTGTCCGGGAGCCTGGTCGTCGACTCGAGGTTCGGCTGCAAGGTGCTGCTCGTTGGTTCTGCTGTTAAGGCCGCGGAGTACTCGTTGGTGCCGAATGAAAGTTTGGCCTTGCCCTTAACTGTGATGACGGCGCGTGGACCGGGCATCTTGAGCTTACGGTAGGCATAATGTGGCACCGCGTTGAATCGAGCGAACGCGGTTCGTCCGAGCAGTGCCTGATAATCACTGCGGAAAGGGACGATTTCGAAGATTAACTCTTCGGTATGGTAATTTTTTGGTGATCCGAAGACTACCTCAAGGGCAATGGAGCCTGTACAGCTGGCTTCCACACCTGGTATAATGCCTCTGAAAGTGGCTTTAGTGGGTTTGATCACCGAATGATCGATGCCCATTTTGTGCACTGTGTCTTGGTAAAGCAGGTTTAGACTGTTGCCTCCGTCCATAAGGACTCGTGTGAGGTGGAATACATCCATTATTGGGTCGAGGACTAGTGCGGCTGGATTACCCTGGTTAGCGTTAACCGGACAATCCGTGCGGTTGAAGCTGACCGGCCCTAGTTTATTTTGCGGGACGACCAGTTCCGTTAAGTCGGCGTCCCTAACGGTGTGCATCCAGACCGGATTAGGAATGTGGGTGTTGTTTACCACGTTCACCGTTTGGATTTGCTGGGGAAATTTCTTTTGCCCTCCTGTATTTGGTGATCTGGGCTCTTCGTCGCCATCATCACTTTGGGACCCCCCATCTTTGTTTTTGGCGCCTGCCCTGCCGGCTTGTTTGAAGACCCAGCATTCTCTGTTGGTATGTGTGACTGGCGTTCCTGGGGTGCCATGAATTTGGCATTGGCGGTCGAGTATCCGGTCCAGACTGGACGGACCCAAATTATTATTTTTAAGTGGCCCTTTCCGCAGACCGAACTTCGAGCCACTAAATCCGGCATTAACTGTCGTATCTCCGGTGTTTTCACCATATTTGCAGCACTTGTTTTTGTTGCGTCGGGGTTTGCCGTTGCTATCTCTGGCCTCTGATGTGCGAGGGTTGCCTGCTGTGTCGTTGCTATGGGCCAACCAGCTATCCTCGCCCGCACAAGAGCGGGTCATGAGTGTCGTGAGGGCTGCCATGGATTTTGGCTTCTCCTAGCCGAGATGTCGGGCGAGCCACTCGTCACGGATGTTATGTTTAAAGGCCGCTAGGGCTTCGGCATCCGGACAATCGACAATTTGGTTTTTTTTTAGTTAGGAACCGAGTCCAGAATTTCCTGGCTGACTCTCCGGGCTGTTGTATTATGTGACTTAAATCATCAGCATCCGGTGGTCGCACATAAGTGCCCTAGAAGTTGTCCAGGAATGCGTCTGCCAGGTTCTCCCAACTTCCGACGGAGTTTGTCGGCAGGCTATTCAGCCAATGCCGAGCTAGCCCTTTGAGTTTTAGTGGGAGATACTTGATGGCGTGCAGATCGTCCCCGCGGGCCATGTGAATGTGGAGGAAGAAGTCTTCAATCCATACCGCGGGGTCTGTAGTGCCATCATATGATTCAATGTTCACGGGTTTAAACCCTTCTCGGAATTCATGATCCATCACTTCATCAGTGAAGCATAGGGGGTGTGTGGCGCCTCTGTGCCGGGCTATGTCACGACGCAGTTCATACGAGTCTTGTCTACTGTATTCGGCCCGACCCGATTTGCTTTTAGTGTATCCGGCATGACGATCATTGTCACGCGTTGGGGCGCGCCCCCTGATCCGTAGATCGATCTTGTATGTCCCGCTTTGTTTTCCAATATGTCTCGCAGGTTTCGCGTGTTGCCCCATGCCTTGGTGTTTTTGCTTGAATGGTGACGGGGTGCAGGCTGAACTTCGGGCTGATATGCCACTCTGTCTCGGCCACGAGGTGGCCGATCAGCCGCATCATACGCCGGTGATGTAGGTTTTAATGCTTCCTCCTCGAGTTGGGGTAGCAACCTGCGCTTTGGGTAACCCTTGGTTGGGCATTCGAGTTCGTATTCCTCGGCCGCCAGGACCTCAGTCCATCTATCTGCTAGCAGATCTTGGTCAGCTTGAAGCTGCTGTTGTTTTTTCTTCAGGCTTTTTGTTGTGCTATAAGCCGGCGCTGAAAGCACTCCTGTTCGACGGGATCCTCAGGCATGATAAATTCTTCGTCACCGAGGCTCACCTCATCTTCGAAGAGAGGCATGTAATTGTCATCCTATGATTCTCCGTCTGCTGCCTGTTCCTTAGGGCTAGCTTGCCCATCCTCCCGCTCGAAACCTAGCTGGAGGGGATTGCCTTCGTCTTCGGCAATATCTGCAGCGTTATTGTCTCTTGTGCTGGTATCGCTGCTTTTGCTATGGTGGGACTTAGAGCGGCGCCGCTGACGCCGGTGCTTGGATTGCTTCTTGGAGGGATTATCCTTCGTTGCCTTATCGCCATCGCCTTCTTTGGGGGTTTCCACCATGTATATATCATATGATGAGGTGGCAGTCCAGCGCCCTGTGGGCGGTGGTTCTTGTTCGTCTCCTGCATCGTCGTCCATACTGTCGATGTATTCGGAGCCGAAATCAAGCATGTCGGTTAAGTCGTCGACAGTGGCTATTAAGTGGGTGGTGTGTGGGGAACGAATTTCTTCGTTGTCCGCTTCCCACTCAAGCTGGACATAGTTTGGCCAAGGGTCTCCAGACAAGGAGAGAGACGTTAATGAATTTAGCACGTCGCCCAGTGGCGAGTGCTGAAAGATATCCGCAGAGGAAAACTCTATGATCGGTGCCCAATCAGATTTGATAGGCACGGATGCAGGCGGTTCGGAGCCCGTGGCTGGGGACGAATCCAGGTGTCTGGCAACACGGGTCTCATAGGTGGTAAAGTCAGTATTCGGCTCTATCTCCGCTGAGTGTGTGGCCTCCGTGGTGGGGTCCATCCACCCGTCCTTGGACGGCGCAATCTGCTCCGGATTGAGAGCCGGAGTAGCTACAGGTGGGATCTCCCGAACACTGTCCGACGGCAGAGCTAAGTCATGCTTGTCGTGACTGTGCAACACACCTGACATGGGCTCGAATCCGTCGAAGATCAAGTCTCCGCGGATGTCGGCAGTATAGTTCAAGCTTCCAAACCTGACCTGACGGCCAGGGGTGTAGCTTTCGATCTGCTCCAGATGGCCAACTGAGTTGGCCCGCAGTACGAAGCCACCGAATACGAAGATCTGTCCGGGGAGGAAAGCCTCACCCTGGATCGCATCGTTGCCGATGATCAAAGGAGCCATCAAGCCTTTATCATGACGGCACAGTGGAACTCTCAATGAAAGCACCAATGTCGGTGTCAAACCGGTGGATCTCGGGTAGGGCGTCCCGAACTGTGCGTCTAAGGCGGATGGTAACAGGAGGCGGGGGACACAATCTTTACCCAGGTTCAGGCCCTATCGATGGAGGTAATACCCTACTTCCTGCTTGATTGATCTTGATGATATGAGTATTACAAGAGTTGATCTACCACGAGATCGTAGAGGCTAAACCCTAGAAGCTAGCCTATGATTATGATTGTTGTTGTCCTACGGACTAAACCCTCCGGTTTATATAGACACCGGAGGGGGCTAGGGTTACACAAACTCAGTTACAAGGGAGGAGATCTACATATCCGAATTGCCAAGCTTGCCTTCCACGCCAAGGAGAGACCCATCCGGACATGGGACAAAGTCTTCAATCTTGTATCTTCATAGTCCAACAGTCCGGCCAAAGGATATAGTCCGGCTGTCCGAGGACTCCCTAATCCAAGACTCCCTCACTTCCAGCTTCAGCTTCAAGTCCCGGATGGAGTTTTTGGCCATGGAGAGCAGCTCGCCCTTGCCGAGGACTATGGCCTGCGCGTCAGCCAAGGCGCCCTTGGCCGCGTCCCTCTCCCCGTCAGCTCCAGGGCCTGCTTCTTCAGCTCGTCCTGCGCCACCTCCAGCTCCTTCACCTTGCTGGCGTGAACCAAAGCCTGGGCATCGAGCGCCTCTCTGTGCATCTGCTCCAGCTCCTGGGTCTGCTGCACGACGAGCTTCTCCACCTCTTCATCCTTGCCATGGAGTGTTGCGGCAAGCTTCTCCTCACGCACGGCAAGGTCTTCCTCCTGGGAGTTCAGCGCGGCCTGGTGCTGGGTCCGAGCGGCCTCGGCTGCGGCGGCCAAGATCTCCGCCGTCTCCAGGGCCTTCTCGATATCGGCCAGCTTCATGGTGAGCTCCATGTCGCGCTTGGCCAGCTCGCCCTGGGCGGCCTTCAGCTCTTCGCTAGCTTGGCGGAACCAAGTCTGCGCCTCGGCGACGCGCACCTTGAGGTCCGCCTCCACCTTGTCCACCGTTGCCCTCCTGGACTTGGCCTTGTCCAGGCGGGCGCGGTGGAGCGCCTGGAGCTTACGGAAATTGGCGCCCATGGCCTGGAGAAGCCGCTCCTCCTGAGAGCCGTCGCCACCGGTGCTCGGTTCGTCCACAACCTCGAGCCCGGCGGCAGCAAGCACCTCCTCGTCGAACACCTCTCCCTCGATGGGCGCCCTGGAGCTTGACAACCCCGGGAAGTGGACAAAGAGGTCGTCAGTCACCCTCAGATACCTGCCGGAGCCGGAGGCAGCGGAGGAGGAAGGCTGGTCATCGACCACCTCCTCCTCGGCGGCGTCCTTGCCGGCCTCCCCGGCAGGCCCCTTGGCGGCGTCTTCGGCGGCACCCTTGGCGGTCACCTCAGCAGCGATCTTCTCAGCCTCTGTCGCGGTGTCCTTGGCGACATCCTCGATGACAGCGTCTATGTCCTCCTGGTCCGCTGACGGACGATCTGGATACCAAGAAGGGGATGAGACAAAGCCAAGACCAAGAGCCAGCAAGGAAAGAAAAAGAACAGGAGTGAGAGGCGAACAGCTTACCAGCACCGGGCTGGGAAGCAGAGGTCCCCTCCCCGCCAACATTTGGCCCCGAGGCGAAGCCACCGGCTCCCGAGTTCTCCTCCTCCTCCATGTGTGTGGGCTTGGTGCTTGGCGCCCTTGCCGGGGATGCCCCTCGGGGCGGCGTGGTCGATGGGGGCGGCGTGTTGGGGGTAGCCCTCTGTGGCTCCTCCTGCTGCTGTCCTCCTCCTACGACCACGACAAGGTCAGCACCAAGAGATTGTGTTCCCAACACATGTTGACGAGGGTGAGTGATGAACTTACGCTGGGGGCTGTGCCGGGGGCTGCTGTCTGATACGTCTCCAACGTATCTATAATTTTTTATTGTTCCATGCTCTATTATATTCTGTTTTGGATGTTTAATGGGCTTTATTATACACTTTTATATTACTTTTGGGACTAACCTATTAACCGGAGGCCCAACCCAAATTGTTGTTTTTTTGCCTATTTCAGTGTTTTGAAGGAAAAGGATATCAAACGGAGTCCAAACGGAATGAAACCTTCGGGAACGTGATTTTCGGAACAAACGTGATCCAAAGGACTTGGAGTCTACGTAAAGCAATCAACGAGGAAGGCACGGGGCAGGGGGGCGCGCCCACCTCCCCCAAGCACGCCCTGCACCCACGTGGGCCCCTCGTTGCTCCACCGACGTACTTCTTCCTCCTATATATACCCATGTACCCTGGAAACATCAAATACGAAGCCAAAAACCCTATTTCCACCGCCGCAACCTTCTGTACCCGTGAGATCCCATCTTGGGGCCTTTTTCGGTGCTCCGTCGGAGGCGGCATTGATCACGGAGGGCTTCTACATCATCACCATAGCCTCTCCGATGATGTGTGAGTAGTTTACCTCAGACCTTCGGGTCCATAGTTATTATCTAGATGGCTTCTTCTCTCTCTATTGATCTCAATACAAAGTTCTCCTCGATCTTCTTGGAGATCTATTCGATGTAATCTTCTTTTGCGGTGTGTTTGTCGAGATCCGATGAATTGTGGGTTTATGATCAAGATTATCTATGAACAATATTTGAATCTCCTCTGAATTATTTTATGTATGATTGGTTATCTTTGCAAGTCTCTTCGAATTATCAGTTTGGTTTGGCCTACTAGATTGATCTTTCTTGCAATGGGAGAAGTGCTTAGCTTTGGGTTCAATCTTGCGGTGCTCGATCCCAGTGACAGAAAGGGAAACGACACGTATTGTATTGTTGCCATCGAGGATAAAAAGATGGGGTTTATATCATATTGCATGAGTTTATCCCTCTACATCATGTCATCTTACTTAAAGCATTACTCTGTTCTTATGAACTTAATACTCTAGATGCATGCTGGATAGCGGTCGATGTGTGGAGTAATAGTAGTAGATGCAGAATCGTTTCGGTCAACTTGTCACGGACGTGATGCCTATATACATGATCATACCTAGATATTCTCATAACTATGCTCAATTCTATCAATTGCTCGACAGTAATTCGTTTACCCACCATAATACTTATGCTCTTGAGAGAAGCCACTAGTGAAACCTATGGCCCCCGGGTCTATCTTCCATCATATTAATCTTCCAACACTTAGCTATTTCTATTGCCGTTTATTTTACTTAGCATCTTCATTTACTATTTATCATAAAAATACCAAAAATATTATCTTATCATCTCTATCAGATCTCACTCTCGTAAGTGACCGTGAAGGGATTGACAACCCCTTTATCGCGTTGGTTGCGAGGTTCTTATTTGTTTGTGTAGGTGCGTGGGACTCGAGCGTGGTCTCCTACTGGATTGATACCTTGGTTCTCAAAAACTGAGGGAAATACTTATGCTAGTTTACTGCATCACCCTTTCCTCTTCAAGGGAAAACCAACGCAGTGCTCAAGAGGTAGCAAGAAGGATTTCTGGCGCCGTTGCCGGGGAGTCTATGCACAAGTCAAGACATACCAACTACCCATCACAAACTCTTATCCCTCGCATTACATTATTTGCCATTTGCCTCTCGTTTTCCTCTCCCCCACTTCACCCTTGCCGTTTTATTCGCCCTCTCTTTTCCGTTCGCCTCTTTTTCGCTTGTTTCATGTTTGCTTGTGTGTTGGATTGCTTGCTTGTCACGATGGCTCAAGATAATACTAAATTGTGTGACTTTGCCAATACCAACAACAATTATTTTCTTAGCACTCCTATTGCTCCTCTTACTGAAGCTGATTCTTGTGAAATTAATGCTGCTTTGTTGAATCTTGTCATGAAAGATCAATTCGCCGGCCTTCCTAGTGAAGATGCCGCTACCCATCTAAATAGCTTCGTTGATTTGTGTGATATGCAAAAGAAGAAAGATGTGGACAATGATATTGTTAAATTGAAGCTATTTCCTTTTTCGCTTAGAGATCGTGCTAAAGCTTGGTTTTCGTCTTTGCCTAAAAATAGTATTGATTCATGGAATAAGTGCAAAGATGCTTTTATCTCTAAGTATTTTCCTCTCGCTAAAAGCATCTCTCTTAGAAACGATATCATGAATTTTAAGCAACTTGATCATGAACATGTTGCACAAGCTTGGGAGAGGATGAAATTAATGATACGTAATTGCCCTACACATGGTTTGAATCTTTGGATGATTATACAAAAATTTTATGCCGGATTGAATTTTGCTTCTAGAAATCTTTTAGATTCGGCCGCGGGCGGCACTTTTATGGAAATCACTTTAGGAGAAGCTACTAAACTCCTAGACAATATTATGGTTAATTATTCTCAATGGCACACCGAAAGATCTACTAGTAACAAAGTGCATACGATAGAAGAAATTAATGTTTTGAGTGGAAACATGGATGAACTTATGAAATTGTTTGCTAATAAGAGTGTTTCCTCTGATCCTAATGATGTGCCTTTGTCTACCTTGATTGAGAATAATAATGAATCTATGGATGTGAATTTTGTTGCTAGGAATAATTTTGGTAACAACGCGTATAGAGGAAACTTTAATCCTAGGTCGTTCCCTACTAATTCCTCTAATAATTATGGTAATTCCTACAACAATTCTTATGGAAATTTTAATAAGATGCCCTCTGAATTTGAGACTAGTGTTAAGGAGTTTATGAATTCGCAAAAGAATTTCAATGCTTTGCTTGAAGAAAAATTGCTTAAGATTGATGAATTGGCTAGGAACGTTGATAGAATTTCTCTTGATGTTGATTCTTTGAGACTTAGATCTATTCCACCTAAGCATGATATCAATAAGTCTCTCAAAGCCATGAGAATTTCCATTGATGAGTGCAAAGAAAGAACCGCTAGGATGCGTGCTAAGAAAGATTGCTTTGTGAAAGCGTGTTCTTCTAGTTTCTATGAAAATAAAGATGAAGATCTAGAAGTTATTGATGTGTCTCCTATTAAATCTTTGTTTTGCAATATGAATCTTGATAATGATGGGACTGGAGATGAGTCACCTTTACCTAGAAGGCGTCCTAAAAATTCGGAGTTTTTAGACCTTGATGCAAAAATTGGTAAAAGTGGGATTAAAGAGGTCAAAACTTTAGATATTAATGAACCCACTATTTTGGATTTCAAGGAATTTAATTATGATAATTGCTCTTCGATAGATTGTATTTCCTTGTTGCAATCCGTGCTAAATTCTCCTCATGCTTATAGTCAAAATAAAGCTTTTACCAAACATATCGTTGATGCTTTAATGCAATCTTATGAAGAAAAACTTGAATTGTAAGTTTCTATCCCTAGAAAACTTTATGATGAGTGGGAACCTACTATTAAAATTAAAGATCATGAATGCTATGCTTTGTGTGATTTGGGTGCTCGTGTTTCCACGATTCCGAAAACTTTATGTGATTTGCTAGGATTCCATGAATTTGATGATTGTTCTTTAAACTTGCACCTTGCGGATTCCACTATTAAGAAACCTATGGGAAGAATTAATGATGTTCTTATTGTTGCAAATAGGAACTATTTGCCCATAGATTTCATTGTTCTTGACATAGATTGCAATCCTTCATGTCCTATTATTCTTGGTAGACCTTTCCTTAGAACGATTGGTGCAATTATTGATATGAAGGATGGAAATATTAGATTCCAATTTCCATTAAGGAAAGGCATGGAACAATTTCCTAGAAAGAAAATAAAATTACCATATGAATCTATTATGAGAGCTACTTATGGATTGCCTACCAAAGATGGCAATACTTAGATCTATCCTTGCTTTTATGCCTAGCTAGGGGCGTTAAACGATAGCGCTTCTTGGGAGGCAACCCAATTTTATTTTAGTTTTTTTTTTTTGCTTCTGTTTAGGAATAAATATTTTATCTAACCTCTGGTTAGATTTGTTTTTATGTTTTAATTAGTGTTTGTGCCAAGCTAAACCTATAGGATCTTCTTGGATGATAGTTATTTGATCATGCTGAAAATTCCAGAAACTTTCTGTTCACGAAAACAATTGTTAAAAATCACCAGAACGTGATAAAATAATGATTCAAATTGCAGTATATCAATAAACAAATTGTCTAGGTCGTCCTATTTTGGTAGAATTTTTTGAGTTCCAGAAGTTTGCGTTAGTTACAGATTACTACAGACTGTTCTGTTTTTGACAGATTCTGTTTTTCGCGTGTTGTTTGCTTATTTTGATGAATCTATGGCTAGTAAAAGAGTTTATAAACCATAGAGAAGTTGGAATACAGTAGGTTTAACACCAATATAAATAAATAATGAGTTCAATACAGTACCTTGAAGTGGTGTTTTGTTTTCTTTCGCTAACGGAGCTCACGAGATTTTCTGTTGAGTTTTGTGTTGTGAAGTTTTCAAGTTTTGGGTAAAGATTTGATGGATTATGGAACAAGGAGTGGCAAGAGCCTAAGCTTGGGGATGCCCATGGCACCCCAAGATAATCTAAGGACACCAAAAAGCCAAAGCTTGGGGATGCCCCGGAAGGCATCCCCTCTTTCGTCTTCATCTATCGGTAACTTTACTTGGAGCTATATTTTTATTCACCACATCATAAGTGTTTTCTTGGAGCGTCTTGTATGATTTGAGTCTTTTATTTTTAGTTTACCACAATCATCCTTTCTGTACACACCTTTTGAGCGAGACACACATGATTCGGAATTTATTAGAATACTCTATGTGCTTCACTTATATCTTTTGAGCTATATAGTTTTTGCTCTAGTGCTTCACTTATATCTTTTAGAGCACGGTGGTGGATTTGTTTTATAGAAACTATTTTTCTCTCATGCTTCACTTATATTATTTTGAGAGTCCTACAAAACAGCATGGTAATTTGCTTTAATCATAAAAATTAGTCCTAATATAATAGGCATCCAACATTAGTAAAAAAATTCTAATGAGTGTGTTGAATACTATGAGAAGTTTGATGCTTGATAATTGTTTTGAGATATGAAGATGGTGATATTAGAGTCATGCTAGTTGAGTGGTTATGAATTTGAGAAATACTTGTGTTAAAGTTTGTGATTCCCGTAGCATGCACGTATGGTGAACCGTTATGTGATGAAGTCAGAGCATGATTTATTTATTGATTGTCTTCCTTAAGAGTGGCGGTCGGGGACGAGCGATGGTCTTTTCCTACCAATCTATCCCCCTAGGAGCATGCGCGTAATACTTTGCTTTGATAACTTGTAGATTTTTGCAACAAGTATATGAGTTCTTTATGACTAATGTTGAGTCCATGGATTATACGCACTCTCATCCTTCCACCATTGCTAGCCTCTCTAATACCGCGCACTTTTCGCCGGTATCATACACCCACCATATACCTTCCTCAAAACAGCCACCATACCTACCTATCATGGCATTTCCATAGCCATTCCGAGATATATTGCCATGCAACTTACCACCGTTCCGTTTACTATGACACGCTCCATCATTGTCATGTTGCTTTGCATGATCATGTAGTTGACATCGTATTTGTGGCAAAACCACCGTTCATAATTCTTTCATACATGTCACTCTTGATTCATTGCATATCCCGGTAGACCGCCGGAGGCATTCACATAGAGTGATATTTTGTTCTAAGTATTGAGTTGTAATTCTTGAGTTGTAAGTAAATAAAAGTGTGATGATCATCATTATTAGAGCATTGTCCCAAGTGAGGAAAGGATGATGGAGACTATGATTCCCCCACAAGTCGGGATGAGACTCCGGACGAAAAAAAGGGCCATAAAAAAAGAAGGCCCAAAAAATGAGAGAAAAAGAGAGAAGGGACAATGCTACTATCCTTTTTCCACACTTGTGCTTCAAAGTAGCACCATGATCTTCATGATAGAGAGTCTCCTATGATATCACTTTCATATACTAGTGGGAATTTTTCATTATAGAACTTGGCTTGTATATTCCAATGATGGGCTTCCTCAAAATGCCCTAGGTCTTCATGAGCAAGCGAGTTGGATGCACACCCACTTAGTTTCTTTTTTTGAGCTTTCATATACTTATAGCTCTAGTGCATCTGTTGCATGGCAATCCCTACTCACTCGCATTGATATCTATTAATGGGCATCTCCATAGCCCATTGATACGCCTAGTTGATGTGAGACTATCTTCTCCTTTTTGTCTTCTCCACAACCACCATTCTATTCCATATATACTGCTATATCCATGGCTCACGCTCATGTATTGCGTGAAGATTGAAAAAGTTTGAGAACACCAAAAGTATGAAACAATTGCTTGGCTTGTCATCGGGGTTGTGCATGATTTAAAAAGTTTGTGTGGTGAAGATAGAGCATAGCCAGACTATATGATTTTGTAGGGATAACCTTCTTTGGCCATGTTATTTTAAGAAGACATAATTGCTTAGCTAGTATGCCTGAAGTATTATTATTTTTATGTGAATATTAAACTTTTATCTTGAAACATTCGGATCTGAATATTCATACCACAAATAAGAGAATTACATTGAAAATTATGCTAAGTAGCATTCCACATCAAAAATTCTGTTTTTATCATTTACCTACACGAGGACGAGCAGGAATTAAGCTTGGGGATGCTTGATACTTCTCCAACGTATCTATAAGTTTTTATTGTTCCATGTTATATTATATTTTGTTTGGATGTTTAATGGGCTTTATTATACACTTTTATATTATTTTTGGGACTAACCTATTAACCGAAGGCCCGGCCCAAATTGCTGTTTTTTGCCTATTTCAGTGTTTCGAAGGAAAAGGATATCAAACGGAGTCCAAACGGAATGAAACCTTCGGGAACGCGATTTTCGGAACAAACATGATCCAGAGGACTTGGAGTCTACGTAAAGCAATCAACGAGGAAGGCACGAGGCAGGGGGGTGCGCCCACCTCCCCCAGGCACGCCCTCCACCCTCGTGGGCCCCTCGTTGATCCACCGATGTACTTCTTCCTCCTATATATACCCATATACCCTGGAAACATCATATACGGAGCCAAAACCCTATTTCCACCGCCGCAACCTTCTGTACCCGTGAGATCCCATCTTGGGGCCTTTTCCGGCGCTCCACCGGAGGGGGCATTGATCATGGAGGGCTTCTACATCAACACCATAGCCTCTCCGATGATGTGTGAGTAGTTTACCTCAGACCTTCGGGTCCATAGTTATTAGCTAGATGGCTTCTTCTCTCTCTTTGGATCTCAATACAAAGTTCTCCTTGATCTTCTTGGAGATCTATTCGATGTAATCTTCTTTTGCGGTGTGTTTGTCGAGATCCGATGAACTGTGGGTTTATGATCAAGATTATCTATGAACAATATTTGAATCTCCTCTGAATTCCTTTATGTATGATTGGTTATCTTTGCAAGTCTCTTCGAATTATCAGTTTGGTTTGGCCTACTAGATTGATCTTTCTTGCAATGGGAGAAGTGCTTAGCTTTGGGCTCAATCTTCCGGTGCTCGATCCCAGTGACAGAAATGGAAACGACACGTATTGTATTGTTGCCATCAAGGATAAAAGGATGGGGTTTATATCATATTGCATGAGTTTATCCCTCTACATCATGTCATCTTACTTAAAGCATTACTCTGTTCTTACGAACTTAATACTCTAGATGCATGCTGGATATCGGTCATTGTGTGGAGTAATAGTAGTAGATGCAGAATCGTTGCGGTCTACTTGTCACGGACGTGATGCCTATATACATGATCATACCTAGATATTCTCATAACTATGCTCAATTCTATCAATTGCTCGACAGTAATTTGTTTACCCACGGTAATACTTATGCTCTTGAGAAAAGCCACTAGTGAAACCTATGGCCCTCGGGTCTATCTTCCATCATATTAATCTTCCAACACTTAGCCATTTCTATTGGCGTTTATTTTACTTTGCATCTTTATTTACTCTTTATCATAAAAATACCAAAAATATTATCTTTTCATATCTATCAGATCTCACTCTCGTAAGTGGCAGTGAAGGGATTGACAACCCCTTTATCGCGTTGGTTGTGAGGTTCTTATTTGTTTGTGTAGGTGCGTGGGACTCGAGCGTGGTCTCCTACTGGATTGATACCTTGGTTCTCAAAAACTGAGGGAAATACTTACGCTACTTTACTGCATCACCCTTTCCTCTTCAAGGGAAAACCAACGTAGTGCTCAAGAGGTAGCACTGTCCGGGCTGCTCAACACCACCAGCGGTGCGCCAGCAGCGCCCGCCGGGGGCTGGCCGCCCACCGAAGCATTGGCCCTCTTCACCCTCTGGGCCAGCGTCTTCGCGTCCCTGCAAAGATGAACACAAATCGAGATAAGTAGCACGGTTTGAGGGGGGTGGAGATGACAGAAAGGAACAATACTTACTCGTCCTCCTCCTCCTCCTCTGCTGCTTTCCTCTTCCTCCTTGGGCCGAGGTACCCCAAGTCGAAGGTGACCCCTGCGTCATCGTCTGCCGGAGGAGGGGAAGCTGATTGAGTCCGAGGGTGTTTGGACGAAGAAGAGGCGATCGCCCTCTTCTTCGCCACCGCGGCCTTCACCGACTTCTTCGCCGCCGCGGCCCTTGTCTGGCGCCCGGATCCCTCCTGGTCTTGCCGCGGTTGAACGGCCCTGCCGGGCCGGACCGGCTCGCCAGAGGTGGCCCGCCGCAGGACTCGCCCTTTCCCCATGACCGGAGGATCGACAGCCTCAGCCTCCTCCTCCGACGACTCGTCAACCACGTCCTCGAAGAGAAGAGCCCCGGTGCCGGCACTGCTGGCCTCCCCGGCAGCCTCCGCCCACTGGGCGAGCTCCTTCTCCTCCGCTTCTGCCGTGGCCTTGTCCTCCATGCCATCGGTGCTGCCCGCCTCCTCAGCAAGCATCGCCTCCATCGCCCTGGCGACGATGTAGTCCAGCTCCGCCTGGGTGGTGTCCTGGATGAGTCGCGGCTCGGCGGTGACGTACCCCTCATGCAAGGTGTCGAAGAAATCATGCACTTGAATTTCCTCCGGCTCGACTTAGCTCGGGTCAAGGCCATGCGCGTTGAAGTCTGGCATCATGGCGATGATTTTGGTCCGGCGCGAGTTATTGCTCAGCGGGACCACTCCTGCCGGCAGCTTGAACAAGGGCCCCTTGGCGACCTTGCCGGCCTTCGCGGCGGCCCTCGCGGCCTTGTCGGTCCGCTCGACCTCACCGTCGCGGTTCATGTCGAGCTAGAAGAGCCGCTAGCAGAAGTGGGTGTGCCCCATCACCGTGAAGTTGTGGTCGAGGCAGGGGCGAAGCCTCATGATGTCGGCGGCGTTCATGAAGAGCCAGGCCGGCCTCCCCTTGTTATGCAGCGGAGCGATTCGGCGGCGGATGAAATCCGCCCCGATCATCTCAAGGGTGAGCCCAGCCTCGGTAAGGCGAAGGATCCTGGTTGTGGCGACCGTGAGCTTCGCATCGTCGGCGTCGACGTCGCTCTAGTCACCCCGGCGAACTGGCGGCGCATCGTGGACCCGGCAAAAGTTCGGCGGGTCCTTCTCTTCAATCCAGCACCACTGGCCCCACCATTCTTCCCACCGCTCCTTTATGGTGCCCTCCGAGTATGACCCCTTGGCCCGTGGGATCCAGGCGACGCAACCGGAAATGGCGCCCCCTGGTTGGATCCGAGAGAAGAAGTAGTGGCGGAAGAGCGCCGTGTTGGGATGCACCCCGGCAAAGCCCTCGCAGAGGTGCGCGAAAAGAGCCATGCACGCCATGGCATTCGGAGTAAAATCCAAAAGGTGGAAGCCGTAGGTGTGCATGATGTCATTAAAGAAATCAGAGAAGGGGGGACAGATCCCGCAGGAGAAGTAGTCGACAAAGAAAGGGTACCGATTTGAGGCGGCCTCGGCGCAATTGGCGGGGATGACGCGAGTGGCTGGATGCCCCGTCGTCTCTCCCCCCGTCTTCACACCCCACAGGGGTTGAAAGCCTCCCGGAGCTCGAACACGTCGACCGTCGAGGGGAAGTAGGCGAGCTGCGTTGATACGTCTCCAACATATCTATAATTTTTTATTGTTCCATGCTATATTATATTCTGTTTTGGACATTATTGGGCTTTATTATACACTTATATATTATTTTTGGGACTAACCTATTAACCGGAGGCCCAGCCCAGAATTGTTGTTTTTTGCCTCTTTCAGAGTTTCGCAGAAAAGAATATCGAACGAAGTCCAAACGGAATGAAACCTTCGGGAACGTGATTTTCGGAACGAACGTGATCCAGAGGACTTGGACCCTACGTCAAGACATCAACCAGGAAGGCATGAGGTAGGGGGCGCACCTACCACCCTGGGCACGCCCTCCACCCTCGTGGGGCCCACGTTGCTCCACCGACGTACTTCTTCCTCCTATATATACCTACGTACCCCCAAACTACCAGATACGGAGCCAAAAACCTAATTCCACCGGCGCAACCTTCTATACCCGTGAGATCCCATCTTGGGGCCTTTTCCGGAGCTCCGCCGGAGGGGGCATCGATCACGGAGGGCTTCTACATCAACACCATAGCCTCTCCGATGATGTGTGAGTAGTTTACCTCAGACCTTCGGGTCCATAGTTATTAGCTAGATGGCTTCTTCTCTCTTTTTGGATCTCAATACAATGTTCTCCCCCTGTCTTGTGGAGATCTATTCGATGTAATCTTCTTTTGCGGTGTGTTTGTTGAGATCGATAAATTGTGGGTTTATGATCAAGTTTATCTATGAACAATATTTGAATCTTCTCTGAATTCTTTTATGTATGATTGGTCATCTTTGCAAGTCTCTTCGAATTATCAGTTTGATTTGGCCTACTAGATTGGTCTTTCTTGCAATGGGAGAAGTGCTTAGCTTTGGGTTCAATCTTGCGGTGTCCTTTCCCAGTGACAGTAGGGGCAGCAAGGCACGTATTGTATTGTTGCCACCGAGGATAACAAGATGGGGTTTATATCATATTGCATGAGTTTATCTCTCTACATCATGTCATCTTACTTAAAGCGTTACTCTGTTCTTTTGAACTTAATACTCTAGATGCATGCTGGATAGCGGTCGATGTGTGGAGTAATAGTAGTAGATGCAGGCAGGAGTCGGTCCACTTGTCTCGGACGTGATGCCTATATACATGATCATACCTAGATATTCTCATTACTATGCTCAATTCTGTCAATTGCTCAACAGTAATTTGTTTACCCACCGTAATACTTATGCTCTCGAGAGAAGCCACTAGTGAAACCTATGGCCCCCGGGTCTATTTTCCATCATATTAATCTTCCAACACTTAGCTATTTTCATTGCCTTTTATTTTACTTTGCATCTTTATTATAAAAATACCAAAAATATTATCTTATCATATCTGTCAGATCTCACTTTCGTAAGTGATCGTGAAGGGATTGACAACCCCTTTATTGCGTTGGTTGCGAGGATTTTATTTGTTTGTGTAGGTGCGAGGGACTCATGCGTGACCTCCTACTGGATTGATACCTTGGTTCTCAAAAACTGAGGGAAATACTTACGTTGCTCTACTGCATCACCCTTTCCTCTTCAAGCGAAAACCAACGCAGTGCTCAAGAGGTAGCAAGAAGGATTTCTGGCGCCGTTGCCGGGAAGTCTACGCAAAAGTCAACATACCAAGTACCCATCACAAACCCTTATCTCCCGCATTACATTATTTGCCATTCGCCTCTCGTTTTCCTCTCCCCCACTTCACCCTTGCCATTTTATTCGCCCTCTCTTTCTGTTTGCCTTTTTCTCGTCCGATCTATTGTTTGCTTGTGTTACCATGTGCCTTCTATTTGCTTGCATCTTTGCTTGCTAAAAGTCTATTTTTATGGATCCACTTAAAGTGTTTTACTTGGATCATCTTCGATCCTTATGCGCTCGTGCTGAAACCCCAACTAGCCTAGTTGATGGGAAATCTTTAGATGAGCATGCTCATTTTGTGTGTCACCGTTTGTCTGAAAAAGGGAGACTCTTATGGAATCAAATAAACAGATTGTTGTGTTATGCTTGTAATATTTGTGAAATTTGTGATTTTACTTGTTGCTCTAAGAACCCTAAGAAACACCTTCCCTACCTTTGTGAGTTTAATGAAAATGAAATCTTATCTTCTTATGCAAAGGGTGTTTATAGTTACTGTGATATCGAACAAATTGAAGAATTTGTTGCTTTTAAGGGTGCTTATGAAGTTGCTTCTTTGATTTAAAAGTATGATATTACTCTCTACGAATCTGAAAATTTTGACATACTTAAATATTTCTATGAAAACTATGCTCATAATGTCTATGTCAAATAATTTATTGAGAGAATGACCGTTGCTTTGGAAGAAAATAATGATATGCATGAATCTGTAGATAATGATGATTCTGATGATTTGATTGAAATATCCCTTGATGAACATGATGCTTGCTATTCTTGTGGCCATGATGTCAATATTTATGAAGATGAATTTGCTATAGTTCCTTATGTTAAACATGAGATCGTTGCTATTACACCCATACTTGGTAGTTCCTTCGATGAAAAGCATGATTGCAATGATGTTATTATAAATTCTCTTAATGCCAATTGTGTTAATAATATGCAAAACCCTAAGCTTGGGGATGCTAGTTTTCTATGTCTACTATTTGTTGCAATGATCATGATTGGGGCGATTCTTTTTATGATCTTGAAAATTTATTTAAGCCCCATGATGAGTATGAGATTGATATTAGTATTCGCAATAGTATTTAAAGTGGGTTTGGAAGAGTGTCAACTTTAGATCCCACATATTTAGAGGATGTTCAATCTTATGAATTTTTTGATAAAAGTGGGTTTGGAGAGGGCATGACTTTAGTTAATGTTAATCCCACTATTTTGGAAGAGTGTCAACTTTGCATACATGTGGATCGTGTTAAGAATATGCTTTGTGATAGCTATATTGTTGAATTTTCTTATGATCCTACATGTAATTATTATGAGAGGGGAAAATATGGTTGTATAAATTTTCATGTTACTAAATTACCTCTCGTTATGTTGAGATTGCTATCGTCTCTTTCTTCTTCCTGGCATATGCTAGCTTTTGCTTGTCTTGATAATTTGTTTGCTTATCAGATGCCTATGCATAGGAAGTGTGTTAGACTTAGATGTGTTTGTAACATGTTTCATGATGCTCTCTTTGCGCTTCAATTCCTGTCTTTCATGTGAGCATCATCGAAATCTCAATGCCTAGCTAGGGGTGTTAAACGATAGCGCTTGTTGGGAGGCAACCCAATTTTATTTTAGTTTTTTTACTTTTTGCTTCTGTTTAGGAATAAATATTTGATCTATCCTCTGGATAGATGTGTTTTTATGTTTTAATTAGTGTTTGTGCCAAGTTTAACCTATAGGATCTTCTTGGATGATAGTTATTTGATCTTGCTGAAAATTCCAGAAACTTTCTGTTCACGAAAATAATTGTTAAAAATCACCAGAACGTGATAAAATATTGATTCCAATTGCTGCTGATCAATAAACAAATTTTCTAGGTCGTCCTATTTTGGCTGAATTTTTTGAGTTCCAGAAGTTTGCGTTAGTTACAGATTACTACAGGCTGTTCTGTTTTTGACAGATTCTGTTTTTCGTGTGTTGTTTGCTTATTTTGATGAATCTATGGCTAGTAAAATAGTTTATAAACCATAGAGAAGTTGGAATACAGTATGTTTAACACCAATATAAATAAATAATGAGTTCATTACAGTACCTTGAAGTGGTGTTTTGTTTTCTTTCGCTAATGGAGCTCAGGAGATTTTCTGTTAAGTTTTGTGTTGTGAAGTTTTCATGTTTTGGGTAAAAGATTTGATGGATTATGGAACAAGGAGTGGCAAGATCCTAAGCTTGGGGATGCCCATGGCACCCCAAGATAATTATGGACACCTAAAAGCCAAAGCTTGGGGATGCCCCGGAAGGCATCCCCTCTTTTCGTCTACTTCCATAGGTAACTTTACTTGGAGCTATATTTTTATTCACCACATGATATGTGTTTTGCTTGGAGTGTCTTGTATTATTTGAGTCTTTATTTGTTAGTTTGCCACAATCATCCTTGCTGTACACACCTTTTGAGAGAGAGACACATGATTCGGAAAGTGTTAGAATACTCTATGTGGTTCACTTATATTTTTTGAGTTATATAGTTTTTGCTCTAGTGCTTCACTTATATCTTTTAGAGCACGGCGGTGGATTTGTTTTATAGAAACTATTGATCTCTCATGCTTCACTTATATTATTTGGAGAGTCTTAAAATATCATGGCAATTTGCTTTAATTATAATATCATGAGAAATTTGATGCTTCATAATTGTTTTGAGATATAAAGGTGGTAATAGCATAGTTGTGCTAGTTGAGTAATTGTGGAATTGAAAAATACTTGTGTTGGAGTTTGTGATTCCCGTAGCATGCACGTATGGTGAACCGTTATGTAACGAAGTCGGAGCATGAGGTATTTATTGATTGTCATCCTTTGTGTGGCAGTCGGGATTGCGCGATGGTTAACTCCTACCAACTCTTCCCCTAGGAGCATGCGTAGTAGTACTTTGCTTCGAGGGCTAATAAATTTTTGCAATAAGTATATGAGTTCTTTATGACTAATGTGAGTCCATGGATTATACGCACACTTACCTTTCCGCATTTTTCTAGCCTCTTCGGTATCGTGCATTGCCCTTTCTCACCTTGAGAGTTGGTGAAAACTTCGTCGGTGCATCCAAACCCCATGATATGATACGCTCTATCACACATAAACCTCCTTATATCTTCCTCAGAACAGCCACCATACCTACCTATTATGGCATTTCCATAGCCATTCCGAGATATATTGCCATGCAACTTTCCATTGTTTCGTTTATCATGACACGCTCCATCATTGTCATATTGCTTTGCATGATCATGTAGTTGACATTGTATTTGTGGCAAAGCCACCATTCATAATTCTTTCATACATGTCACTCTTGATTCACTGCATATCCCGGTACACCGCCGGAGGCATCCACATAGAGTCATATTTTGTTCTAAGTATTGGGTTGTAATTCATGAGTTGTAAGTAAATAAAAGTGTGATGATCATCATTATTAGAGCATTGTCCCAAGTGAGGAAAGGATGATGGAGACTATGATTCCCCCACAAGTTGGGATGAGACTCCGGACTAAAAGAGAAAAAAAGAGGCCATAAAAAAGGAAGAGAAAAAGGCCCAAATAAAAAAATTAGAGAAAAAGAGAGAAGGGACAATGTTACTATCCTTTTACCACACTTGTGCTTCAAAGTAGCACCGTGATCTTCATGATAGAGAGTCTCTCGTTTTGTCCTTTCATATACTAGTGGGAAATTTCATTATAGAACTTGGCTTGTATATTCCAGTGATGGGCTTCCTCAAATGCCCGAGGTCTTTGTGAGCAAGCAAGTTGGATGCACACCCACTTAGTTTCTTTTTGAGCTTTCATACACTTATAGCTCTAGTGCATCCGTTGCATGGCAATCCCTACTCCTTGCATTGACATCAATTGATGGGCATCTCCATAGCCCGTTGATTAGCCTCGTTGATGTGAGACTTTCTCCTTTTTTGTCTTCCCACATAACCCCTACCATTATACCTATTTCCACCACAGTGCTATATCCATGGCTTACGCTCATGTATTGTGTAAGAGTTCAAAAGGCTGAAGCGCGTTAAAAAGTATGAACCAATTGCTTGGCTAAAACAGGGGTTGTACATGATATGAATATTTTGTGTGGGGAAGATGGAGCATAGCCAGACTATATGATTTTGTAGGGATAACTTGCTTTGGCTGTGTTATTTTGATAAGACATAATTGCTTGGTTAGCATGCTTTAAATATTATTGTTTTTATGTCAATATTAAACTTTTATATTGAATCATATTAAATATGAACATTCGTGCCACAATAAGAAGAATTACATTGAAATTATGCTAAGTAGCATTCCACATCAAAAATTCTGCTGTTATCATTTACCTACTCGAGGACGAGCAGGAATTAAGCTTGGGGATGCTTGATACGTCTCCAACATATCTATAATTTTTTATTGTTCCATGCTATATTATATTCTGTTTTGGACATTATTGGGCTTTATTATACACTTTTATATTATTTTTGGGACTAACCTATTAACTGGAGGCCCAGCCCAGAATTGTTGTTTTTTGCCTATTTCAGAGTTTCGCAGAAAAACAATATCAAACGAAGTCCAAACGGAATGAAACCTTCAGGAACGTGATTTTCGGAACGAACGTGATCCAGAGGACTTGGACCCTACGTCAAGACATCAACCAGGAAGGCACGAGGTGGGGGCGCGCCTACCCCCCTGGGCGCGCCCTCCACCCTTGTGGGGCCCATGTTGCTCCACCGACGTACTTCTTCCTCCTATATATACCTACGTACCCCCAAACTACCAGATACGGAGCCAAAAACCTAATTCCACCGTCGTAACCTTCTGTACCCGTGAGATCCCATCTTGGGGGCTTTTCCGGAGCTCCGCCGGAGGGGGCATCGATCACGGAGGGCTTCTACATCAACACCATAGCCTCTCCGATGATGTGTGAGTAGTTTACCTCAGACCTTCGGGTCCATAGTTATTAGCTAGATGGCTTCTTCTCTCTCTTTGGATCTCAATACAAAGTTCTCCACAATTCTCGTGCTCTTCGAATTATCAGTTTGGTTTGGCCTACTAGATTGATCTTTCTTGCAATGGGAGAAGTGCTTAGCTTTGGGTTCAATCTTGCGGTGTCCTATCCTAGTGATAGTAGGGGCGGGAAGGCACGTATTGTATTGTTGCCATCGAGGATAACAAGATGGGGTTTATATCATATTGCATGAGTTTATCCCTCTACATCATGTCATCTTACATAAAGCGTTACTCTGTTATTTTGAACTTAATACTCTAGATGCATGCTGGATAGCGGTCGATGTGTGGAGTAATAGTAGTAGATGCAGGCAGGAGTCGGTCTACTTGTCTCGGACGTGATGCCTATATACATGATCATACCTGATATTCTCATAACTATGCTCAATTATGTCAATTGCTCAATAGTAATTTGTTTACCCACCGTAATACTTATGCTCTCGAGAGAAGCCACTAGTGAAACCTATGGCCCCCGGGTCTATTTTCCATCATATTAATCTTCCAACACTTAGCTATTTTCATTGCCTTTTATTTTACTTTGCATCTTTATTATAAAAATACCAAAAATATTATCTTATCATATCTATCATATCTCACTTTCGTAAGTGACCGTGAAGGGATTGACAACCCCTTTATTGCGTTGGTTGCGAGGATTTTATTTGTTTGTGTAGGAGCGAGGGACTCGTGCGTGGCCTCCTCCTGGATTGATACCTTGGTTCTCAAAAACTGAGGGAAATACTTACGCTGTTCTACTGCATCACCCTTTCCTCTTCAAGGGAAAACCAACGCAGTGCTCAAGAGGTAACATGCATCCGCTGCGCCGCCAACGCACTCTCCGGCGGCTCCGCCGCTCCGGCGACCTTGGCCACTCCCTTGCCCTTGGTGGATTTGGGCGGCATGGCGGCTGGGGGGAGCAAGAGACAGAAGACGGCAGAGACGCAGCGGCGGCGAGCAAAGGCAAGAGCTCGAGAAGGAGGAAGAAAGGGGGCGGCGGCTCTGAGGTTGGAGAAGACGCATGAAAGGGGGTAAAGTGAGCGGCGCGCCCACGATTATTCCTTTTTACGAGGAAGGCGCGGGCCGCGTCCTTTCCCATTAACTATGATGTGACGCATGCGTGCGAGAACCGCCCCACGCATGCCGCCCACGTCACACATGACCCCCCACGTCGTGCGTTCAACGCGGGTCGTGGGGAAGCGCAGCGGACGAAGAGTTACCGCGGTAAAAATCCGCCCCGCCTGCCCGCGCACCGTTTTGGGCCTGGCCCAACAACGTGTTGCGCTTATGTGTGGCCCAGGCCCGGGGGCTCCTGTCGGTGTACAAAAGTAGGGGCAGTCAGAGCCGCGCGCCGCAGCCACACTAAGCAGGGCAGAGGAGGGGAGCCGGAGAGAAGCCAAAGCACAAGAAGCCCAAGGAAACGCCAAGACCAGAAACACCAAAGAGCAAGAGGGCGAGGTGGACTCCCCCGGCAAGGCCCTTGCCGGGGCGGCCCCCGCGGCCCCGGCAAGAGCCTTGCCAGGGCGACTTGCCCGATGCCAACAGAGTGAGCCACCCTTGAGCCCACGGTTTCCAACCCAACCAACTACATTGGAACTAGGGCTCAGGAGGCACCTCCGTGGTGGCATGCAGATCTTTGTCAAGACCATAGATATGCGAGATCAGATGAGAACCAGAAGACGGCGACCCTCGGCGGGATCCTTGCCGAGGAGATCCACAAGCCCCCCGGCGAGCGCCTTGCCGGGGACGACTGCAACGCCACGGCAAGACACTTGTCGGGCCCCCAGCAAGGCTCTTGCCGAGGGCGTCAGCGGGGCCACTGCCAGGCCCGCACCAGCCAAGACTCCACCGCCGTTCGCATGCAGCTGCCAGCCCAACCAGCTAGGCAGGCACCTACGTGGCGACGGGCGGCTTCCGAGCCAACTCAGCAAGCACCTGCGTGGTGGCATGCAGATCTTTGTGAAGACCCTACCACCGCACCACCTTAGCTGCCTGCCTGCCTACATGGCGCCGCATGCATCGCTGGCCTGGGCGCGTGTCGAAGCAAGGCGAGGCGGTGACGGACAGGACGGGCCTCGTTCCCGCCACTGATAAAGCTAAGGGACACCTAAGCTACGCATTAAAGGCGTCTTGTCCTATAACACGGGCGATAAGCTCACAGCACTGTATACCTTTCCACCTCCTGTGTGCTACTGTAGCGGCCCCTTTCGACTATAAAAGGAGGCCCATGGCGTACTGGAGAGGGATTCGGCTCTTTTGGACTACGCAGCCACCGTACCTAGTTCGAGAGCTCAAGAACTCTCTCAAATCCACACCAAAGCGGGACTAGGGTATTATGCATCCTCGCGGCCCGAACCTGGGTAAATGATCCTTGTCTTGACTGTTAATCCCGCTCTTCTCACAACCCCGCGCCCCGACAACCGTAGTAGGGATTCTTGTGATCCCATAGGTGTCGTTTTCCCCCGACATTTATGTGCATAATTCAAATTTGAACTACATGCACATGCTCTAGTGCATATAAATTGGTTGAAAAATCAAAGATGTGTCCTTTGGTGGATGCTTAGGTCCCATGCAAGAAATGGGAATGAATTTCAAACAACAGGGCACTATTGATTGCCGGCAATACGTTGAGATACTTTGTTTTTAAAATCTAGTAAATCCAAAACTCATCTGAAATTCATGAAACTTGGCATGGTATAATGGAATGGCACCCGACATGCTGGGGTATTTTTCATGTCCATTTTGAGAGAAGGCACACTCAAATAACTGCCAACAAAGGCATTTTGAAACAAATAGATGCCACTGTAACATCTGAAACATTTTGTATAATTTAAATTGTGTGTGTTCTGTTAACCATTCACTTGACGCCACACCTCACTCTTTTAATGGCTAGGAGGTGCCGTGCGGACAGGTGCTTGAGTGCTTGACTAAACAGGGGGCCGTGCGAGCTGTACTCCAATGTAGAGGCTCACTGGGAAGCATGCGAGCTGTACGCCGCGTAGGCTCACCGGGAAGCGAGCCCTTTGACTTCCATGGCCGCCCGTCTTGCTCGCATCCTCTCCATTAATGGCGCCCAAGCTGCAGTTTAATACGGTTTTAAATATAAAACACTCATCGCAAAAGTTTTAGTTAGAACACCCGTATGCAAAACCGACAACTTCCCAAGGAAGCCAAGGGAAAATGTGCCTAGCAGGATTTTTGCAGCTCTTGATCACAAACATTTTAGTTAGAACACCCGTATGCAAACCAACAGCTTCCCCAGGAAGCCAAGAGAAAATGTGCCGAGCAGGATTTCTGTAGCTCTTGATCGCAAACGTTTTAGATAGAACACCTGTATGCAAAGTGAGAGCTATGGTCTTCCCCCTCAAGTCAAGGAAAATTCGCAGCGTAGGATTTGTGCATCCCTTCAACGCAAACGGTTGTTTTGGATGACCCATGTGCAACCACGTACAAATAATTTGGTAAGATTTGCATCTGTCATATTGGGTATGTTGCCATTTGTCAAACTGGAAAAGTTGACATTTGTTGATCTAGTAACATTGCCATTTGTCAATCCTTGTAACACTGCGATTTGTCAAAATATGCAGCTAAAAATCACTAGCACTATCTAATTTTTGCAACTAAGATTCAGTAATTAGGCATAGATTTCATTCATAGATTAAGAAGTCATTCTTAATTTATACAAACAGTTCAACTCGACAACTGAACCGACCAAACTTTTTCCCAATTGTTGCCAACGACGTACTGAAATAGCTAGTTCAACCATATATACTAGCTAATTTTAAGTACGTTGTACAGTTCCACCACACATCTATAGTCAGATGAACTGAACAAAATATCCCCTAAATACTACTACTACGGAGGGGCTTTGTGCTACTTCCGGCAGCCTCTCCTCTGCCGAGCGCGCTCAGTAAGAGGCAGAGGCGGAGGAGGAGCCTGCCGACAAGCTGGACAAATGAATACGGTGCCTGCCGCAGCTGCACGTTCAGCGACCCTCGCTAGTTCAAACGCCCACTGTCGCTCCAGACGATCCCTCTCGAAGCGGCCAGACTGCTCGTAGATTTCCTGATTCCTCGCCTCTGCGTCGGCGTGTGCTGCGGGCACAGCTGTGGTAAGGCTCTTTGCGTGCTCGACGAGGCGCTCCTCCTCCTCCTCCCGCAGGAACTCGATGTAGCGTGCAAGGTCGCTGGCGCATGTGCGGGCCTCCACCTCCGCCTCCCTCCTTCAGGTGGCGGTGGCGGAGCGGGTGATGATCCCGGCGGTCCATGGTGGGCAGGCGGCTACGGCGGCCGACGATGGGGTGGAGGACACGACGGCCACCTCCCACCTTCGGGCCGCGGTGGCGGAGCAGGTGATGGCCGGCAGTGGGCTTGCGGCCACGACGGCCACCTCCCGCCTACGGGCCGCGGCGGCGGAGCGGGCGATGGCCCTGTCTTTTGACGGTGGTGTGGCGGCAACAACGGCCGGCAAGAGCTATCGACGGGCAGCGGTGGCGGAGCGTGTGGTGGGTGTTCCGCGCACACCCAACAGGGACGCCACGCGCACTACACTACGTCGGGGACTGAGCCGCCGCCGCGGTGTAGCCTCCTAGCTGGAGCTGTCCTCTGATGGCGGCGGAGTGGCTGAGCGACGACGACGGACCGGTGTCATTGACGATTGTGGGAGAAGCAGATGAGATAAGCTACAGGGAGGGAGGGGAAATGCGACGCAGGACTCGCCGGCCATGAGGGCTTATATAGCAGGCCGGTAAGCATTGGGATTTTGCGGGATTTCACCGAGTCGGACCGTGCCACTTGCGCTGTAAGCCGTCTGCGGCAGCGGGGTGACAAGACGTGCGAGAGGAGGATGAAAGGACACGTACACATACGGTTAATACAAAAAAATGTTTGCGATTTAATTACCTACTATATCCCCATCCTGGTTTGTAAGTAGGATTTAACTAATAAAATACGAATGAATGGCGCCAAAGATTATATCGTTGGATTCGTATTTGAACATAGTTTCCAGGTATACAATTTTTGTAACATGCATTAACACTTTTTTGGTTAAATTTAAGGTTATATACCTGCAAGCGTTTGCCCGCAACACACACGGCTTATTCAATCACAAACAGCTCGGATGGATCAACTGTAAGCCACGTATCTCACACGCAGCTCTAATCTGATTCGTGCTTGATGTCTCCGACATCACTCGCACAGTTCGTCTTATTTACCACGTATCACTGTGTCGGCCTCTACTCGCTTCCCTCGGCAAGCTCTGCTTGCCGTTAGGCGCCGCGACGCGCTCAGCTCGCGTCCCTTGGTGTGCTCTGCTCGCGTCCGTCGGCGCGCTCGGCTTGTGGACAGCTTTTCCTTGCGTGTTCAACTGCTATATGCACATATATATTGTTGTTCGCCGTTGAGGCGACCGTGGAGCGCTCTGCTCACGTCCCTCCGCGCGTGCTCTGCCAGCGGTTGGGCATGCGCATGATCACGTCGGGGCCCCCATACGGATGCGGTTACGCCACGTGCATTGCCACGCGATACAGTTACATGCGGCACGATGGAGTTACGCGCTGCAAATTAGAACTGCCATCAGGGCCTATCGACATTCCTGGTCGTCCGGCTTCCCCTTTCATTCTCGCGGCCATTATAAACTTAGTCTCTTCAACCTTTCGATCGCGCCCCACAATACAACAAGCACACCCATGACGACACATAGAGAGGGGATGTCTAGCGGCGCTCCAATGGAGTTCGGTGAGCATAGAGTGGAGACCCACGCGAGGAGACGGATCTCTTAGTGGTGTACACCATCGACCCGGTCGTGGTGGACGACTACGTCAACAGCGTTGAGCAGTTACTTGCTTGAGACAAGTACAAGGTGGTCGGCATCGACCTCCAGTACACCGCCGGTCATCCTGGCATAGATCGGAAGGTTGTCGTCGCCCAGTTGTGCGTGCGCCATCATGTCCTCATCTACCACTCCATGGCCATAGAGCCTTGCGACCGTTTCAACAGGTTTGTCAACAGCACCGACTACAAGTTCGCCACGGTGGAAACCACAAACGATATAAAAGCGCTCAGTGTTACGGGCTTGGCCTGCAAGAACCTTGTCGAAATCTGTGACCACTACAAGGTCTGGGGCAGCACGAAGGACTCCCTGGTTCAACTCGCCTCGGCCATCATCGACCCCTACTACGAAAAGATGAAGCAGGATTCCTAGAGAACAAGTCCGGTATCCTGGCACAGGGCCTGGACACGGCAACTGGATGAACCTCACCTCAGGTTTGCGGCCAACAGCGTGTACACATGCTACAAGATGCATAGGTGGATCGTTGACATGATGAAGTGCCTCGTTACCCAAATCGACGAGCCCGGATCGAGCCACAAGCAGAGCAAGCGTCACAAGAAGTAGATGACGATCAAATGATCATTTATGCTAGCTAATCATGCATGTAATATATAGTTTACTTTATTGGTGTGTGGAAATGTCATGTGTGTAGTATCCACCTATGTAATTATGCATGGAATAGTTTATTTTGGTGTGTGCAAATGTCATGGTTGTAGTAGCCACCTATGTAAGTGGATGTTTAATTTGGTTATGCAACCATGTCCTTATAAGTGTGTGTGTGTGTGTGTGTGTGCATATATATATATATATATATATATATATATATATATATATATATGTTGTTGTTCTGTATGCAATCCCATCGCACAACACACACATCTTATTAGCAACAACCGTCTGTGTTATTATCGGTCTTCACACACATTTCCGATTACAGACCTGTTTGCCGCGTATCACACACATCTTGTTATATTGAACTGTTTCTGTTCTCTTGTCTCAACACAAACAGTTCATCTGAGTGAACCGCATGACGTATATCACACACACCTTGATCTGGCTGACTGTTTCTTTTGTGTTGGCTAATCACAAACAGTTCATTTGAGTGAACCGTATGTTGTATATCGCACACACCTTCATCTGCCTGCCCGTTTCTTTTGTTCCTCCTCATCGCAAACAGTTAATTGAACTGAACCGTATGCCCTGCATCGCACACGCAACTAAAATCTGAACCGTGTTTGATGCATTCGTCATCACAAATGTTTTGCACCTTTTTTGGCGGGTTTTTTACACCACCGTTTGTGATTATTGCATCACACACAGTTTCGTCGAAGGGTCTCTGACCGTAGTGTCGCGTTAGCAGCATCCTGCAGTAGTGACGGTCTTCAGAAAAGATCGTGCTACCCGTCGATGTAGATAGAACCACAGTTGTACTTGCCCCACCAACCAGCCCCACCACACATAAACCAGACTCAGGTAGATTGTACCCTAGTTGGACAGAGAACTAGCTACACCCCTTCTAAATCCAACCCCAGCAAATAGTAACCCAGTTCCATTTGACATAGCATTGTCTCCACCGCAGAGCACCCAAACACGAGCAGTTAATAAGGCAACTACAGTGCCCAAAGCACGAGGACCACCACTCCGAACCCCAAGCCAACGCTTAAAGCAGAAGAAGAATTGTTCTCAGATCAGGTTCCGTAACTATGGTTCATACTCCTTTGCTCTTGCATCACTATATTTACTCAAACCAACTAATTTCAAATTTGAAGGATGCAATTGAAACTCCAATGGTGCAACATGTATGTTTTAGACCTGTTTCTTTAACGTGTTTGTTATTGTAACTTGCTCTATGTTGATTTCAGTTTCAATTGAATAAACAGTTATGTTCTCATGTCATTGCACATTACAAGTGTTGTTAGTGTTGTGTACTTTCCCACACTTATATTCTGTCTATGCGGCTTTGTCTTAAACAGATATGATTTGAACTATCTCTATCTTGATTTAGCAACATAAACTAGAATGATATAGACCATACAGTGACCAAACTACATAGATATATGTTTGTTTCATGTTGTTATCCTATCCATCTTACTACTAAACTGGTTTACCAAAATGAGTTTCATATACAACATGGTAAACTTGTGATGTGTCTGCTTGCTTCTGTTTTAGAACACGGACAAAATATTGGAGAAGAGTACCCCGTTATGCAATGGTAAAGGAAGTAATGCAGATAAGGTGCAAGATAGTGAGACATCCCTGTTGGTCTCCAAGAAAGCTGATAAAAACTATCTTGAAGACAATGAGACAACCCCAAAGTCCTGTCTTGATGTAGTGTTCAAGTTACTAGCCACTACTGCTGGCACCAGCTCTTCGAACTCGCTGCCTAAATTAGTTCGGCTTCTCGAGTCTCAACTTCATGTTGAAAGACGTCGATCAGATGTGCTGTGACAGGAAGCCGAAGGACTGAGGAAGTCCCTGCAGAATTCAGATGCATACTTTTTGGTGCAACAGCAAGTGTTGGAGGATTTAAGCTCCAAACAAGAGAAAGCTAATACGCTTGTTAAGCATCTTGCCAGGATGGTGGATACCCAGGATATTGTTTCTTGAGCTCTTGTAAAGTGGTTTCAGTGTTGTACTTGTTCTGCTGGCGCGTTGATTTGCACTGGTCGCCAACTTTGACAACCAGTGTATGTAATATGCTGCTTTGTTCCCCATATTTATACTGGTGGCAAACTTTGATGCCCAGTGGATGTAATATGTGTAATAGCCATAATAGCCTAGCGTAAGTTGCTTGCTTGTTTATTTCCTTATTGTCTTGTTTAGTTGTTTGCTTGTAGTCACTGCAGTTCTTTTTCTGCGTTTTTCGAGTGGCCATAATAACCTACTTTTTATAACTAGTCCACAATAACCATGGGCTACATACGGACTGTTGCCACCATGGTCTTGCTATCTGTTGTAGTGACCATGGGCCTCCTACGGGCCTTCAATGGGCCGTAGAGTCAATGGGCCTTATATGGGTCGTATGATCGATTGGCAAACATGGACCAATAACGGACCGCATTATGGGCCGTAAACGGGCTAGAGTGGGAAACGTCCGTTCATGGGCCGACCATAACGGGTCGTTAATAGGCCGATGAGTATAACGGGCTTGATTCTATCGACGGGCATAAGGGGTCATTAATGGGCCGTACTTTATGGAGCTATGAAAACGGCCCAACGAATTAACGGGCCACAAACAGGCCGACTTTAACCACGGGCTGAATTTGGCCCACAACGGGAACGGGCCAGTAACGGACCTAAGTAATCGAATGCTGCAAATCAGCCCAAGAATAAATGGTCCCTTAGAAGGCCGAAGATAACACGGGCTTGAAACGGCCCAATGGAATAATGGGTCGTTAATGGGTATAAAGCGCTACACTGTTCATTACGGGCCAGTTTCACCATGGGCCGTTAATGGGCCAAGAGTTACAAAGGGCCTCATATGGGCCGAAAGACTTCATGGGCTATACATGGACCGGAGGTTACAACGGGCTGGAATCATATTTAGCGGCCCAGATGACGCTACTGGGCCTAATTTGGATAGGACATAATGGGTCGTGAGTTAGCGGGTTGTAAATGGGCTATAAGCGAACAGGCCGCTAACAGGCTTTAAGTGGGTCGGCCGTTACCTTTTGACCAGGTCAAACGAGCCGGCCTTTTGACCTAAATGGGCCACTGTTGGGACGAGCCACGTGTCGACGTATCATAGAAGCGTCCCGTCCATTAGCTAGATGACAATTGTCCCAACGCTGAGCCGACACGTGGATCCGCCGGCGAATGAGAATTTTACACGTGGAAAATCCCGATTGGTCCAGGCTTTTAACGGGTTATCGGATCCAAACCGAAACTCGATAGCTTAACGGTGACCCGTTCCTGTGGATGCCACATGTCGGTTACCCTTGATGAAAGAGCTTCCATGACGCGCCATTTATCGTCATGGAAGTGGACACTTCTGTGATGATAATTATTGTATTGTCATGGAACACTTCTACGAAAGAACATGTATGACTATCTTGATTCTGTCATAAAATCGTCATGGATGTACATGCATGACAGAAAATGTGACCTACTGTGACAAACACGTATCATCACAGAAGTGGTTTTTTTCTAGTGTAAGCAAATGATCAGGGGGGCATAAAACCCCACACATGTTTGGAGCGCTCATCATGGAACATAACACCAATATTACGGAAACTAGGGCGGCAAGAGTGGAACAAAACGCCAAGCAAAAGGCCAAGCCTTCCACCCTTTACCAAATATATAGATGGACTAATTAAATAATAGATATTGTGATATCCCATGATATCCATGTCCCAACATGGAACAACCTGCAATGCACCTGCAAGTAGGAAAGCTATAAGAGGGGTTGAGCATAGCCAAAGAAAGGTTTGCTAGGAAGGAGGGGTTGGAGGCTGTATAATGGCAATTTGGGAGGCTGACAAACAAGTGGTAGGTAGAGAGACATAGTGATAGCATCGAGACAACTAGCAAGGAAAAATAGTAGTGATATCCAAGGTAATGACAATCTTGCGTGAAATCCCGCTTGGAAGAAGATTGAATCCGTGAAGTAGTCGAACAAGCATAGTTGGAGAAATCCTCACACTTCAAAATGTAATGTGAACTATCAATAAGAAGTACAACTGGAAAGAAGCAAAGAAAACAGTAAAGAAACATCACATAATGATGGCATGGTACATGTCCATTTAAAATGCATGTCATGGCAAAGTGCAACATTCAAATACTACACCTTAGGTGAATCTCAATATGCAACGAGTTACATGTTGACAAAACTCCACGTTCGAATTGTTTAGTTCACTCTTGTTTATGTACATGAAAATATTAAATGTTTGTTAACATGGAAAGAGGTGGAGCACAAGTAAACTAGCTATCTAGGCAATTTAAATGAGGCCGGAAACAACAAACGACAATTCCAAAAACATCCCACATGTAATTTCGAATTTGCTACTGATCTGCCTAAGACACAATTGTAATGTACTTAAACATGCAAAGTTAGTGCACCATGTTAATCTACACCTTTTTCTAATCAAGTTACATATATAATTCATTTAATTCGGAGCTACGGTTATTTAGTTATGAAATAAACCATTTTAGCATGTCATTTATATGCAAATTAATGCAAACAACAATTCTAAACATTTTTAGCATGGACGAAAGTTGGATATTATGAAACTACACAAAATTATAAGCATTTGTCATATATGACATGTGTTTATTTGGATGCATGGTTATTTAGTTATTAACATGTCCAATTAGTGGCATTTTTGTAACATGGATAAATTGGCAATATTGTTCCGAGGAAAAAAACACAATGGGCTGAATCTAAACAGTGAACTAGGCGGGGTATAGCGCGGGGCTCACCATGGGCTCTGGCCTAGGTAGGTAGTGGCAGCAGGCCGCGAGGCTGGGCTGCAGATGAGGTAGTGGGCCAGCGCGGCTTGCGGGCGGCTACGCCTTGGCACCTGGTCAACAGCAGCGGAGGTCCTAGTCAGTGCCTTCGGCGCCAACTAGGGGTTCCGGCGCCCAGGCTGCCGCGCACTTGGGCCGGCCCAAAACAGGGGCGCGACCAAAAAGGAAAATAACAGAAAAATTAGCGCGCCTGAGGACAATCGAACAAGAGACCTCTCGTGTACTGATAAACTACGCTAACCACTCCACCACTTAGGCAGATCTGATAGCCTTAATCTTTTTCCGTCTTTTCTTGTTTCTACTTTTCTTTTTTCCATTTTTCTATTTATGTTTTTTCTTTTTTATCTGATGAATGTTTTTCAAATTCATGAACTCTTTTCAAATCGATGAACTTTTTCATTTTTTCATGAACTTTTTTCAAATTCCATGATTTTTGAAAAAAGCTCATCGAATTTAAAAAAAAGTTCACTGGATTTGAAACAAAGTGCATAACATTTGAAAAAAGTTCGTCAAACTTGAAAAAGGTTCACTAAATTTGAAAAACGTTCATCGAATTTGAAAAAAATATCATCAAATTATAAAAATAGTTCATCAAATTTGAAAAAAAGTTCATCGAATTTGAAAAATGTTCACAAAATTAGAAAAAACTTCATCCAATTTTAAAAAGTTCATCGATTTGAAAAAAGTTTATCAATTTTTATATAAAAACGCAATAATGGAAAATCATCGATTAGAAACACGAATTTGAGAAAAAGAACAAAAAGAAAAGGAAAAAACCCAATTAAAAACCGGCCCAGAAATAACCACGAACCGGGAAAAAACCGGTTTGGGAAGAGAATAATTAGAGGAAAAAACAAGTCATAAATCGCTTGTGGTTCTGTGGCGTGGTGGTTACGTCCTTGTAGAAGAAGGCAGTGATGGCGAGTTCGACTCCAGCAGCGCACCTTTTTTGAACGTTTTTCTAGAATAAAATTGACCGTATATGGGCCGGCCCAGCGCGCCTGCGGAGGGGGCGCGCTGCAGGCGCCCGTTCGCGAACGGGCGCATAATCGCCAAATAGGATCCACCAACAATAGTAGCAGGCCGGCTTGGGTGGTCATGGTTAACGCTCGAGAGGCGGGTGAGCTTGTCCTCGATCAGAGGCCGATGGTGGTGGCACGGGCACGGCAACTGCCAACCGATGAGGCAGGCAACGAGGACAGACGTGGTGAAGGCGGATCTGGGCGGTGGCACGACAAAGGAGGCCGGCGGCGTTGAGCTCCTGTAGGTAGCCATGGGGATTCCCTGCGGGACATACATGGGAGAAAGAGAAGCCTTGAGCGAGAGAGAGAGAGAGAGAGAGAGAGAGGGAGAGAGAAGCAGGGAAGAAGGTAAGGAAAGAACGAGAGGAAAATAGGGGCGGAGGTGGAGCTCCGGCCGGACCTTGAAGTTGGCGAAGCAGGTCCTAGCAGCTATGCCTTGGCGCTTGCGCGCGCATCCTGCATGTGGATAGATACCGGGAGATGAGCTCCGGCAGAGGAGAAGAAAAGGAGGAAGAAGAAGGACGGGAGAGCAGTGGCGGCAAGGGAGGAGCTCTGCTCCAGCGGCGAGGGGTGGCCACCTACCAGGTGGAAGGCGATGCTCGGGTGGGAAGGAGAAAGGGTAGAGACTCGGGGCTGAGGAGGCCATCGTGCGCGGGTGCAAAAGCAAGGGCTCTCGAGGCTACAATGGCTGGTGCGGCATGGAAATTTAGGAGGAGCGGTGGCGGCTGTGGTTGGTGGTTTGGATGGGGGATCCCGAGGTGGAGGAGACAGTGGGTGGCGGTGCGCTGGGACAGATAGATGGGATAGCCGGCCTAAAATTTAGGGTTGGACAGATTGGGTTAGAGGTTGCACTACTATTTATAACATGTGGATTTGGGTAGAAACTATATGGTCCCTCCAATCGTAATCGGATGGTCCGGGACAAATATGTTAGGGAAGTTCAATGAAGAAACCAAAGATGTTTGGGGATGTTTGGGGTTGATTGGATCCACCGGTCATGACAGCCTGATTCGGGTCCGAGGCAGTTTTTGGACTAGGTTACGAGTGGGTCTGTGGCTGTGTAGAGAGATAAGGCAGTCGCGTGCAAGTGTGTGGTTAGTCTCATAACAGACAATGAAGGCAACGAGGAGAATTGGTAACTACGAACGGATGGAAGTTTTGCAAAATGACGACAACGGAGTGCCGATGCAATGCGAATGATGCGATGATGAATGCAAGAAACATATAAGACACACGGTGATAACAAAAATAAAAGGAAGGCAACTGAAGTGTCGGGCTCAGGATGTTACAGCATAGCCCCACAAACAAGTCACGTACTTGCTGATATACATCGTTGATAGTGTCCAAAGACTATCCTTATTCATAAACACATAGGAAATATGATCATACATTATTGCCTCTAGGGCATATCTCCAACAAGTCCATCTGACTGGGGAGTCCAATTGTGCCATGCTACTCTACCACAATCATAGGACTGTTACTTAGGTGCACAGAAGCAAACCATTATAATGACATGTTTCATTCTATCATGTCCCCTGATATATTGCAGATCTTCTCTACTTGTGTTCCCCGCCTTAGGATTATCAAGACCTTCATTGCTTTGATGAGATTTGGAGAAGAACTCTCTCTCAAGAACTACCCTTATATCTTTATTATCTTATTGTTCTTGGACCTTGATGCACCTCTTGTATTGCTTGTGATTTGATAAGTAATTGGTGTGGATCTTGTTCAATAGAGTGTTTTCCTCCTTGATTCTCCATGTTTTTCCCCGTGTTCTTCGTGTTCCTCCTCAAACCGCTCTCGAATCCGTGAAGATCGGGCAAACAAAGGTCTGGCCCTACATCACACATGTACATCTGAATGGCCATGAACAGATACACCATCCGCAAGAAGCACGACACCCATGTCAGTGGTAACAAATCTAGAATGGGTGGTGTCGAACTCAGGCTACCACCACAAAGGCCACCTCGTTGAATACAATAGACTTATCATACTCCAAGTAGGAACTTGAAATTGGTCATAAATTATCAATCAAGTAACAACAACGATCTGATTCTTATTTTTCATCTTTAATTTGCAATGAATTGCACAATTTCGCATCCTTTCATCGCCCAAGACATAATAATAATAGAAAAGGACGAAAAAAGGAAGAACATGGGCATGGTGTTGGTGTTGGTGTCCAAGATGAATGGATCGAAATCCAAAACAGGAACCTAGAGGCGACGCCCGCATATGCACCTCCACACGTGTGGACGGTGTAACAGCCCGAGACCGACGCTCCAGACGCCTTCCAGTTATTCTGTTGTTGCCATGTGTTTCATTTATTTGTTCCATTCATCATGGCATCATTCACATTGCATCGGCACTCCATTGCCGTCATTTTTCAAAACATGCATTCGTTAGTAGTTGTTGTTTCTCTCTTTTGTCTCTGTTGACCTTTCTCAGGCTAACAAGGTTTTTGTTCCCCTCTTGCCAAGCCACCTTCCCTTTCTCAGCCCAAGCCACCCTTCATAGCCCACTACACCCATCTACCCTACCTCTCTCGTCGGAGCCGTCCGATCTCGATCTGATGGTTCGAAAGTGACCCAAATCAACTCCCCTACCTATTTAAGCAACACCTCTCCTTCCATTAGTGGCTAACCCTAGACCCTAGACAGACAAACTCCCTCCAATCCCGAGTGTGCCGCCGCCCACCTAGTTTCCTCCTCGATTTCCCCTCCTGTCCAATCCAACCAGGTCCAATGCAGAAACATCCACCTGCTATGAGCCGTCGGATCGAGGATCCAATGACCCAGATAGCCCGCAAGCCCCAGGCTCGCACCGCCCCGTCCCTGTAGCCTCTTCCTTGCTCGATCCCGAGCAAGAGAGCAGCCCCGCCGGCCAGCCAGGCTACCGGAGTCCCAACCTCGCATTGCCCGCACCGCTGCCCTTCTCCTCCTTCCTTCCCTTCTTCCATTCCTAACCTCTCGGCTCTCCCTCTCTCCCCTTCGCAGGAACCTCACTAGAACCATGAACTCCACCGCGCCGTCGACCGCATGCGGGCCAGTGCCCTCGTTCATCGCTTGGTCCGGGGACGCCATACCCGGATCCATCCGTTCTCGGCTTCGACGACAACGCCGCCGCCTGCTAGCCGGAGATCGAGTGCTTCGCGTCCTTTTCGTCCCTGCATCGCGCCGCAAGCCAAGTTCTCATCGTCCTCGCTGTTCCGCTGCCCATTCCTAGCCTCCCACGTGTACTACTCGCCGCCTGCAGCCTTCAGTTGTGCCCCTGCCTCGCCATGGACGTGCCTTCCCTGCGTCCCACGTGTCGCGGGAGCCCGCCTGCAACCTCCTCTGCTTCGAGCTTCATCCTGCATCGAGCGAACGCTCGTCCTCGAGCGTTGACTGCATCGCCCCGAGCCGGCCTGCCTCCATCTCCTCACCGATGGTCCATGGCCCAACGTGAGAATCTCCCCCAGCCCAGTACAATTCAGTTTCAGCCCGGTGCGTTTTTTTCCTATTGCGAATTTAGTTATTGTCACCAGAAAACGGTTTTTCAGAAAAACCATGCATGCTCATGCATTAATAATTCACAAACCGGGCATCCGATTAAAATGATTTATATATGTAAAATGCTTAGAATTTCATGTAGTTTTATAATATCCAATGTTCATCCATGTTAAAAATGTTTAAAATGTTGTTTGCATTTAATTTGCTCCCGAGACCGAGCTACAAACGCCTTCCAGTTATTTTGTTGTTGCCGTGTGTTTCATTTATTTGTTGCATTCGTCATCGCATCATTCGCCTTGCATCGGCACTCCGTTGTCGTCACTTTTTAAAACTTTCATTCGCTCGTAGTTGTTGTTTCTCTCTTTTGTCTCTGTGGACCTTTCTCAGGCTAACCAGGTTTTAGTTAACCTCTTGCCTTGCCACCTTCCCTGTCTTCTCAGCCCAAACCACCTTTCACAGCCCAGTACACCCATCTACCCTACCCTGCTCGCCAGAGCCGTCCGATCTCGATCTGATGGTTTGAGACTGACCCAAATCAACTCCACTACTTCCATTAGTGGCTAAACCTGGACCCTAGCCATACAAACTCCCTCCAATCCCGAGCGTGCCGCCGCCCACCTGGTCTCCTCCTTGATTTCCCCTCCTGTCCAATCCAACCAGATCCAATGCAGAAGCCTCCACCCGCTATGAGCCGTCGGATCGAGGATCCAACGACCCAGATCACCTCCAAGCCCTAGGCTCGCTCCGCCCCATCCCTATAGCCTCCTCCTTGCTCGATCCCGAGCAGGAGAGCAGCCCCACCGGCCAACCAGGCTACCGAAGTCCCAAACTCGCGTTGCCCGTGCCCATGCCCTTCTCCTCCTTCCTTTCCCTTCTTCCATTCCTAGGAACCTCCCTGATGCCATGAACTCCGTCGCACCGTCGAGCGCATGGGGCCACGCGCACTCGTTCGTCGCCGGATCCGGGGGCGCCATGCCCGGATCCATCTGTTCCTGGCTTCGACGATCCCGCAGCCGCCTGCTGGCCGGTGAAAGAGTGTGTTGCATCATGTTCGTCCCTGCATTGCACTGCAAGCCAAGTCCTCGCCGTCCCCGCTGTATTGCCACCCATTCCCGGCCTCCCCCGCATACAGCTCGCCACCTGAAGCCTTCAGTTGCGCCTCCCTGCATCGCGCGCGTCGTGGGAGCTCGCCCGCAACCTCCTTTGCTTCGAGCCCCATTCTGCATCGAGCGAACGCTCGTCCTTGAGCGTTGACTACATCGTCCCGAGCCGGCCTGCCTCCACCTCTTAACTGATGGACCAAGGCCCAACAAGAGAAGCTCCCCCAGCCCAATTCAATTCAGTTTCACCCTGATGTGTTTTTTTCATCTTGAGAATTTAGTTATTGGCAAGAGAAAACAGTTTTATAGAAAAACCCTTCATGTTCATCCATTTATAATCACAAGCCAGGCATGAGATTAAAATGTTTTATATATGTAGAATGCTTAGAATTTCATGTAGTTTCATAATATCCGACTTTCATCCATGTTAAAAATGTTTAAAATGTTGTCTTCATTTAATTTGCTCCCGAGACCGACGCTCTAGACGCCTTCGGTTATTTCGTTGTTGACATGTGTTTCATTTATTTGTTGCATTCATCATCGCATCATTCGCATTGCATCGGCACTCCGTTTCCGTCATTTTTTAAAACTTGCATTCGCTCGTAGTTGTTGTTTCTCTATTTTGTGTCTGTCAACCTTTCTCAGGCGAACCAGGTTTTTGTTTCCCTCTTCCTGGCCACCTTCCCTCTCTTCTCGGCCCAAGCCACCCTTCACAGCCCACTGCACCCATCTACCCTACCCCTCTCGCCGGAGCCGTCCGATCTCGATCTGATGGTTCAAAACTGACCAAAATCAACTCCCCTACCTATTTAAGCAACACCTCCCCTTCCATTAGTGGCTAACCCTAGACCCTAGCCAGACAAACTCCCTCCAATCCCGAGCGTGCCGCTGCCCACTCGGTCTCCTCCTTGATTTCCCCTCCTGTCCAATCCAACCAGATCCAATACAGAAACCTCCACCTGCTATGAGTCGTTGGATCGAGGATCCAATGACCCAAATCGCCCCCAAGCCCCAGGCTTGCACCACCCCATCCATGTAGCCTCCTCCTTGCTCGATACCGAGCAAGAGAGCAGCCTTGCTGACCAGCCAGGCCATCGGAGTCCCAACATCGCGTCGCCCGCGCCCCTGCTCTTCTCCTCCTTCCTTCCCTTCTTTCATTCCTAACCTCTCGGCTCTCCCTCTCTCCCCTTCACAGGAACCTCCCTCATGCCATGAACTCCATCGCGCCGTCGACTGCATGGGGCCCAGCACCCTCGTTCATCACCGGATCCGGGGACGCCATGCCCGGATCCATCTGTTCCCTGCTTCGACGATCCTGTTGCCGCCTACTAGCCGGAGATCGAGTGCACCGTGTCCTATTCGTCCCTGCATCGCGCCATAAGCCAATTCCTCGCCGTCCCTGTTGTTCCGCCACCCATTCCCGGCCTCCCCCGCGTACAGCTCGCCGCCTGCAGCTTCCAGCCACGCCCCTCCCTCACCATGGACGTGCATCATCTGCATCGCGCGCGTCGTTGGAACCCGCCTGCGACCTCCTCTGCTTCGAGCTTCGTCCTACATCGAGCGAACGCTCGTTCTCGAGCGTCGACTGCATCGCCCCGAGCTGGCCTACCTTCACCCCCTCACTGACGGACTAAGGGCCAACATGATAAGATCCCCCGTCCCAGTTCAATTTAGTTTCAGCCCGATGCATTTTTTCCTCCTGCGAATTTAGTTATTATCAGGAGAAAACCGTTTTATAGAAAAACCCTGCATGTTTCCATGCATTAATAACTCACAAATCAGGCATCGGATTAAATTGTTTTATATATGTAAAATGCTTAGAATTTCATGTAGTTTCATAATATCAAACTTTCATACATGTTAAAAATGTTTAAAATGTTGTTTGCATTTAATTTGCTCCTGAGACCGACGCTCCAAACGCCTTCCAGTTATTTCGTTGTTGTCGTGTGTTTCATTTATTTGCTGCATTCATCATCGCATCATTCGCATTGCATCAGCGCTCCGTTGCCATAATTTTTGAAAACTTGGATTCGTTCGTAGTTGTTGTTTCTCTCTTTTGTCTCTGTCATCCTTTCTGAGGCCAACCAGGTTTTTGTTTCCCTCTTGCCTGGCCACCTTCCCTCTCTTCTCTGCCCAAGCCATCTTTCACAGTGATGGAAATATGCCCTAGAGGCAATAATAAAGTTGTTATTATATTTCCTTATTCATGATAAAGGTTTAGTATTCATGCTAGAATTGTATTGACAGGAGACTTAAATACATGGGTGGATACATAAACAAATATTGTGTCCTTAGTAAGCCTCTATTAGACTAGCTCGTTGATCAAGAGATGGTTAAGGTTTCCTAAACATAGACATGTGTTGTCACTTGATAAGGGATCACATCATTAGGAGAATGATGTGATGGACAAGACCCATCCGTTAGAATAGCATATGAACGCTCAGTTTATTGCTACCGCTTTCTTAATGTCAAATACATATTTCTTTGACCATGAGATCATGCAACTCACGGATACCGGAGGAACACCTTGTGTGCTATCAAACGTCACAATGTAATTGGGTGATCATAAAGATGCTCTACAGGTATCTCCGAAGGTGTCTGTTGAGTTGGCATCGATCAAAATCGGGATTTGTCAGTACGTGTATCGGAGAGGTATCTCTGGGCCGTCTTGATAATACACATCACAAGAAGCTTGCAAGCAAAGTGACTAAGTAGTTAGTTACGAGATGATGTATTAAGGAATGAGTAAAGAGACTAGCCAGTAACGAGATTGAACTTGGTATGAAGAAACCGACGATCGAATCTTGGGCAAGTAACATACGGGGAATTATGTATGTTGTCATTAAGGTTCGACCGATAAAGATCTTCGTAGAATATGTAGGAACTAATATGGGCATCTAGGACCCGCTATTGGTTATTGATCGGAGAGGTGTGTTGGTCATGTCTACATCATTCTCGAACTCGTAGGGTCCGCACGCTTAACGTTTGTTGATGATATAGTATTATATGAGTTAGGTGAGTTGGTGACCGAATGTTGCTCAAAGTCCTGGATAAGATCACAGACATGAAGAGGAGCTCCGGAATGGTTCGGAGATAAAGATTGATATATAGGACGATGTTATTTGGTCACCGGAAAGGTTTTGGGATGTACGGGGTATTCCTCGCAGTGCCGGAAGGGGTTCTGGGAGGCCACTGATAAGTGGTGGGCCTTATGGGCCAAAGGGGGGAAGCACACCAGCCCACAAGGGGCGGGCGCACCCCTCCACCCCTTCCCATGCACCAAGGAAGGCATAGGCGCCCTAAGGCAGCCAGCCCCCCATTCTTCCACTACAAAAAACCTCCTTACCTGTGACGGTTTTTGGGTGACGGTCCTGCAATTCGTCACAGTCTATGACGGTCTTCACTTTGTCGTCACGGAAACTGTCACCGATCAGTGAGCTGTGGATGGGCCTGCGTTGGGCATCCCCGCAATGACAGCCCGACAGAAACTGTCACGCAAATCGTCAGGGATTGAACAATTGGGCCTGATTGGGCTTAGTTTTATTTTATATATATAAGTCAGACCATCATGGATTATCACTTATGCTGATGTGGCATGCATCGCCTTGTTTCGCCCACATGTCAGTTGGATAATACAAGAGGATTAATAAAACAGTTCGTGTATATTCCTCAATTATCCTGAGACCAGAAGAACGAAAAAAAACCACCGCTCAATCCCCTCGGTCGTCGGTGCCGCCAGCGCTGCCGCCGACTGCCCCCTCGGCTGTTGGTGCAGCCAGCGCCACCGCCGACTGCCCGGGCGAGGGTCCTTAGATCCGGCGAGTTGGGAGTGTGGGCGCCATTTTCCAGATCCTGTCCAAGTCGCCGTCAGCACTGACGAGCCAATCGCCAACCGCCGCCCACCATTGTCTCGTGCGTAGGAGTCAACCACCGCCGCCGTTTCTGCAACAGTCACTCCTCGTTGCCCCGCCTCAACATCGGCCCAGTTAGGTACGTCTCAGATTAAAATCTGAATTTGATCTGTTTTGAATGCTTGAGCGTACAGAGAGAAATAAGATGGTTTTCTCCTTGGTATTGTTATTCCATTGTACTAGTTGATTTATTGAGCCGAATGTCTTTTTGGGTACTGCAAATTCGAGTGGTGCCGTTCAAAAACAAATTCCTCTTGCTGATTCTAGCACTACTAGGGAAAACCTTACCAGTAGCGCTGGTTTTTGAGCTACCAGTAGCGCGGGCGCCAACGCTACTGCTATGGCGCTACAGCTATTTTGTAGCAGTAGCGCTTTTTTAGGCCAGCGCTACTGGTAAGTTCAGGTACTAGTAGCGCGGCACCGTAGAGCGCTACTGGTAAATGAGCGCTGCTGGTAATATTTTGGCCCGCGCCACTGCTAAAATTTATGTTTTTTAGCATTTTGGCGATGTACATGTTTAAACACATATATCTTTTATACAATAACAACTCATCATGAACTAGTCTGTTTAAATAGCATATTCATTACCACTTGTCATCACCACCAAACAATGTTCGTCAATGAGACATCATATAACAAGTTGGTCACTAGTCATAATCACAACTCCTCATCATCATCATCAACTCTAACACATTGTAGCACATAATAACACATTCTAGCTACGACCTACTCCTCTCATAGGACCTACTCTACCCTCTCTTAGGTAAAATATCATAAAACAAGATAGGCATTGACTCTCCATTAAGGAAAATTGACTCTCCATAATAAAGAACGGAGATCATCCTGTCTCCAAGTCTTGGCCTACGCACAATGTTGCTTCCAAGTAGCTCTCTACGATGGTTCAAACATTTTTTGAAATCATTTATTATCATGGCTTCCTCGCTTTTAGAAATCCGGTATGGACAGGAGTGATGTGGATACTGCGGCTGACCTGGCCGTGGTGGCCATAAGCTCATAACATCAACACGACCTCTCAGCAACATCAGATGAGGCACACAATCCATCGGGATTTTCTGTTCAAAAACATAGTAATAACTTTGTAGTTAGCAATGTAGTTTAGTTTTAGAAGAATTTATGCAAAAGATGCACGGATGTCGTAATAGTAGAAAATCTTACCATGCTATCTCCATTGATGTTACCGTAGTTCAACACGTGCACTAGTGGCACGTATTGACCATAATGTGGAGGAGTTTGATAATAGCTATTGTAATTCTCAAGATCAGTAAAAAAATGCTATAAGACCATCTTTCTCCTTATAAGTTAATTGTGCTTCATCATTGTAGTAGTAGGTTCTGTCTACCATTTTCCGTACATTTTTTGAAGAATGAAAATAAGCTGTCAATGGAAATAAGCTGTCAAATATTTTGAAATAAAAATTATAAATTACTTAATAAATATGTTTGAGAAACTCACACAGCGGTAGAAATGGAAGCGTGTCAACAAGGACCCAAATGGTCATATTATTTTCGTCGATGTCAGGATCACCAAGATCGAAGGTGAGAAGCATACCCTCATGAAAATCATACGCCTTGCAAAGGGCTTCCCAATTCAGGTAACCAAAATTGGATGAGTTCACAGAATTGTATAGATTTACAGCAAAATCATAACCATGATGGGTCCTTAGTTGAATTATCTTTGTCTCCATGCTTTCATGATCTTCAAAACCCATCTTCTCCAAGACATAGCGTCTTGCATGGCATGGGATAAGCTAGTCGAATTGTAAAAGATGGAAATTACACGTTGAAGAAACAGAGAAGTCATGCAAAAACAACAAAAAACACTTGTCGTCGTTGCGTACCGTTTCAACATCGAAGGTCTCTTGGACCTTGATGCTGAAGCACCGACCTTCTACCAGGTGAGGCCTGTCGCACAGACCGCACTCATCTTTGCAGTACTCGCACATAGCGAATTCCCTTTCGTCGTCAAACATTTCCTAATAGGTAATTAATAATCCATCATCGAATACATATATAGTAGTTTGTAGCAAAGATCATCATATAACAACTAAAACACCTAAAATTTGTAGATTGTAGTAGTTTGTAGCAAACATCATCATCGAACCTAGTTTGTAGCAAAGATCATCATATAATCCATCATCGAATACATATATAGTAGTTTGTAGCACAAACCGCACTCATCTTTTGCATTCAATAAGCAAATAACTAATAGGTAATTAATAATCCATCATTGAATACATATATAGTAGTTTGTAGCAAAGATCATCATATAATATCACTAATACATCTCGAATAATAGCTCCTCTAGGTTCAGTGGGCCGCGGTGGACACCCAAAGAGAAGGAACCATCACCGAATCATAGCTCCGGTAAGATCCCCAAAGAATCTGCCGGGTATTGGAGAACCGGTCGTTCGCCAACGCAACCATGTAGCGCTGGACGTGCACGTTCTCCTCCGTGACACGGTGCTGTACCACCTGCGCGGGGGACTCAAGCCTCTCCACCGATGCAGGCCCACGTGACCGCCACCAAAGAAGCTTCGGGTCGACGACGGGCTGGCTCCTCACTAAGCTGCGCTCACCAGAAGGTAGCACAACCCAGTACCAGCCCGGCGGAGCCCAGTCCCGGACATGGCCCCTTGGCTCAAGCAGGAGTCCTCCGCCGAGTCGACGACGAGGATGCAGGGTAGGCATCGTCGACGTCGAGAACAAAATGCTTAATTATGAAAACAAAATTAATAAACACTTAGCAAAATTCGGCATGACCTTTGCTAAAAGCAGGACATATCGAGCGCCTGAAATTTGCCAGAACGTAAATGAATCGACATTTCTGGCAAAACATAGGACACTCGGAAAAATATGACATGTCCAAAATGTGACATGTTCAAAATATGACATGTCCACTGCAAATTTGCATATAACAGGAAAAATTGCTTTAACTAAAAAAATAACAACAATTGCTTTAACTTAAAAAATACCTAGAATTCTGTTAACTACAACTAAAACAACTAAAACACCTACAATTCTGTTAACTACACCTAAAACAACTAAAACACCTAAAACTCTTTTAAATACACTTAACACGCCTAAATTCTATTAACTACACCTAATTAAAAACCTAGCTAAATTTCTGTCCTAACTTTAAAACCTAGCTAAATTTAAAAACCTAGGGTTCATACGAATTAACTAGGGTTCATACCTAATCTGTCCTAGCTAGGGTTCGATCATAACCTACATTATCCTAAGAACCTACATTTTTTCAACTACATAGGAGTCAAAATAACTACTCTCTAATAACTATAACTAGGGAGGGAGGGAGGAGGAGGAAGGAGGGAGGAGTACCTCTCGGTGGAGGAGGGCCAGCGCGGGGGGCGGCCAGCGCGGGAGGAGAGCCGGCGCGGGGGCGGGGCGGCCGGCGGGGAGGAGGCCGACGCGGGGGAGGGCGGCCGGCGGGGAGGAGGGCCGGCGCGGGCGAGGGCGGCCGACACAGGGAGGAGGGCCGGCGCGGGGGACGGCAGCGTGCGGGGGTCGACGGCGGCGCGTGGGGGATTGAGGGAGGAGTGTGGAGTGTGAGTGAGCTGAGTGATGAGGGGGCGCGTGAGGGAGAGAGTGGGCTTAACAGCAGCGCGGGTAATGGGCCAGCGCTACTGCTAAGCCCACTAGCTGTAGCGCTGGCGCAAATCACACGCTACAGCTAAGTGGCCCGCCCTTTTGGCCCCGGCGGCCAGCTAAACAGCAGCGCGGCCCGCGCCAACCAGCGCTGCTGCTATTCAGTAGCAGTAGCGCCTGTTTTGGCCAGCGCTACTAGTAAATACCAGTAGCGTGGGCGCCCAAACAGGCGCAACTGCTAAAATTCTATGTATAAGCATTTTCCTAGTAGTGCAGTGGTGTTGATAGACTGTAGAATAGGAAAAGTACTTTGCAGTCACCATGTTCTCAGTTTCTCACAGATCACCAATATTATGTGTTAGTACAGACGAGCCAATTCGTATTAAAGTTTATCGGTTTGAACTAATCTACATGTAAGATGGAGCGATTGTGTCGTAGCTTATAATAATACTACCAGTCAGTTAGTAGTATCCACATGTAAGATGGAGAGATTGTGAAGTTTCAGAAATACACCTACTGGAGTATGCTTCAGAAATACACCTGCAGTTTGTTCTTTTTTTAGCCATATTCATTCCATTAACCAAAAAGCTCAGCAACATCGCTGGCTATCAATTCATGCACAAATCCAGGGGCACCATCCGGCCATACGGATGTGGATGAGAGACCTGACACTGCACCATACATCGCAAGAGCATCTGCGACTTTATTACATACCCTCGAAGAGGATCTCATTTATTGCCAAATCAATATTAACTTTCAATACATAATATCCTGGAGGAATCCATCTGTCCTGTAGCAGCGTAGTAGTATCCTTCTTTTCCTCAACCAACATAATATCCTATACTGCACTCTTGACTCGCTTGATTACCGTTGTGGTATTTCTCAGCGGCTTGCCTGCGTTCCTTTTATTTCTTGTGTCCCACCACACCCAAAGCATCGTGATGCACTTAATTTTCTTTTTGTCAAGTAGCCCTAGAATTTTGGTAACTAGCTCCTTCGGCCCCTGCTCATCCAGAAGCTGAATTCTTATTTTGCTCCAATTGCATCTCCCTGCATAGTGGCTTGACATTTTTGCATCAGTCCATGTTCTTCCGAGCTGCTACCTAATGGAGTATGCGCCTTTATATAACTTTATGCAAGTGATACACCTGGTACTAGACTCATAAATATTTCAATTTTGCTATACGTTTGTGTTGTGATTTTGTACATTATGTAACAGTAAGTGAACTTGCTTTTCCTCCTCTGTGCAAGTTGTTTTTGTAGGTCATGTATCTTATTGGGAGTTGATGTTTTGCAGAGCATGTTTCCTGGGAACTGCTAGTAAACATGTTTCCTCATTGGTTATTTACCTTTGATTAAGTTGGTCCTTTTTCTATAATGCAGATGGATAGATCTTGGATTCGTGGCACGCTGTTCTCTCGAGAGTACGTCAATGGTGTCAAAGAGTTTATGAACTTAATTCAAGCAAAATTTAGTGAGGATGAAGAAATACTATGCCCATGTAGAGAATGCCTTAATCGCAAATACTGGCATGAAGCTGTTGTGAACAAGCACATATTGACGCATGGCATGGAAAGTACATATACTCACTGGATATATCATGGAGAAGACTTCAATGCAGATGTTATTGAACATCTTGTTGATGTGCATGACTCCGAGGATGGTAACAATGGTGCTGACCGATTTCAAGAGATGTTTGGCGACCTACGCACATCAGTAGAACAAGATCAGAAGGAAACTAAAAATGGAGACGGTAACAATTATGCAAATCCTTCTGAGATTGAGTCCTTTTTGAAGAACGTGAGGCAAGAGGCAAAGCGGCACCTTTATCATGGTTGTACCAAGTTTTCAAGGTTCTCATTTGTGGTGAATCTTCTTCATTTGAAGTCATGCCATAGGATCACAAATAGTGCATTTACTGACATTTTGAAGCTACTGGCTGAAGCATTCCCTCAACCCAATACACTCCCAAAATCTTATGACGAAGCAAAGAATCTTCTAAAGGAATTAGGCCTTGGGTATGAGTCTATACATGTGTGCATCAATAATTGTGTTTTGTTCAGAAAGCAATATGCCAGGCATGATAACTGCCCAATTTGTGGCATGTCAAGGTGGAAAGACCCTGCTAGAAAGAAGATACCACAGAAAGTTTTGAGGCATTTTCCATTGTTGCCTAGGCTGGAGAGGATGTTTCTTTCCAAAAAAGCATCACGAGAAGCACAGTGGCACAAACCAAAGAGGCAACCCAGTGAGAAGGAAATGAGCCATCCAGCTGACGGTGATTCGTGGCAAGATTTTGATAAAAAATATCCAAAATTTGCAGAAGATGCTAGAAACATGAGGCTTGGCATTGCCACTGATGGGTTCAATCCTTTCGGAAACTTTAACACAACCTATAGTATGTGGCCTGTATTTGTTGTGCCATACAACCTTCCACCTTGGGCATGCATGGATCAGCCAAATTTCATGATGGCTCTGTTAATTCCAGGTCCTAAATCACCTGGCAAGCACTTTGATGTCTTCCTACAACCACTTGTAGAAGATTTACTTGAGCTTTGGAAGGGGTGCATACATATGATGCTCGTGAAGGAAAAATGTTTGATCTTCATGCTGCAGTTCTATGGTGCATTCACGATTACCCAGCTCTGAGCACTCTTTCAGGGCGTACCACAAGAGGCTATGTTGCATGTATTCATTGTGACAAACACCCTCTTTCCTACGGCCTAAGGCACAAAACTGGGTATATTGGGCATTATCGTTTCCTTCCAAAGGGACATCGTTTGCGAAGAAATAATGAATTTGTTGGTCTTCATGAACGCAATAATGAGCTGGGTAAATTCTCAAAGGAAGAGCTACAAGCAGAATTGGAGAAGGTTAGACCTAGGCGACAAGAAGAAAGCAGGAAAAGAAAGCGTTCTGACTTGGGCAGCAAGAAGGCTCATGTGCCAATTTGGAGTCGGAGGGTTTGTTTGTGGGATTTGGATTATTGGGATAAATTGAAGCTGAGACATAATCTTGATGTCATGCATATCGAGAAAAACATTTGTGAAAACCTCATTGGGACAATTCTCAACATGGAGGGGAAGACGAAGGACACACTTAATGCTAGGCTTGATCTCCAAGATTTGAATATTAAAGAGGAGTTGCATTTGAGGAAGGATGGAAACTCATATGAGATGCCTCAGGCCCGGTATACCTTGTCTAAAGAACAAGTGGTTGCATTTTGTCAATTTTTACAAGAGTTAAAGTTTCCAGATGGGTTTGCTTCCAACATATCCAGATGTACAAGTGCTGATGGAACCAAGGTCCAAGGCCTAAAAACACATGATTGTCACATTCTTTTGCAAAGAATCTTACCTGCTGGCATGAGAGGATTTCTGGATAGTGATATATATGAAGCAATAGCTGAGTTGGGCAACTTCTTCAGGGAACTGTGCAGCAAAACTCTTAACAGGGATGTGTTGGCTGAAATGAAGAAAGAAATCCCTATAATTTTGCGCAAGCTTGAGAAAAAATTTCCCTCCTGCTTTCTTTGATGTGATGGTGCACCATGCCGTACATTTACCCGAAGAGGCATTACTCCAAGGTCCCGTACAATATGGGTGGATGTACCCGGTTGATAGGAGGTTGCATACTTTAAAGCGGTATGTGAGGAATAGGGCAAGACCAGAAGGTTCAATTGCTGAGGCATATATTGCCGATGAATGCCTGACATTTTGCTGCAAGTACATGGATGATTTCGAAACCATATCTTATCAGAAACCAAGAAATGTAGGTTATTCAGATGAAGAAGCCTATGGTGTTGACGTTTTTGGACATGGAGTAGATTGTACTTCAGGATATGAATATCAATATGTATATGACAAAAAAGAATTTGATCAAATGATGTGGTATGTGTTGAACAATTGTGGTCAAGCTCAGAAATATATCGAGTATGTTCCCACCTCTGAACTTGCGTATGTTGCATTTTTGTGGTACACATGTATTCTGTTGACTAATATGTTTTATCCTATTTTACAGAATGTTCAGAGATGAGTTAAAAATAAAACGAGTGCCAAACATTGCTAAAGAGCTTCAGAAAGAATTCCAGACATGGTTCAAGAACTATGTTAGTTCTCATTCACATCTAGTTATAATATTTGGTTTTTAGACTTCACTACAGTTTCTAATGTATGAATTTGTGTGTTGTAGATCATGAGGTTGCGGGATGAACATAGCGAAGAAATAGATGAAGATCTATTTTCCTTGGCATGTGAACCTAATCGGAGAGTCAGAAAATACTCATCATGCATAGTGAATGGTATTAGATATAGCACTCTTGACCGTGATAGCAACAAGAGAACACAGAACAGTGGAGTCATGGCCGAAGGTGAACATGGCAGTAAGGTCATAGATTTTTATGGAACCTTGAAAGAGATCATCCAATTGGACTATAACTCCAACTATAGCTTGGATGGCAGGTCAGTTATTTTGTTTAAATGTGACTAGTTTAAACTTGATGGAAAGAAGAAGGAGCTAAAAAATGACCGGTTTTTCAAAAGCATCAATGTTGAAAGTTTATGGTACAAGGATGATTCTCTTATTCTGGCTACTCATGCAAGAAACATCTTTTATTTGCCAGACACAAAGTATGGGAAAAATTGGCAAGTTGTGCAAACATTTGACCATAGGCATCTCTTTAATATTAGTGAAACTAAGGGTGCACCTTTTACCGGTCTTGCATATCAAGAGGAGGAGTGTTGTGATGAGGAGGGTATGAGAACGCCAGTTTCTGAACATACATCTGAGAAGCCTTTGCATAGAGACAATGAGCAAGGCATTATTTTTGAAGCTGATGTAATTGCACGCTTGATGAAAGAAAAGAACACAGAAGTGTATGAAGGTGGCAATGAAGATGAAGATGATACAGGTATGGAGTATTGCAGCAAAGACAAAGGAGGCGGCATGATGGATGTTGACAGCGATGATGAGTAGATGATTTACATTGATTTTGTGTCAGATTTTGTGCACTTCCGTTTTTATCAAAAGATGTTGTGTCACTTTTGTTTTACTGAAAGATGTTGTGTCACTTTGCAAAGCCTGCATGATGTGGATGTTGTTATCTAAATGTTCCTGTTGGGAGATGATTGTTAGCTGCTGCACACTTGATTTTTTTTTTGTGTATTTGAATCCCTTATGTGGTTTCTTCAGTGCATACAGTATGTGAATATCTAAATGTGTGATGTGCATATCTGAATGTGTGGTGTGCTGAACTACAGCAATGCACCAAGTCAGACACCTCGTATGGTTAGGCGCGCGAGCAGCCGAGAGCAACGCACCAAGTCAGACACCTCGTCTGGTTAGGCGTGCAAGCAGCCGAGAGCAACTCGTCTCCCTCCCCGGCCTCGTTAGTAATTAACACCTCTGTTGACCCAACATAGACCACATACGAACTGGTGGCGTAGTGGCTACAGGTTTTTTCTCACCCACCTCATCACCTCACCCACCTCACCCATCTCCTTCATGGGCCGGCCCGCGGGGCGTGGTATCCCTGTTTTTTTCATTAAGTTTTTTGTCTTTTCTTTTCTTATTTCTATTTTTAATTGCTTTGAATTAATTCGAGACTGACAAATTTTAAAAAGTAGCGACTTTTCAAAAAAATGGTCGGGAAATCATAAAATTTGTACTAATTTAAAAAATGTTCAAAAAATCATAAAGTTATCGTGGTTTCAAAAAATGTCGGTAATTTTACAAAAAAATGGCAAATTATAAAAAAATTACAATTTGGAAAAAAATTGTTGGGAAATAAAACCATGTTCCTGGTTTTGAAAAAAATGATCATGTATACAAAACATATTCACGAATCTAAAAAAATATCCATGAAATTTTAGAAAATTCTCAAAAAAAGCAACTTTTCTGCGAATTCAATTTTTTCCCTAATTTAAGAAAACCATCGATTCAAAAAATGTTTGTCAATTCAAAAAACTTTTCGATGTTTTCGAAGTCTTTTATATCGGGGTTTTGATCATTTTTTGAAAGTCTTTATATGTCTAGACATATAAAGGATGCTGATTGAGTCATACTTATATGACCAGCGTGTAAATTTTGTATCTACCGTTGCAACGCACGGGCATGTTTGCTAGTAATTTATATATGAAATATCATCAGAAAACTTTGCTCTATCAAACTGTGTCATTTTCATGCACATAAAAACAACTCAAAACGGTGAAACAGTCGAAACTACAATAAGGGCTTTATTGCATTCCTCCTCACCATGCAAGGTGCCGTCACGCCAATCCGAAGTGCCAAGGTGTAATCAAGTGATTCTTGTCTTCTTCTTTGATGTGGGCCATAGTAGCCGACTATCCAAGATTGTACATGTGTTCTCGTGTGCGATGAGGAAGATGTGGGTTGATCTGTTGCCGCTCGGTGGGTGACACAACGACAACCACCTCTCCGTACTACAACCTTCGAGTGGTGGGACACCCCAGTATCCTTACCCTTTTTGGCGTTCCTCCTCACCATGCAAGGTGTCTTCACACCAATCCGAAGTGCCAAGGCGTAATCAAGCAATTCTCGTCTTCTTCTTCGATGGGGGCCATAGTAGCCGACGATCCAAGATTGTACATGTGTCCTCATGTGGGTGAGGAAGGCGTGGGTTGATCCGCTGCCGCTCGGCTGGTGACACAGCGACAACCACCTCTCCATACTACAACCTTCAAGTGTTGGGACACCCCAATATCCTCTCCGCCTTTTGTGTTCCTTCTCAGCATGCAAGGTGTCGTCACACCAATCTGAATTGCCAAGGCATAATCAAGTCGATTCTCATCATCTTTTTTGACATGGGCCATAGGAGTCGACGATCCAAGATTGTACATGTCTCCTTTTGTGCGGTGACGATGCCGGTGTCATGGCGATCGATTTGAGAAGGCGTGTCAGTAACTAACTTCATTGGAGTTGGCTAATACATAGTGTGTAAACAACCATATGCTTTACCAATTCTAGTAACAAATAAAATTCTTGTGCTATACATATATATATATATATATATATATCCTTTGTAATGTTCTAAATATCATTTGGCGGCAAGAATACCCGCGCACATGTACAATTTTAGCTCCAACGGCGCCAGGCCAAAAAGTCCACCATCGTAAATTGACCGAATGACCCATCAAGGTGCCAGACAATTGCACAGAACCATTCTTCCACCAGGTGCCATGCGAAGGGCATGTTAGTAATTTGACACGCAAGAAATACTTAATCCCCACCGCACGCCCGCCCCTACCCCACAGTTCGCCAAATCCGATCCCCATTCCCCTTCCGCCTCCACCGCCGCCGGCCACCGCTTCACCTCCTCCACCGCCGGCCACCGCTTCACCTCTTCCACCGCCAAGCACGACTGTCCTCCCTCTTCCACATCCACAGCCGGTCACGACCCCACCCCAACTGCCGGCCAAGACCCCCCTCCTCCCCACCATCCGCCTCCACCGAACCCTAGAACACACCGTCACCTCCTCCACCGCCGAGCAAGACTCCCTCTTCCGCATCCGCTGCAGGTCACCACCCCACCCGACTATCGGCCAAGACTCCCCCTCCCCCCTCACCTTCCGCTCCACCGAACCCTAGAACCCCGACCATGGGGAAGAAGACTGCAGGGAAGAAACACCGAGGAGGCAAGACAGCAGTAGCAGGTACAACCCCTCCCCACGCCTTTAATATTCTCTGTTTTTGCTTGTGCTTGATTTAAATTGATAGTGCTTCTGGTTCTAATACTGTACTGCTAGTGTTCTAGTTCTAGTAAATATTGCAATGCCAAATTGATAGTGCTTCTGGTTCTGGCCAAATTGATAGTGCTTGATTTAAATACACACTGAACATTTTTATGGTGCTAGTGCTTCTGGCCAAATTGATAGTGCTTGATTTAAATTGATGGTGCTTCTGGTTCTAATACAGTATACAAATTGATAGTGCTTCTGGTTCTAGTAAATACTGCAATGGCCAAACGCCTCTCGGTTTTGCCAATACTGAAGAATACCAAAGTATTTGTGTAGTCTGGTATTTCTTGCCTACAAGTTCTAATACTGTGGTTTCTTAATACTATGGTTTTCTAAATATTGTGCATCCAAACATAGCCGAATAAGATCCTTGTGCTTCCAAGTATAGATTTTGTTCCCATATTGATGCAAACTCAATAAAAAACAGTAATTTGTTATTACTCTTATGCACATAGTAATTCGTGTTTACATCTGTACTCGTCTTAGAACGACCACTACATCCTATGGAAGTGTCGCGCCTCAAAATGTTCATGAGGAACAATGCAAGGCTGTAATCACTTGGACTACCTACATTATCAACATTGTTTGCAAACAAAGCTGTCATTTCACCTGAAAAAAGAAAGCCCGAGCATACTTGTGATGAATCTGAAGCTGAGTACCATCCTAACGAGGAGGATACCAGTGAAGGAGACTCATCTGATGATAGTTTAATAGATGAGAGGGAAGTACTGCAAGACTTAAAGTCCACACCATCTCCTAGCTCAAAGTTGAAGGTGCTAAAATCCTCCAACTAGTCATTCCTAGATATGTTGCTTGTTTGCTATTGCAGCAGAATTTTTGTTACATTTTGTTGATTTAACCATGTTTTCATTTCTATAAGGGGTTGAACGACTGTAAGAAGACCAGTCAGGAAATAAATAAGAAAAGATCCGCAGACATGGCCCCTGGTGGAATCAAGCCTCGGCCTCCTAAAAGAATTCATGCGGAGCTTCCAACAAATGCGCGAGTGACAAGGTCAAACAAAAGACTATTACTAGATGTTGATGCAAGTCCTCAAAGTGAAGGGGTGTCGGATCCTAAACACCAAACACCAATTGCAATCCAGAAGCCATCTGTTTCTGTGCCTGAAGATGAAGAAACCGTTCCCAACTTTGATAACAACACACATGGTGTTGAAGGCAAGTTTTTCTATCATACTCATGTTCTGCCTTATGGATCATTAGCCCTGTTCATTAAATTTGATTGAAGATGAGCATACTCTCATCGGATGCCTTTTTTAATAGATGGCGACCGTGCCCATTCTGATGACGACCACTGGATGACCAATGGATCTGATCTCATTGCCCGTCATGATGATGGCAACTAGATGCACTTCAAAGCAGGTGGTAGTGGCGAACCTTGCGAGCGAACACAAAGTGAACCTGATAATGACACTCAAGGCATGTTATAAAACCCAGAATATTTCTAGCATGTTATTTGAGTTACAATAGTGGTGCTTTTGTTAAACTGAACTAATGATTCATGGAGCTTAAAACATTTCTCTAAAATTAGACTAAAGCTATGAGCTTAATTCATGTTGTTCTAGTTACTGATTTTGAAATGATGTTCTCCATTTATCAGTCCACTTTTGTACTTTCTAATTTTTATTGATATATGTATCCATTCTTGATTTACCTTCTTTGTAGGGCCATGCTCCTATGAGGAGTCAAGGGAAAGGGGGTCAATATTGGAAAAGGCCTTGAAAGGATCAGTCGACGTCGGGGGGGCAAACTGCCGCTCGTCATTCCAGAAGGGAGGTTAAGGCCGGAGACACCTCTTCTTGCTGCAAAGTTTGCAACCGAATGCAACGTCACAGTCAGAGGCCATGTGCCAGTGTCTAAACACTGGAAGGATTACAAGGACCCAGATGGAAATGTCCGAGAAGGGATCCTCCAGAACTTTGTAGGCAAAGTTGGTGTAAGTACACGATCCAACCCTTTCTCAATCAAATCGCTAGTAACCTGTCCATTTTGTGCTATTTTAATTGTGTGCAATCATGATTCTTACACATCTTCTTTCATCTTACTAGAACAAGTTTGAGATGGACGTACAAGCTGTGCCAATTAGGAAGGCTTGTACGCAAATGCTAAAAGGTGCGATTCACCAACAACGATACAGGCTCAAGCAGAAGTATTTCGATCCTTTCCTACTCAATTTGGTGACGAAAACTTCTCCAGTCCGCTCGATGACTGATGAACAATGGAATGAGCTTGTGGAAAGCTGGAAGGATCCCAAAAAATGGTACATTTCTTCTTGGAGACAAATAATATCTTGGTGCTGCCAACCACCCTTTCTTGCCAGATTCAAAGAAGGAAAAAATAGAAACAATAAGCATGTATATCAGCAACTTATTATTGTTTCTTGTACTTCAGTACCGAACACAACACTCCACTACATCCTCTATTAGCTAGTAGCATCAAAATTGGATGGTTCTGACTCATTACTCATGAGTCAAAGGTCCTGCAAGGTACCAGACTTACATTTAGGAAATAATATAAGTCAATATATATGTAAAGCCAAAAAATTATGACTTATTTACTTCTTCGCGTGCTTGTCAATTAGCTTTGTCATCCATTGTTGATTATGACAACTCAACATATGATCAAAATGTCTACTCTGGTGTAATACACTGCCATAAAGGTCATGATCTGGAACTACTTGAAAACAGCCTTCTGTGTAATATAGCTCATATTTTAGCATGAGGTTGTCTATCAGAAGATCAATCAATTAAAGTTACAATGTTATTGTGTGAGCATCAACCTCTGAAATGTCGGGGCGTGTATATAAGATGAATCCTTCTTGAATGTTTTATTTGTTTCCATAATAACTCTCAAATAAATGCATTTAGCTAACCAAATCACTGATCCATGCAGGAGATATGTGGAATTAAAAAATAACCGTGCTCAAGTCAAGTTTCACCAAACTACTGGTTCGCGCAGCTACCCCGTGCACTGTGATAACCTGGTAAGTTAAACATGTGTCTGGATGTGCAAACTGTTTATGTAAAAGTAACTGGCAACTGTTTTCATGAGATTTTTTGCATGGTCTTGACGAATGTTATTGACCATAAGTTCATGTAAAACTTACCATTGCGACTATTGTTCTTCTCTATATTAATTTTTTTATGCTAGCATGTTAAGGTTCAATGTTTTGGGCTCGAACTATATCTGACCTCTGCTGCTCCTGCTATTGTTAGGTACATTAGGTACGATATTTTCTTAGTTTGCTAGCAATAATGAATATAAATGTATATGATGCTCCCTTGCCTACAACCCATACATGCTTTTTCCCCTTAATGGTATATCATACTGAATAAATGAATAAACTAGAGTTCAATATTGGTACTATACATGTTGTTTCTTCACAAATGTTAGCTTGATGCATATCTGTTGTTTTCAGGGAGACAAATACAAGGATAAAGAACCTACTGCACTAGATTTATTCAAGGAGTGCCACTACAGCAGCAAAAAGAAAGGCTACACTGATGATGTGCAAGCTGCAATTGTAAGTCAGCTTTCAAAGATCACCAACCATCAAAATGTTAACCTTTTGCCACATATCCAGTAGTAGGATAATAAATAATTGCAAAAAACTACATGTTATTTTCTGTCCTTGTGCTAGAATACTAGCTGTGTTCTGTCCTTGTGCTATAATACTTGCCACATTTTGTCCTTGTGTGAAGTACTTGCTATTTTCTATCCTTATGCTAAAATACTTGATGTCCTTGGCCTACAGTACTTGCAGCATACATGTAGTGACTAGAGTATAACTACATGTCTACATCTGTACATGGAAATGTGGCATACCAATAGGCAAATAACATATTTGTCTCCTGTTTTGCTCACCGTGTTTCTTTGCTTGCATGGCTAGGTTGAAATGGAAAAGAGTGCATCTCAGCCTACAGAAGATGGCCAACAATCCAACTCTGCAGCCAAGGTTGTGGCTGAAGTTCTTACTAAGCACACTAGGAAGCCAATGTTTCTTAAGCATGTGGGGGTCCAGCACGTGCATGAGAGATCCAGTCGTAGCGACCGTGAGGCAGAACAGGAAGCGCAGAAGAGGGGAACAGCCAAGCTTCAGGCCCGTGTTGAAACCTTGACCAACCAGTTAAAGGAATCAGAAGAAGCAAGGATCAGGCAAGAAGAAGCAAGGATCAAGCAAGAAGAGGAGACCAAGAAAAAGCAAGCGGAGATGGAAGCTAAATTAGACTTCTTACTAAATCAGATTACTCCAAGTGAGCTCAAGAGTAAGTTGTTTGTCCAAGCAAAATTCTGCTGGAAGCTCTGAATGTGTTGGAACCTGCCTTTTGCTAAATGTTAGTTTATAGTGGAAACTGCTTATGATGTTGCTGGATGCAAACTATTTTGCTGGTAGGTGGAAGTTGTGTTATGTTTGATGGTTAGTGGATTTGGACAGGAAGTTTATTTATGTTGGATGTGTAATGCTGGATCAGTACTTATCTTATTGCAATACTGGAGTTTAATTTGTGTTGTGTGATGATGTGAATCTTTTCTGTCTATTTGACATTGTTGTTGTACCGAAAGAGAAGTTCTTCATTGTGATGGAGCAAAATTGGTTATTGAGCACTAATGGGCTGGAGTATAAATGTGCTGACAAACAGCATAATGGACCGGAAGAAACAGGCTATCAGATAGAAGTTAAAAAAATATGGGTCTGAAAAAAATTAATGGGCCAAATACTCCTGTATGCCTTCACTTTTTTCGGCTATTCGGCCTGGCTTGACAAATTAACTGGGCCAAAATTATATAGGCCCAAAGGCTAGAGGCCCAGATGATGCCACATCAGATCCAAGTGGATGCCATGCAATACATCAGGGCATCCAGACCCACGACGGATTTGTCCATCACCGAAACCCGGGCCGAGAGCGGGCCAAGAGGGGCCGGGGGCCGGATCAGTGACGGTCCGACACCGTCATAAATCTGTGACGGCTAGGCATTTCCGTCACAGCTTGTGCTATTGGCAAATTATGACGCGTGATACATGACAGATCTCATATCCGTCACTGATGCCAAGGCCTGACGGTTTTCTGCTCTGCTGTGATGGTTTGTATCTGTCACAGATAAGAAGGTTTCTTGTAGTGTTCCCCTCATGTCTACTACACAACCTTCTTCTTGTAGACGTTGTTGGGCCTCCAAGTGCAGAGGTTTGTAGGACAGTAGCAAATTTCCCTCAAGTGGATGACCTAGGTTTATCAATCCGTGGGAGGCCTAGGATGAAGATGGTCTCTCTCAAGCAACCCTACAACCAAATACCAAAGAGTCTCTTGTGTCCCCAACACACCCAATACAATGGTAAATTGTATAGGTGCACTAGTTCGGCGAAGAGATGGTGATACAAGTGCAATATGGATGGTAGATATAGGTTTTTGTAATCTGAAAATATAAAAACAGCAAGGTAACTAATGATAAAAGTGAGTGTAAACGGTATTGCAATGCTAGGAAACAAGGCCTAGGGTTCATACTTTCACTAGTGCAAGTTCTCTCAACAATAATAAAAAAACTGGAACCTTATAACTATCCCTCAACATGCAACAAAGAGTCACTCCAAAGTCCCTAATAGCGGAGAACAAACAAAGAGATTATGGTAGGGTACGAAACCACCTCAAAGTTATTCTTTCGGATCAATCTATTATAGAGTTCGTACTAGAATAACACCTTAAGACACAAATCAGCCAAAACCCTAATGTCACCTAGATACTCCAATGTCACCTCAAGTATCCGTGGGTATGATTTATACAATATGCATCACACAATCTCGAATTCATCTATTCAACTAACACATAGAACCTCAAAGAGTGCCCCGAAGTTTCTACTGAAGAATCAAGATGAAAACGTGTGCCAACCCCTACGCATAGGTTCATGGGCAAAACCCGCAAGTTGATCACCAAAACATACATCAAGTGGATCAATAGAATACCCCATTGTCACCACGGGTATCCCACGCAAGACATACATCAAGTGTTCTCAAATCCTTAAAGACTCAATCCGATAAGATTACTTCAAAGGGAAAACTCAATCCATTACAAGAGAGTAGAGGGGGAGAAACATCATAAGATCCAACTATAATAGCAAAGCTCGCGATACATCAAGATCGTATCACCTCAAGAACACGAGAGAGAGAGAGAGATCAAACACATAGCTACTGGTACATACCCTCAGCTCCGAGGGTGAACTACTCCCTCCTCGTCATGGAGAGCGTCGGGATGATGAAGATGGCCACCGGTGAGGGATCCCCCCTCCGGCAGGGTGCCCGAACAGGGTCCCGATTGATTTTTGGTGCTACAGAGGCTTGCGGCGGAGGAACTCCCAATCTCTTCTGTTCCCCGAAGGTTTTAGGGTATATTGGTATATATAGGAGGAAGAAATACGTCAGGGGAGCCACGAGGGGCCCACGAGGGCGGAGGGCGCGCCCAGGGGGGTGGGCGCGCCCCCTGCCTCATGCCCTCCTCGTTGATTCCCTGACGTGCACTCCAAGTCCCCTGGATTGCTTCCGTTTAAAAATAACTTTCCCGAAGGTTTCATTCCGTTTGGACTCCGTTTGATATTCCTTTTCTGCGAAACACTGAAACAAGGGAAAAAACAGAAACTGGCACTGGGCTCTGGGTTAATAAGTTAGTCCCAAAAATAATATAAAAGTGTTTAATAAAGCCCATAAACATCCAAAACAGATAATATAATATCATGGAACAATCAAAAATTATAGATACGTTGGAGACGTATCAGCATCCCCAAGCTTAATTCCTGCTCGTCCTCGAGTAGGTAAATGATAAAAACAGAATTTTTGATGTGGAATGCTACCTAACATATTTCTTAATGTAATTTTCTCTATTGTGGCATGAATATTCAGATCCATAAGATTCAAGACAAAATTTTAATATTGACATGAAAATAATAATACTTCAAGCATACTAACAAAGCAATCATGTCTTCTCAAAATAACATGGCCAAAAAAAGTTATCCCTACAAAATCATATAGTCTGGCTACGCTCTATCTTCATCACACAAAATATTTAAATCATGCACAACCCCGATGACAAGCCAAGCAATTGTTTCATACTTTTGATGTTCTCAAACTTTTTCAATCTTCACGCAATACATGAGCGTGAGCCATGGACATAGCACTATAGGTGGAATAGAATGGTGGTTGTGGAGAAGACAAAAAGGAGAAGATAGTCTCACATCAACTAGGCATATCAACGGGCTATGGAGATGCCCATCAATAGATATAAATGTGAGGCAGTAGGGATTGCCATGCAACGGATGCACTAGAGCTATAAGTATATGAAAGCTCAACAAAAGAAACTAAGTGGGTGCGCATCCAACTTGCTTGTTCACGAAGACCTAGGGCATTTTGAGGAAGCCCATCATTGGAATATACAAGCCATGTTCTATAATGAAAAATTCCCACTAGTATATGAAAGTGACAACATAGGAGACTCTCTATCATGAAGATCATGGTGCTACTTTGAAGCACAAGTGTGGTAAAAGGATAGTAGCATTGTCCCTTCTCTCTTTTTCTCTCATTTTTATTTTATTTTATTTTTTGTTTGGGCCTTTTCTCTTTTTTATGGCCCTTTTTTTTCTTTTTTTTCTTTTATTTTTCGTCCGGAGTCTCATCCCAACTTGTGGGGGAATCATAGTCTCCATCATCCTTTCCTCACTGGGACAATGCTCTAATAATGATGATGATCACACTTTTATTTTCTTACAACTCAAGAATTACAACTCAATACTTAGAACAAGATATGACTCTATATGAATGCCTCCAGCGGTGTACCTGAATGTGCAATGACTCATGAGTGACATGTATGAAAGAATTATGAAAGGTGGATTTGCCACAAATACGATGTCAACTACATGATCATGCAAAGCAATATGACAATGATGAAGCGTGTCATAATAAACGGAACGGTGGTAAGTTGCATGGCAATATATCTCGGAATGGCTATGGAAATGCCATGATAGGTAGGTATGGTGGCTGTTTTGAGGAAGGTATATGGTGGGTGTATGATACCGGCGAAAGGTGCGTGGTATTAGAGAGGCTAGCAATGGTGGAAGAGTGAGAGTGCGTATAATCCATGGACTCAACATTAGTCATAAAGAACTCATATACTTATTGCAAAAATCTATTAGTTATCGAAACAAAGTACTACACGCATGCTCCTAGGGGGATAGATTGGTAGGAAAAGACCATCGCTCGTCCCCGACCGCCACTCATAAGGAGGACAATCAATAAATAAATCATGCTCCGACTTCATCACATAACGGTTCACCATATGTGCATGCTACGGGAATCACAAACTTTAACACAAGTATCTCTCAAATTCACAACTACTCCACTAGCACAAATTTAATATCACTATCTCCATATCTCAAAACAATCATCAAGTATGAAACGTCTCTTAGTATTCAATGCACTTATATGAAAGTTTTTATTATACCCATCTTGGATGCCCATCATATTAGGACTAGTTTCATAACCAAAGCAAATTACCATGCTGTTCTAAAGACTCTCAAAATAATATAAGTGAAGCATGAGAGTTCAACTATTTCTTCAAAATAAAACCACCGCTGTGCTCTAAAAGGATATAAGTGAAGCACTAGAGCAAATGACAAACTACTCCGAAAGATATATAAGTGAAGATCAATGAGTAGTTGAATAAATATTGTAACTATGTGAAGACTCTCCCATTTAATAATTTCAGATCTTGATATTTTATTCAAACAACAAGCAAAACAAAAGAAAATAAAATGACGCTCCAAGCAAAACACATATCATGTGGTGAATAAAAATATAGCTCCAAGTAAAGTTACCGATGAACGAAGACGAAAGAGGGGATGCCATCCGGGGCATCCCCAAGCTTAGGCTCTTTGTTGTCCTTGAATATTACCTTGGGGTGCCTTGGACATCCCCAAGCTTAGGCTCTTGCCACTCCTTATTCCATAGTCCATCGAATCTTTACCCAAAACTTGAAAACTTCACAACACAAAACTCAACAGAAAACTCGTAAGCTCCGTTAGTACAAGAAAATAAATCACCACTTTTGGTACTGTAATGAACTCATTCTAAATTTATATTGGTGTAATATCTACTGTATTCCAACTTATCTATGGTTCATACCCTCCGATACTACTCATAGATTCATCAAAATAAGCAAACAACACATAGAAAACAGAATCTGTCAAAAACAGAACAGTCTGTAGTAATCTGTATCAAACGTAAACTTATGGAACTCCAAAAATTCTACCAAAATAGGAAGACCTAGATAATGTGTTTATTGATCTTATGCAATTGGAATCAGTATTTTATCACGTTCTGGTGATTTTAAACAATTGTTTTCGTGAACAGAAAGTTTCTGGAATTTTCAGCAAGATCAAATAACTATCATCCAAGAAGATCCTATAGGTCTTACTTGACACAAACACTAATTAAAACATAAAACCACATCTAACCAGAGGCTAGGTGATTTATTTATTCCTAAACAGAACCAAAAAGCAAAAGACTAAAGTAAAATTGGGTTGCCTCCCAACAAGCGCTAACGTTTAACACCCCTAGCTAGGCATGATGATTTCAATGATGCTCACATAAGAGATAAGAATTGAAACATATAGAGAGCATCATGAAGAATATTACTAGCACATTTAAGTCTAACCCACTTCTTATGCATAGGGATTTTGTGAGCAAACAACTTATGGGAACAAGAATCAACTTGCATAGAAAGGTAAAACAAGCATAACTTCAAGATTTTAAGCACATAGAGAGGAAACTTGATATTATTGCAATTCCTACAAGCATACATTCCTCCCTCATAATAACTTTCAGTAGCATCATGAATGAATTCAACAATATAACCAGCACCTAAAGCATTCTTTTCATGATCTACAAGCATAGAAATTTTATTACTCCCCACATAAGCAAAATTCTTCTCATTCGTAATAGTAGTGGGAGAAAACTCAACAAAACAACTATCATGTGATTGAAAATTAAGATCAAGATGACAAGTTTCATGGTTATCATTATTCTTTATAGCATACGTGTCATCACAATAATCATCATAGATAGGAGGCATGCTTTCATCATAGTAAATTTTCTCATCAAAGCTTGGGGACAAAAAATATCATCTTCATCAAACATAGCTTCCCCAAGCTTGTGGCTTTGCATATCATTAGCATCTTGGATATTCAAAGAATTCATACTAAAAACATTACAATCATGCTCATCATTCAAAGATCTAGTGCCAAACATTTTATAGATTTCTTCTCCTAGCACTTGAGCACAATTTTCATTCCATCATTCTCACGAAAGATATTAAAAAGATGAAGCGTATGAGACAAACTCAATTCCATTTTTTTGTAGTTTTCTTTTATAAACTAAACTAGTGATAAAACAAGAAACTAAAGGATTCGATTGCAAGATCTAAAGATATACCTTCAAGCACTCACCTCCCCGGCAACGACGCCGGAAAAGAGCTTAGTTGACGGGGTGTGAGTGCCGCTTACCTAGCCTCCCGGGCAACGGCGCCAGAAAAGAGCTTGATGTCTACTACACAACCTTCTTCTTGTAGACGTTGTTGGGCCTCCAAGTGCAGAGGTTTGTAGGACAGTAGAAAATTTCCCTCAAGTGGATGACCTAAGGTTTATCAATCCGTGGGAGGCGTAGGATGAAGATGGTCTCTCTCAAGCAACCCTACAACCAAATAACAAAGAGTCTCTTGTGTCCCCAACACGGTGCACTAGTTCAGCGAAGAGATGGTGATACAAGTGCAATATGGATGGTAGATATAGGTTTTTGTAATCTGAAAATATAAAAACAGTAAGGTAACTAATGATAAAATTGAGCGTAAACGGTATTGCAATGCTAGGAAACAAGGCCTAGGGTTCATACTTTCACTAGTGCAAGTTCTCTCAACAATAATAACATAACTGGAATCTTATAACTATCCCTCAACATGCAACAAAGAGTCACTCCAAAGTCACTAATAGCGGAGAACAAACGAAGAGATTATGGTAGGGTACGAAACCACCTCAAAGTTATTATTTCGGATCAATCTATTATAGAGTTCGTACTAGAATAACACCTTAAGACACAAATCAACCAAAACCCTAATGTCACCTAGATACTCCAATGTCACCTCAAGTATCCGTGGGTATGATTATACGATATGCATCACACAATCTCGGATTCATCTATTCAACCAACACATAGAACCTCAAAGAGTGCCCCAAAGTTTCTACCGAAGAATCAAGACGAAAACGTGTGCCAACCCCTATGCATAGGTTCATGGGCGGAACCCGCAAGTTGATCACCAAAACATACATCAATTGGATCAACAGAATACCCCATTGTCACCACGGGTATCCCACGCAAGACATACATCAAGTGTTCTCAAATCCTTAAAGACTCAATCCGATAAGATTACTTCAAAGGGAAAACTCAATCCATTACAAGAGAGTAGAGGGGGAGAAACATCATAAGATCCAACTATAATAGCAAAGCTCGCGATACATCAAGATCGTATCACCTCAAGAACACGAGGGAGAGAGATCAAACACATAGCTACTGGTACATACCCTTAGCCCCGAGGGTGAACTACTCCCTCCTCGTCATGGAGAGCGCCAGGATGATGAAGATGGCCACCGGTGAGGGATCCCCCCTCCGGCAGGGTGCCGGAACAGGGTCCCGATTGGTTTTTGGTGGCTACAGAGGCTTGCGGCGGCGGAACTCCCGATCTCTTCTGTTCCCCGAAGGTTTTAGGGTATATTGGTATATATAGGAGGAAGAAATACGTCAGGGGAGCCACGAGGGGCCCACGAGGGCGGAGGGCATGCCCAGGGGTGGGCGCCCCCCCCTACCTCGTGCCCTCCTCGTTGATTCCCTTACGTGCACCCCAAGTCCCCTGGATTGCTTCCGTTCCAAAAATAACTTTCCCGAAGGTTTCATTCCGTTTGGACTCCGTTTGATATTCCTTTTCTGCGAAACACTGAAACAAGGGAAAAAACAAAAACTGGCACTGGGCTCTGGGTTAATAAGTTAGTCCCAAAAATAATATAAAATTGTTTAATAAAGCCCATAAACATCCAAAATAGATAATATAATAGCATGGAACATTCAAAAATTATAGATACGTTGGAGACGTATCATCCCCCCATGTCAATATATGGAAGGGGGCGCAGCTAGGCAGGCCCTAGGGCTGGCCACCAGCCCTTTGGGGGTGCCCTAGGGCTGCCTCCTCTCCCCTCTCCACCTATATGTATGAGAGGAGGGAGAGGGGCAACACACACCACGATTCCCAAGCCGTGTGCGGCGCCCCTCTCCCTCTAGTTTGTCCTCGGTCATAATTTTCGTAGTGCTCGGCGAAGCCCCGCGGAGATAGTTGCACCACCACCGTCATGCTGCCGGAACTCGTCTACTACTTTTTCCATCTTGTTGGATCAAGAAGGCGAGGACGTCATCTAGTTGAACGTGTGCTGAACGCGGAGGTGTCGTACGTTCGGTACTTGATCGGTTGAATCGTGAAGGTGTACGACTACATCAACCGCGTTGATAAACGCTTCCGCTAAACGGCCTACGAGGGTACGTAGACATACTCTCCCCTCTTGTAGCTATGCATCTCCATGGATATATCTTGCATGTGCGTAGATTTTTTTTCATGCAACATTCCCAAACAGTGGTATCATGAGCCAGGTCTATGCGTAGATGATATGCACGAGTAGAACACAAAAGAGTTGTGGATGGTGATGTTCATATTTCTTACCACCAACTTATTATTTTGATTCAGCGATATTGTGGGATGAAGCGGCCCGGACCAACTTTACATGTGCACGCACATGAGACCGGTTCAACCAACTGACATGCAACTTGTTTTGCATAAAGGTGGCTTGCGGGTGTTTGTTTCTCCTACTTTAGTTGAATCAAATTTGACTACGGCCGATCCTTGAAGAAGGTTAGAACAGCAAACTTGATAATCACCGTTGTGGTTTTACGTAGGTAAGAACGGTTCTTGCTAGTTGCCCGTAGCAGCCACGTAAAACTTGCAACAACAAAGCAGAGGACGTCTAACTTGTTTTTGCAGGGCATGTTGTGATGTGATATGGTCAAGATATGATGTGATATACGTTGATGTATGAGATGATCATGTTTTGTAATAAGTTCATGACTTGCATGTCGATGAGTACGACAACCGGCAGGAGCCTTAGGGTTGTCTTTAATTATTGTATGACCTGTGTGTCAATCACTAAGCGCCATGTAATTGCTTTACTTTATCGCTATGCGTCAGCAATAGTTGTAGAAGCAATAGTTGGCGAGACGATCCCGACGCTACGATGGAGATCAAGGTGTCGAGCCGGTGAAGATGGAGATCATGTCGATGCTTTGGAGATGGAGATCAAAAGCACAAGATGATGATGGCCATATCATGTCACATATTTTGATTGCATGTGATGTTTATCCTTTATGCATCTTATTTTGCTTAGAAGAATGGTAGCATTATAAGATGATCCCTTCACTTAATTTCAAGATAAAAGTGTTCTCCATGAGTATGCATCGTTGCTAAAGTTCATCGTCTCGAAGCACCTCGTGATGATCGGGCGTGATAGACTCTACATTCAGATACAACGGGTGTAAGCCAGTTTTGCACATGCAGAATACTTGGGTTAAACTTGACGAGCCTAGCATGTACAGACATGGTCTCGGAACACAGGAGACCAAATGGACATGAGTCATATAGTAGATATGATCAACATATAGATGTTCACCATTGATGACTACCCCACCTCACGTGATGATCGGACATGGGTTAGTTGATTTGGATCATGTATCACTTAGATAACTTGAGGGATGTTAATTTAAGTGGGAGTTCATTAGTAATTTGATTAATTGAAGTGAATTTACCATGAACTTAGTCTTAACAGTTTTTTGCATATCTATGTTGTAGATCAATAGCCCGTGCTACCGTTCCCTTGAATTTTAATGCGTTCCGAGAGAAAGCTAAGTTGAAACATGATGGTAGCAACTACACAGACTGGGTCCACAACTTGAGGATTATCCTCATTGCTGCACAGAAGAATTATTTCCTTGATGCACCGCTAGGTGACAGACCTGCTGCAGGAGCTACTAAAGATGTTATGAATATCTGGCAGGCTCGATCCTATGACTACTCAATAGTTTAGTGTGCCATGCTTTACGGCTTAGAACCGGGACTTCAAAGACGTTTTGAACACCACGTACCATATGAGATGTACCAAGAGCTAAAGCTGATATTTCAAGCTAATGCCCGGGTTGAGAGGTATGAAGTCTCCAACAAGTTCTATAGTTGTAAGATGGAGGAGAACAGTTCTGTCATTGAACACATACTCAAAATGTCTGGGTATCATAACCACTTGACTCTGCTGGGAATCTTCCAGTTGAGATCATTATTGATAGAGTTCTTCAGTCACTGCCACCAAGCTACAAAGAAAAAGGGCAAGGGATGACGAAAATTATTCCCGAGGTGTTCGCAATGCTTAAGGTCGTGGAGGTAGAAATCAAGAAGGAGCATCAAGTGTTGATGGTTAACAAGACCACTAGTTTCAAGAAAAAGGGCAAGGGAAAGAAAGGAAACTTCAAGAAGAATCGCAAGCAAGTTGTCGCTCCCGTGAAGAAGCCCAAAGCTGGACCCAAGCCTGAAACGGAGTGCTTCTAGTGCAAAGGGAATGGTCACTGGAAGCGGAACTGCCCCAAATACTTGGGGGATAAGAAGGATGGCAAAGTGAACAAAGGTATATTTGATATACATGTTATTGATGTGTTCCTTACTAGTGCTCGTAGTAGTGCCTGGGTATTTGATAATGGTTCAGTTGCTCATATTTGTAACTCGAAAAAGATTGGCTAAGGACGAGGTGACCATGCGCGTCGGGAATGGTTCCAAGGTCGATGTGATCGTCGTCGGCACGCTACCTCTACATCTACCTTCAGGATTAGTTTGAGACCTCAATAATTGTTATTTGGTGCCAGCGTTGAGCATGAACATTATAACTGAATCTTGTTTAATGCGAGACGGTTATTAACTTAAATCAGAGAATAATGGTTGTTCTATTTATATGAGTAATATCTTTTATGGTCATGCACCTTTGATGAATGGTCTATTCTTGTTCAATCTTGATCATGGTGATACGCATATTCATAATATTGATGCCAAAAGATGCAAAATTGATAATGATAGTGCAACATACTTGTGGCACACCGTTTAGGTCATATTGGTGCAAAGCGCATGAAGAAACTCCATGTGGATGGACTTTTGGAATCACTTGATTGTGAATCATTTGATACTTGAGAACCATGCCTTATGGGTAAGATGACTAAAACTCTGTTCTCCGGAACAACGGAGCGAGCTAATGACTTATTGGAAATAATACATACCGATGTATGCGGTCCGATGAGTGTTGACGCACGCGGTGGGTATCGTTATTTTCTAACCTTCACAGATGATTTAAGTAGGTATGTGTATATCTACTTAATGAAACACAAGTCTAAAACATTTGAAAAGTTCAAAGAATTTCATAGTGAAGTGGAGACTTATCGTAACAAGAAAATAAAGTTCTACGATCCGATCGCGGAGGAGAATATTTGAGTTACGAGTTTCACCTTCATTTAAAACAATGTGGAATTGTTTCACAACTCATGCCACCTGGAACACCACAGCGTAATGGTGTGTCCGAACGTCGTAACCATACTTTGTTAGACATGGTGCGTTCTATGATGTCTCTTACCGATTTGCCTTTATCATTTTGGGGTTACGCATTAGAGACAGCCGCATTCACGTTAAATAGGGCACTATCTAAATATGTTGAGACGACACCGTGTGAACTTTGGTTTGGCAAGAGACCTAAGATGTCGTTTCTTAAAGTTTGGGGATGCGACACTTATATCAAAAGGCTTCAGAAGCTCGAACCCAAATCGGAGAAGTTCATCTTCATAGGATAGCCTAAGGAAACTATTGGGTACACCTTCTACCACAGATCTGAAGGCAAGATCTTTGTTGCCAAGAATGGGTCATTTCTAGAGAAGGAGTTTCTCTCGAAAGAAGTGACTGGGAGGAAAGTAGAGCTTGATGAGGTAATTGTACCTTCTCTCGGATTGGATAGTAGAACATCAGAGAAAACCGTTCCCGTGATGCCTACACCAACTAGAGAAGAAGCTAACGATGATGATCATGAAACTTCAGATCAAGTTACTACTAAATAACGTAGGTCAACCAGAACACGTACCGCACTAGAGTGGTACGGTAATCCTATCCTGGAAGTCATGTTGTTAGACAACGGCGAACCTACGAACTATGAAGAAGTTATGATGAGCCCAGATTCCGACAAATGGCTTGAGGCCACAAAATCTGAGATACGATCCATGTATGAGAATAAAGTATGGACTTTGGTGGACTTCCCCAATGATCGGCAAGCCATTGAGAATAAATGGATCTTCAAGAAGAAGACAGACGCTGATGGTAAATAACCGTCTATAAAGCTCGACTTCTCACAAAAGGTTTTCGATAAGTTCAAGGGGTTGACTCGATGAGACTTTCTCACCCATAGCGATGCTTAAGTCTGCCCGAATCATGTTAGCAATTGCCGCATTTTATGATTATGAAATCTGGTAAATGGACATCAAAACTGCATTCCTTAACGGGTTCCTTAAATAAGAGTTGTATATGATGCAACCAGAAGGTTTTTTCGATCCTAAAGGTGCTAACAAAGTGTGCAAGCTCCAGTGATCCATTTATGGACTGGTGCAAGCATCTCGGAGTTGGAATATATGCTTTGATGATGTTATCAAAGCATATGGTTTTATACAGACTTACGGAGAAGCCTGTATTTACAAGAAAGTGAGTGGAGCTCTGTAGCATTTCTGGTGTTTAATGTGGATGACATATTACTGATTGGAAATGATATAGAATTTCTGGATAGCATAAAAGGATACTTGAATAAGAATTTTTCAATGAAAGACCTCGGTGAAGCTGCTTATATATTTGGCATCAAGATCTATAGGGATAGATCGAGACGCTTAATAGACTTCCACAAAGCACATACCTTGACAAAGTTCTGAAGAAGTTCAAAATGGACCAGTGAAAGAAAGGGTTCTTGCTTGTGTTGCAAGGTGTAAAATTGAGTCAGACTCAATGCCCGACCACGGCAGAAGATAGAGAGAAAATGAAAGTCATTCCCTATGCCTCAGCCATAGGTTCTATTATGTATGCCATGTTGTGTACCAGACCTGATGTGTGCCTTGCCATAAGTTTGGCAGGGAGGTACCAAAGTAATCCAGGAGTGGATCACTGGACCGCGGTCAAGAACTCCTGAAGTACCTGAAAAGGACCAAGGATATGTTTCTCGTTTATGCGGGTGACGAAGAGCTCGTCGTAAAGGGTTACATCGATGCTAGTTTCGACACAGATCCGGAAGACTCAAATTCGCAAGTTGGATACGTATTTATATTCAATGGTGGAGCTATCAGTTGGTGCAGTTCCAAGCAGTGAGTCGTGGCGGGATCTACGTGTGTAGTGGAGTACATAGCTGTTTCGGAAGCAAGGCATGAAGGAGTCTGGATGAAGGAGTTCATATCCGATTTGGGTGTAATACCCAGTGCATTGGGTCCAATGACAATCTTTTGTGACAACACTGGAGCAATTGCCTTGGCGAAAGGAATCCAGGTTTCACAAGAGAACCAAACACATCAAGAGACGCTTCAACTTCATTCGTAAAAAGGTCAAGGATGGAGACATAGAAATTTGCAAAATACATACGGATCTGAACGTGGTAGACCCATTGACTAAATCTCTTCCATGGGCAAAACATGATCAGCACTAAGACTCCATGGGTGTTAGATTCATTACTATGTAATCTAGATTATTGACTCTAGTGCAAGTGGGAGACTGATGGAAATATGCCCTAGAGGCAATAATAAAGTTGTTACTATATTTCCTTATTCATGATAAAGGTTTATTATCCATGCTAGAATTGTATTGACCGGAAACTTAAACACATGTGTGGATATATAAACAAATACCGTGTCCTTAGTAAGCCTCTACTAGACTAGCTCGTTGATCAAGACATGGTTAAGGTTTCCTAACCATAGACATGTGTTGTCACTTGGTAACGGGATCACATCATTAGGAGAATGATGTGATGGACAAGACCCGTCCATTAGCATAGCATATGATCATTCAGTTTATTGCTACCGCTTTCTTAATGTCAAATACATATTCCTTTAACCATGAGATCATGCAATTCCTGAATACGAAAGGAATACCTTCTGTGCTACCAAACGTCACAACGTAACTGGGTGATCATAAAGATGCTCTACAGGTATCTCCGAAGATGTCTGTTGAGTTGGCATGGATCAAGATCGGGATTTCTCACTCCGCGTATCGCAGAGTTTCTGTGGGCCCTCTCAGTAATACACATCACAAGAAGCTTGCAGGCAAAGTTGCTAAGGAGTTAGTTACGAGATGATGTATTACGAATGAGTAAAGAGACTTGCCAGTAACGAGATTGAACTAGGTATGAAGATACCGACAATCGAATCTCGGGCAAGTAACATACCAACAAACAAAGGGAATTATGTATGTTGTCATAAAGGTCCGACCGATAAACATCTTTGTAGAATATGTAGGAACCAATATGGGCATCCAGGTCCCGCTATTGGTTATTGACCGGAGAGGCGTCTCGTTCATGTCTACATCATTCTCGAACCCGTAGGGTCCGCACGCTTAACGTTCGTTGATGATATAGTATTATATGAGTTATGTGAGTTGGTGATCGAATGTTGTTCGAAGTCCCGGATAAGATCACGGACATGACGACGAGCTCCAGAATGGTCCGGAGGTAAAGATTGATATATATATATATATATATAGGACGATGCCATTTGGTAACCGGAAAGGTTTCAGGATGTACTGGGTATTCATCGGAGTGCTGGAAGGGGTTCCGGGAGGCCACCTGTAAATGGTGGGCCTTATGGGCCAAAGTGGGCAAGCACACCAGCCCAAAAGGGGGCTGGCGCACCCCTCCACCCCTGCGCATGCTCCAAGGAAGGGGGAGGCGCCCTATGGCAGCCTGCCCCCCTTTCCTCCCCCCATGTCCATATATGGAAGGGGCGCAGCTAGGGAGGCCCTAGGGCTGGCCGCCGGCCCTTTGGGGGCGCCCTAGGGCTGCCTCCTCTCCCCCCTCCACCTATATATATGAGAGGAGGGAGAGGGGCAACACATACCACGATTCCCATGCCGTGTGCGGCGCCCCTCTCCCACTAGTTTGTCCTCGCTCATAATTTTCGTAGTGCTCAGCGAAGCCCTGCGGAGATAGTTGCACCACCTCCGTCACCATGCCGTCGTGCTGCCGGAACTCATCTACTACTCCGCCCGTCTTGCTGGATGAAGAAGGCGAGGACGTCATCAAGCTGAATGTGTGCTGAACGCGGAGGTGCCGTACGTTCGGTACTTGATCGGTTGGATCATGAAGGTGCACGACTACATCAACCGTGTTGATAATCGCTTTCACTAAACGGTCTATGAGGGTACGTAGACATACTCTCCCATCTCATAGCTATGCATTTCCATGGATAGATCTTGCGTGTGTGTAGAATTTTTTTGTTTTCCATGCAACGTTCCTCAACACGCAGCCCACTACACCCATCTACCCTAACCCTCTCGCCGGAGCCGTCTGATCTCGATCTGATGGTTCGAAACTGACCCAAATCAACTTCCCTGCCTATTTAAGCAACACCTACCCTTCCATTAGTGGCTAACCCTAAAGCCTAGCCAGACAAACTCCCTCCAATCTCGAGCACGCCGCCGCCCACCTGGTCCCCTCCTTGATTTCCCCTCCTGTCCAATCCAACCAGATCCAATGCAGAAACCTCCACCTGCTATGAGCCGTCGGATCGAGGATCCAACGACCCAGATTGCCCCCAAGCCCCAGGCTCGCACCGCCCCATCCCTGTAGCCTCCTCCTTGCTCGATCCTGAGCAGGAGAGCCGCCCCGCCGGCCAGCTAGGCCACCGGAGTCCCAACCTCGCGTCGCCTGCGCCCCTGCCCTTCTCCTCCTTCCTTTCCTTCTTCCATTCCTAACCTCTCGGCTCTTCCTCTCTCCCCTTCGCAGGAACCTCCCTGACGCCATGAACTCCGTCGCGCCGTCAACCTCACGGGGCCCATCGCCCTCGTTCGCCGCCAGATCCGGGGACGCCATGCTCGGATCCATCCGTTCCCGGCTTCAACGATCCTACCGCCGCCTGCTAGCCGGAGATCGAGTGCGCCGCGTCCTGTTCATCCCTGCATCGCGCCGCAAGCTAAGTCCTCGTCCTCCCCGATGTTCCGCCGCCCGTTCCCGGCCTCCCCCATGTACAGCTCGTCGTCTGCAGCCTTCATTCGCGCCCCTGCCTCACCACGGACGCGCCTCCCCTGTGTCGCGTGCTTCGCGGGAGCCCGCCTGCGACCTCCTCTGCTTCGAGCCCCGTCCTGCATCGAGCGAACGCTCGTCCTCGAGCGTTGACTGCCAGCTTGCCTCCACCTCCTCACCGATGGCCCAAGGCCCAACTTGAGAAACTCCCCCAGCCCAGTTCCCCAGTTCAATTCAGTTTCAGCCCGATGCGTTTTTTTCCCTGTTGCGAATTTACTTATTGTCTGGAGAAAACAGTTTTACAGAAAAACCCTCCATGTTCATGCATTAATAATTCACAAACCAGGCATCGGATTAAAATGTTTTATATATGTAAAATGCTTAGAATTTCATGTAGTTTCGTAATATGCAACTTTCATCCATGTTAAAAATGTTTAAAATGCTGTTTGCATTTAATTTTTTAAATGACATGTTAAAATGGTTTATTTCATAACTAAATAATTGTAGCTCCGAATTAAATAAACTTTATATGTAAACGGTCTAGAAAAATGCATAGATTAACATGGTGCACTTATTCTGCATGTTTAACAACTCTCAAATATGGTTTAGAGCAGAACAGTAGCAAATTCGAAAATGGCTTTTGGGGCGACTTGGAAATTTATAATATCCGGTTGTAGAGAACTTGACACTAAACTTCAAATAAAATACACCGACAGTGTGTGTAACCGTGACCGTCTCTTTTCGAGGGAGTTCGGAAGATAACATGGTGGGGTTATGTTTGACTCGTAAGTAGTTCAAGATCACTTATTGATCATTACTAGCTGCGACCGTTATGCGTAGTTACTCTTCTTATTCTTGTACTCGTAAGTTGACCACCATACAAATGCTTAATGCTTGCTGCAACCTCACCACTTATCCATTCCTTACTCATTAAACTTTGTTAGTTTTGATACACATGGTAATGGGATTGCTGAGTCCTAGTGACTCACAGATTACTACAACAACAGTTGCAGGTACAGGTAATGTGATGATCTGATGTGAGAGCGATGCTTGCTTGTTTTGGAGTTCTTCTGATTCTTCTTCCTCGATCAAAGTATAGGTTTCAGGTTGGGAGCCTGAGATTAGCAGGGTGGATGTCGTTCTTCTTTTTCGTTTGATTTCATCCGTAGTCGGATCCTGCTCTTCTATATGATGATTGCTATGTATTGATGTATTGATGTATTCGTGTTGTAGCTTGTGGCGAGTGTAAGCCTTTATCTTGTATTCTCATCTAACCCGTACATGGTATGTTGTAATGATATTCACTTTGCTATGCGCTCGAAATGCGGTTGTGCCCTAATCATGAATTCATCACGTGATTGGGATAGAATCCCATCTTGGGCGCTACAGACGGATCCTTCAGGCGCGCACACTCCGGTGTGAGATGGCGGCCTTAGACATAGGCTTCTCGCCGCACGACAGGCTCTAGTCTAAGTCGACCATGGCATCGCATTAGACAAGGCGGCAATAGCTCCCAGCATGGAGCGCACGATGACGACGACACCACAATCATGGCATTCGACCTCGGCGTGAGTTGGCCAATGGCCATCATGCCCTGCCAGCTCCCCTGCTCTGGATTGACGCCCACAGTAGCAAGGCGGCCGATCCCATGGCGGTGGCACGTGGGGGCAGAGAAGGATGGCGTGGCAGAGGAAGCACCCAGCAGAGGGGTAACCCTGACCGAGCTTGGAAGGAACAAAGAAGGCGATTGCGCGAGGGGGCAGCGAGGGAGGGCGTGGCAGAGGAAGCACACAATGAAGGGGAGTCCCTAGCCGGGTTTGCGAGGAACAAAGAAGGGGATTGATGTGAGAGAGGCATGGGCTGTCGCACGGTTAGATGATCTGGGAACGGGAATCACACAAGAAAAAACCCGGAGGCAAACAGAAAAAAAAAGCACGAATGAAGAGGGAGCGGAAGGCCAGAGCGACATGAGAGGAAACCTTATTCATTTCAGTTTTTATTAGCGAGAGAGAAAAAACCAAGATGATGCAATGGTGGGAGGTGAGGAAAGACTACCAACTCCTCTTTTTGTATTCCTAATTTTTTTGAGGGGTTTTATATTCCTAAATAAAACTCCCCTTTAGAAGCTATGGTTGGAGAGATTACAAGTTGGGCAGTGATAGCGAACCAATCTGTGGTTGGATGGTTATGTGAACAATGGTATCCCGGGCCCATCACGGTTCAAGAACTGGTGCTCGCATTTATTCTGGATTTATTTTAGGATTTCCGGTGATACGCATTCAGTAGGAGGAGACGTTCCCGTCCACTACGAGGTGTCTACGATGACTTTGTAAAATCTAAGTGATATGCCGGCTCAGTCTCTCGGAGGTGCTCATAGGATATGGTGGTCATGCGTGTATTTATAAGGATGAGTATATGCACGTATATACGAGCACTTGTGTCTGAACTGATGTAAAAAAAAGTTGGGCAGCAATCCAGACGCATATTGTTGGTGTGATAAAAGGGAGGTGCGTCCATAAAAAAAAGGGAGGTGCGCACCCCACTGATCCTATGCATTTTCTGCTAAAGCTGATAAAGTAAACACAAGTAATATAAAAAGGGAGTAGAAGACTATTTACACACGTTCCAAAACATACAAAATGGCTGGTGGAAAGAAAGAACGATACACCAAGGATGACTTGGAAACTACACTTGATAAAATAATGATTAACAATCACAGGGCAGTTCTTCCCGGCATTGAGGCATGGTAGTAAATGCAAAATAACAACAATCGGAGGACTTCCATTCCCCACTGTGGCATAGGAGAACATGAACCGACAACCATAGCTTCTGATTTGCATAATATGATCTGATAGTTTCTTTACGGCGCATAAACACACACCAGTTAGATTCCAGCTGCAGCGCAACAGCTTGCAGCTAGAGAAGCCTGAGATGCCCAGTATCATTTAGCCTCTTTATTCGCCACCCAGTTCTAAGCGAATGTTCAAGAACAGTGACAGATGAATCGTCTATACATATCCTCTGAGACATCACAGGGTTGCAGTCCAGCAAGCCCGCAAGGAGACATCGAATGGGGATTGCATGGCTGAAAATTGCAATAGAGGTTGTAGAGCTCCCCAGACTTGTTTCGTGAAGGTGATACCTTTGGTTTATGTCTTTCACGGAGAACTCATCCTCGGTATCATTGTCAACCGAAGTGACAAACTGGAGACGGCTTTTACCAGATTTCTTCCTTTGGAGGCTATGCCGATTGAGCCTGTAAAGCAAATCCCAAGATGGGCCATCTTGGACGGAATTGGTGGAGCTCTGCCGAGATAAACCCTTTGCGTCATTTTGTTGTGATTGTGTATCCCCCATTGCCACCTTTTCTGGTAACCTTATGATTGTTCGGTTCAGGAACTCCATCATCCTGAACTGCACCTGCCTGAGTGACTCTCCTGAAGGTGCTGAGAAATCAGGCTGGGTGCTGTCCATCAGATTAACCATTTCTGGGGTATAAATTTCTGATTTTGGACAGCCCTCCCACTGACCATGACTCATCTCAGTCAAAGCATCAGATACTTGGATCTGCTCCTCTGGGAAATCAAGTTCCTGCATACAAACAGTTTCATACGTCAAACCTGTTGGGGCAAAAGCCTGATTGGAGAAGATACTTTAGAAGTTGAAGGTCATGAGATATGCTAACATGCACAAACACAGTATGGATAATCATATCATATATAATACCGATCCCTCTCAAAATGTATTTTTGTCACATTTGTGTTACCATGAATGAGAAACTAAACTAGCATTTAACGGGCCAATAGAAAGCTAATACCGAGTTCAATACTTTGAAGACTAAACGGGAACACATTGCCATCATGTTCTGGATAAATTTCAGGAAACAACAAACTTTTTGCATCTAGGAGTACGAGCATCAGAATATGATGGCTCTTATTGTTCACCTTTACAACTAATCCATGTTGTTGCGGCCAAAAAGGACAACACCTTCAAATGGAACAGATGTTCTACGAGCATGCAATAATGCACACCTATTAAAGCCAATAAATTCCATTATACATTCATGATGTGTTGCCTTCATTGAAATACCAAAGGACTGTTCTTTAGGCTGAACAGTGAATTGTTCCACCATAAAAAGAAGACACCAATCTCATAGTACTTAAGATGGTACTTCTCACACAGCATGAATCTATCTTAAAAATTGGGTTTTACTACAACAATGTGGAATACATAGCAAAGCATTTACAAGCAGACTACAATATTCTAAAATCTACTGCAAGCCAAAGACTTAGTAAATGCTTAAAATTGCTTTCAGGTCCATTGCAAGCCAAAGACAGGACAATAAGCAAGCACAGCGCAAGAGTAGAATTATACAACAAAGGCCAAGAACGGCTCACCCGGCAGACAAGTTCAGCAGTAGCGCGGGAACGGTCGAGGGGCGACGTCCACGCAGCGGCCAGCTGCGAACCACGGGAGCGCAGGAACACTGACAGCGCGCGCGCCTGTCGCTCCCCGCGCGCCGTGAGGGCCACTGCCGGCCATCGCCCACCAACCAGGTCGGGTCGCATCGCGAACGCACATTCCCCGTGGCTAACTATTACCACCTCCAGCAGCGCCTCCGTCCTCCCCTGCTGCGGGAGGTGCTGGTGCAGCGATGGTGGGGGAAGGAGCACGTGGCAGGGGTCCCAGACCTTGATGTTGGGGCCGAGGAGGCGTGGAGTGCCCGTTACGGATGGCTGTGGCGAGAGCGGCGAGTCGGCGGCTCGGCAGGGGAGCACCTCGGGCTCCTGCTCCAGCACCTTGGACGCAGATGCCGGTGGAGCCGGCGCTTGGGCGGGAGGGGGCGGGGCCGAGGGCTCCGAGGCTGAGGCAGTCGATGGATCATCGTCGCCTTCGTCGGCCGCGGTAGAGATGGAGGAGTGGGAGGAATGTGCAGAGCCCATTGTGCGCGGCCGTGGTGGGCGGCGAGATCTGACCTGGAGGTGGGATGGGTGCGAAGTGGGGAGAGTGAATAGGAGCAAGGGCATCTCCGTCGCAGTCCATCAAAAAGCGTGTAAACATCCGCCCATCGGAACCCAGAATCATAACGCTAATGGGGTGAACAAACGAACCGGGAAAGAAGGTGGGACCTCTCCCCCTCTCGCGACCGCGTCGCCCCCACGGGCGACCGGTCGCGCCCCGATTCCCCTTCCGCCAGCTCTCCCTCTCTCCCCCCTCCCCGCCGCCGTCGCCGGCGTTCGCCGCCGGGCCTGGCCCGGCCGCCGCGACGCTCGCCCTCGGCCATTCCCCTCTCGGTTGCTCTCCGGCGCGGGGCGGAGGACGCCGAGGGGTGCTCCCTAGGCGGCGGCGGTCCGGCGTGGTGGCGGGGATTCCTGGCGCGGTGCGGGTGATCGGCTGGACGGCGGCGTCGCTGTTGGCGGCGGGGTGGCGCGGCCAGGCGGCGCCCGCTCGGCCCAGATCTGGGCCCTTCGGGCCCCATCTGGGTTTGGGCGGGCCGACGGTGGGGCGGGTCGGCGGCGTGGCTTCCAGGAGGCGGGGGAGCGGCGATGGGCGTTGGGTGCTGGCGCCGCCCTGCTGCAGCGTGGCCGGCGGGGCTTAGTGGGCTCGATTCGGGCCTGGCCGGGCCAAGGGTGGCCCGGTATGCCCTGCTGTTGCGTCCGGACGGCGACCGCGACGGTGCCGGAGGCACGAGCCTCCTGCACGACGGTGGAGGAGGTGGTTCCCTCCCGCGCGGCTACGACGCTGCTGCTCCCGTCGACCAACGCCTCCTCTCCTCGTCTCTTGGCCTCGTGGTGGTGATCTCAGTGAGGCGGCGTGGGTGGCGTTGCCACCGCGGTGGCGCGTGGGTGGGCGGCGAGCTGGCTGGTTGGCTCCGATCCGGTTGTGCGGTGGGTTTGGAGTTGGGAGAAATCCTTGCCGGGTCTTCCGGCTCCAATGCGGTGACGCCTGCGGGTGCCATCATTCCTCCCTGGAGGGTGTCGGTGGTCTTCATTCCCTCTACCCTCCGCGTGCCGGGGGAAACCCTAGGACACGTCCGGGCAGCAGCGTCGTCGGCGTCGCATTCCTTCCTGGAGGTGCTGCTTGGTACGCGGAGGATCGGAGCCTAGGATCGTAGTGGGTGGATTTCGGAGGGCGCAGCGGTAGTGGGTCATCCGCGCTTTGTCGAGCTGCCGGTGTTTGCATTGTTTCTTCTTCTTTTTCTTTGGCTTGTTGTGCTGCTCGCCACAGTGTTTTCTCTGTGATCGGTGTTGGTGCTTTGGAATACAAAGCGGGGGGAAACCCTTTTCCGGTAAACATCCGCCCAGCACGGTCCAAACAATTTATTTCATCTAACCCCAACCTGGATGCATATTAGATGCAAATTTAGCTCGTTTGATTGGCTGGGCTGTATGAATATCTTGCCTTGCATCAATCTCAAAGCAGTTTCGAATCAGACTCAGTAGGAACGGCCGAATTAACCATTTTCTCAGAGCCAGATCTGTGCGAGCCGCGTGTGCTAGTTCCCACGCCTGAGGAAGATCGAAAGACTGATGTGACGTTTCATAACCCTCTGCGTTCTCTTCCCTCACCGCCCACCCTCGGTTTCACACACACTCTTTACTCTGTCATCGCTCTCTTGGTTTCTCCCATGGCCAACCCTCGAGCCCGCCTCCCTCTCCCCTACTCCAACCCCAACACAAATGGTGGGTCCACTACATGACCAGGTCATGCGGCAACCTTTTGGCCGCAACCTGGTCGCCGTCCCCTTCTCTTTTCGGTGGACGCGGTTCGCAGCCATTAACTCGCTTGTCGTGACGAGGAGTGTGGTAGCGGCGTCATCAAATGCCGCTGACATTGGCCGGGTCCTTGTCATCGCCAGCCGGTCTCTCCTACCCGCCTGGCTTCGGTCCACCTCCATCGACAGGATCTGTTCGTCCACGTGTTGGGAAATGTAGTAGAAAACAAAAAACATCGTCCTACGATCAAGATCCTGGATCACTATGAAGATGCATACAAGGTTAGATTGGATCGTTACCAACTTCGACTTGTAGGGAAAGAAGAGTTGGTGTAGATCATCGACGAAGTCCCTCGAACCGTTCATGAACGATCCCTCAAACTAAAGACCGAAAGAACAATCTCTCTATGGATTGCACGCGCCGAGCTTCACGATTCGGCAGTGCTTCGTCGTTCAGAGCTTCGCGTCGCCGGAGAACTAGAGGGAGAAGTGAACCTCGTCGGGCTTCTCTATTATGTGGGATAGAGAAAACTAGAACTAGATCTAGTCTAGATCAAACTAGAAAAGAACTAGAACAAGGGAGAACTGAAGAGGGAGAGCTGGAGGCAAAGGGACTTGTGTCTCTAGGGGGAGGCTCCCTCACATATATATAGGCAGAGGAGGGGTGGCTGACTTGGGGAGGCTCCTACCCTTGGTGCACCTATGATGTGGAGCATTCTATGGACATCACCATGTCAAGAGCACCTTTGCCAAGAGACACGTTGTAACAGCCCGAGACCGACGCTCCAGAGGCCTTCCATGTTTTTCGTGATAACTGCGTTAATTATTATTTTGTTGCATTCATCATCGCATCATTCACATTGCATCAGCACTCCGTTGCCGTCATTTTTTCAAAACTTGCATCTGTTTGTAGTTGTCGCTTCCTTCTTGTCTCTATTGGCCTTCCTCAGATTAACCGGACTGCTCTCTTCTCTCTTTTCCCTAAGCCCAACAAAACCCCCCTTGTCTCAGTAGCCTTTTGTCAGACCCATTTGTCTTCGTTTTCCCTCGTCTCATGTCCATCCTCTCGGCTCAGTTCACAAACCCCCTCGCGCGCGTCCGAAAATTGCCCCGAACCCGAACTGCTCAGTCGCCACCGATGGATGAGGATCAACCCCAAACATCTTCGGTTTATTTATTGGACTTCCCTCGCCTATTTATCTCGCCCGCCGTATCTAAATCGAAGGTTTCTTTTAGCCCCTAAACTAGCCACCCTACGTATATATAGCAGACAACCCTAGAATTTTGGAGGATGTCTGTTAGGGCATATTTCTCTCTTAGTGGTTTTGGTGATTGATGACAATGCCTTTGTGGACTAATCATGTGCATTGAGCATTTCAGATAATCTATAATATGGCACAAGACGATTCGAGCTCCTCGGAGTTCTAAAAGTGAAGACGGTTATTGTTGGGGATATAGCTTCGAGGTATGACCCGCCCAGGAGGGTCCGGGTTATACCATTGGCGGCTTAACATGAAGGAGGCCCAGGGAGAAATAAGAAGACGACGGCTCTTGGAGACATGCCTGCTAAAGGCCCGGGACCGGGGCTGTGAATCGCCGTTGGAAGACTTGGTTTATATGGCATGACTGGTTAGAAACCGAGCCGGTCACGTTGTGTGAGCCGGCCGGGACTCTGTAAGCCTCCGGGTCTCTACCTGTGTATATAAAGGTGAGACCTGGCGGTGGGTGAACTCAAGGAACAAGCAATCGAGAACTAGGTCAAGCGTATTCGCTCCCTTGTAATCGAGAATCAAGCAATACAACTAGAAGCGGGACGTAGGCTCTTACCTCATTGTGAGGGGCCAAACCTGGGTAAACTCTCTGTGTCCTTTGTCCCGTTCAACCCCTTCGAGCTAACCTAGTTGCGATGGATCCACACCTAAGTCTTTTCACTAGGACATCTGCCGTGACAAGACCACAACAGTTGGCGCCCACCGTGGGGCCAGAGCATGGTGGTTTCGAGTTCTTGAAGGGCAGCTTCTCAGGGATCAGGGGATACGCCGTGGGTCGGATGACCAAGAGTCGTCGGGGCAAGCACCACATCGATGACGCTGGATGGGGTCCCGAGGCTGGCTCAATCGAGTACGGGTGCCGGGTTCCCTTCGGTGGAATTCACGTCTTCATCGGAAAGATTGGAGAGTTGGGCCTGAGCCGGACATCTGCACCGACACGACACGGCTCAGCGCGCGTGACCGGCCAAGATCCAACCCGCCAGGAAGCGTGCTTTTGTTGGCTTTATTCATGGGGCGGATCTTGAGGAAGGTTCAATGTCAGGTGGAGAGACAGCCATCTACTCAGGTGATGAGTCCTCAACCGGTGAAATCGAATCGATCTATCAATTGCAAGATGTCGGGCTTGGGGGCTGTTCCGATGGCAACAGTATTCCGGACTCCTATAAGCCACTGAGCAGGGCGGCTATTTTCTTGGCTGGTACGCAACAGATGTTGAATTCATCAACTGCAGCGGCTATGACCTCTAGTTCAACAGCTGCTGCGACGGCTAGTGCGAGTGCTTCTGCACGTTCACCGGCTCAGGTCTTATCTGAACTCCTAGATGCTCTGGCAACTCTTTTAGCTGCAGAGGTGACTCCCGCGACTCAAGCACAACATAAAGTGGAAGTTGCAAAACTGCGGGATGAGGTAGCTCAGGTTCGAGAGGAGCTTAATGCTGAGAATGCCAGGATGGCAACGGAGCAAGCTGCATTAGAAGCCGAGTCGCAACGGATTCAAGTAGAAACTTTCCGGTTAAATCTTGACCAGAATGCCTCAAACACCGTTATGCGAAGAAGGCACCACAATCGTCTACCCCTGGAGTTTGAGGCAAGGAATCTTTTAAACACGCCTGGGGCAGGAACGAGCAACCCTCCCGGCGTGACCCGGGCTGCAGAGGCATCCGTGGCCAGGGCGGCGGCTCAACCGCATGTTGCAGACCCGCCTCGTTTGAATTTAAACCCGCCTCAGCAGGTGTCAACACCGCCGGGTCATTATTCTAACCCCCTGGATAACATGATTGCTGTGGCATCACGGCTGGCGGCTCTCCCAGTAGAAGCCGAGTCTCCCGCGGTGGTCGAAGCCCGGAAGGATGTGGAGCTTCTTCAGACAGCCGTAGCTCAGCAGGCGGCTTACTCATACAGCCGTGAGCGAATTCATTCAACTCCCCGTCAGAGTCGAAGTTATAACCGACACATTGAGTTGCCGGCGGTTTCCAGCAGCGAGCGGCGCTGTGACCTGCCCGTGGGCATAACCCGCCGTGTGATGATAACAATGTTCATGCCCTATTGGATGAGGCTAGGGCACGTCAAGAGGCAGAGCTGGCGGCTCAGTTAGCGGCTGAACAACAGCTCCAGCGTAACCCTTTAGCGACTGTAGAAGCCAGGATGACTTCTAAGACAGTGGGGGTACCATGCCTAGCACCGGCTCTTCGCAATGAGCGGTTGCCTAAAGATTTCAAGGGTCCTCGAAAGGTGGCCAATTATATAGCTGATCAACCTCCTGAGGCTTGGATTGAGAGCTACGAGATGGCTATGGAGATGTTAGATGTCAATGACGCTGTGTGCACCAAGTATTTCACCATGATGTTAGATGGGCCAGCTCGAACCTGGTTGAAGGGATCGCCCCCCAATTCTATCAACTCATGGGCGGAGTTGAAAGCACGTTTTATTCAGAATTTCAAAGACACGTGCAAACAACCTCTGTCGATCATCGACCTAGACGCTTGTGTCCAGCGCGAGGATGAGTCGGCCCACCATTGGGTCCAGGGGGTTTCTGCTATTATCCACTCATCGGATAGCATCAATGTCGGCTCTGCTGTCTTAATTCTGGAGAAGAATTGCTGTTTCACCCCTCTCAAGCAAAAGTTAGGGCGGCTCAAACGTCACTTCAATGACATAGGAGAGCTCATGGCGGCTCTCATCACATATGGCGACTTTGAAAATACTAAAGACCCTAGGTCTGATGAGGAGAAGTCCAACAAGGGGAAGAAAAACGACAATGGAAAAGGGCAGCAGTCAAACATGACAAGTCATAACAAGGGTAATAATGGTAAGCGCAAGTAGCCTGACGGCGGGTCGGATTTTGTGGCTAATACTAATGCACAGAATAACGATCGGCGCTGGAGAGGTAAGTCATTTCGTCGGGTGGGAGGATCAAAGTTCATCCTTCTGGCGATGTTGAACCAGCCCTACCCAAAGCACATCTACCAAAATAGGCCATCGACTCACCTGTGGAAAGATTGTTTTATCATGAAAGAATATAAGAATTCCGGCTCTCACCAGGACCACAATAACAATAATGGCCCACACGGCGGGTCAGGTTCTAGCTCTCATGGGCCCGGGTTTGGCGGCGACGGATCAAATTCTGGATATCAGAGTCAGGACAATTAGGGCAATTATAACTAGCAACACAATCAGGGGAATCAGCAACAACAGTCAGGGTATCAGAGTAATCCAAAGCAGCTGAACAGTGGCCAATATCATGTTTTCACCACAAGCCTGTGCAAGAGGGACCAGAAGGTTGATAAAACGAGTAGTGAGCACGGTTGAGCCGATGGTCCTTCGATACTTACGATGGTCAAAGCAACCAATTGTATGGAGCCATGAGGTTCACCCGCCCCAGATTGACAATTTGGGTCAGCTGGCTTTGGTGTTAGCTCCTCAGGTTGGAGGTTACAAGTTCACTAAGGTGCTTATGGATGGAGGCAGCAGTATCAATATCCTTTATTATGATACTTTTCGCCGGATGAATCTGACTGACAAAGATCTTAAGCCGTCCACTACTGCAGGATACTGCTCACGCGACACTACGATCAGAGACCCTTTGCCGAAACTGTGTGCGATGCAATAATCGCAAACGGTGGTGTAAAAAACCCGTCAAAAAGGTGCAAAACGTTTGCAATGGCGGAGCCATCAGACACAGTTCAGATTTTAGTTGCGTGTGCGATGCAGGACACACAGTTAATCCATTCAAACTGTCTGCGATGAGGCAGAACAACAGAAATGAGCAGCCATAACAATGTGTGTGCGATGCAGGACACACGGTTAATCCATTCGAACTGTTTGCGATGAGGTAGAACAACAGAAACGGGCAGCCATATCAATGTGTGTGTGATATACGGCATACGGTTAACTCGGACGAACTGTTTTCGATTAGGGAACACAACAGAAACGGTTCAACTTAGCAAGATGTGTGTGATATGCGGCATACAGTTCACATGGATGAATTGTTTGCGATGAGCCAAAAGAACACAAACGAGTCGTGTAAACAAGATGTGTGTGATACGTGGCAAACAGCCGACTCGGATGAACTGTTTGCGACAAAAAATTACAACACAGACGGTCAGTGCAGTTACTTCGTGTGCGATTCTGTGTGTACAAAAAACTTTGAAAAATGCAAACTAGTTGCTTGTGGTGGCAGAGTATCGCACACGATGCATCTGCGAGTACTCGTGTGCGATGATTAGTATGTTACACATACTTTTCCTTATGTTAACATGTGTGTGAATTTGCAATATGGACAGTTAATATGCAAATGCCTTCTGGTCATCGGGCACACGCTTAAACTCAATGAACTATGTACGATACTAATACTTTCCATGAAAATTTATGAATTTGGGTAACAACATTTGAGTAACATATATATAGTGGTCACACTATTCGACAAAAGGAGGATCTTCGTAACACGGTTTTGACAACCATATGGTCCATATCTACATACTTAACATAGTAACAACTATCACATTTTAAGAGGCTTAGGGCCAACAACCATATGGTCCATATCTACATACTTAACATATATAGTAACAGCTAGCACATTTTCAGAGGCTGAGGGCCAACAACCACAACTATCCACTGGAAGCAGCTTGATCATGGCGACTCGGCATCTCGTCAATGAAAAGGAAGAGCCCTCCTGTGCCTTGGTAGATCATGAGTAGAACAGTGTCTCCAATTTTCCGATATGGATGCATTGCCATGAGAAGTGAGAACTTGTTAATTTGAATGATTCCATTTCTCCGGGAAATGCAGTACCTTGCAATCACTTTGGCGTTATTAGCACGCACAAGTGTAATTCGACCACGCCGGGAAATCGATCCAGGAACTGCTACAGGGGCAATTTCTGTTGACATGTAGAATTAATGTATCGTCGAAGATATATATAGTTTATGAGCATCAACATTAAAATAAGACTTTTTACCAGCGTTTTGTGCACACAATTGGTCTTGGTCAGTGTGTGCACCATAGATCTAATTAATCCCATCCAAAATCCAGCGTTCATACGCTGTGCTATCTCTGTTAGATTATCAACAAAGTTTATGACATGCTTCAAGTCCTTCCAGTGAAATTTGGTACGCTTAGTAACATACAGATTGTTCACTATGCATCCATCATATCCTGCTTAAAAGGTGAAAAGGTACTATTTATTCAGAACATGGCAGAAGAATATATAGTGCGCATAAATTGGTAAATAGAATTTGTTACTGCCTAGGAACGGAGTCAGAATATGATATCACAATTGGTTGCTTAAATAGTGATCAATTGGTTGCTTAAATAGTAATATGACAGCAAGGAGAAAGTTGAAAGGACACTAACCTCGATCAGACTATGATCGACTGATGACGTTGGGGAAGTAAACATCCATGTTAATTAGACTAGGCTGTGGTGCACGCACTAGCATTTTATTGCCATCTTTAAATTCATAACACTTAGACATTTTTCTCCAAAGGTCCGCATTAAAATAGGAGTGACCATCTTTATCAAGTTTTACGCTAACCGTCATTGTAAATCCATGCTGCGTTGTCAATATGACATCCTGGGAGTCATCAGCAAAGTAAAGCCCAAGATTTCCTTCTACCTAATATGGGAGTAACTGATAGAACAAATCCATATATTATATATAGATGAAAGCAAAGTACAAAAATATAGAATTAAAAATAGATAATGTAACAAAGATTTGATGCGAATATATAGATAATGTAGCAACAGATGGTATATGTTCACAAATTTAGGCCATGCCGACCGTGGTAGGTTGAGATTGAACATACCGAGCGCTCACTGAAGTCATCCGGAATGGTGAGATAGAACTTCATTTCCGACTGGTCACGACCACAGTTGCCCGATTTATGCTCGCGCTGTGGACACATGAATGAACACTCACGAATCGGCTAGAACAAAAATGATTCCATGGTGATTTCCGCTGGTTGATTAACAACGACGGACGGACTGCGATAAGAGATGAGTGAATATTTTGCTAATTAAGTTGATTACCTTCTCGATGAGAAAAATCCTCGGCCCAATCTCGCAGAAAACCCCAGTCAACCAGAGTCTAGAATGTCGGTGTAGATAGGCGGCGGAAAAGTGGTGGAGGCGAAATCCGGTGCCATTTGGAGCGCGACCTACGCCCGCCGCCAACAACCGTCGAGCTTAGGGTGCAGAGTTGCGGAGGAGTCCGCGGTGAGTGAGTGGGGACAAAGTGGGCGAGGGTTTTCTTTTCCTTTTGCATGTGTAAGTGAACACACATGGTTCGCAGAGGCAACAGAGATGAACCGTGTGCGATAGTAAATCACCGAGATTGAATGGGAATCCAAATTTCCTTTGTCCTTCATCCATGAGTTTTTTCTATGATGAACATTAACCCTGCTAATCACCGTGTTCAAATTTGACACTTTTCCGGGTTCATTTACAATATTTAGGGCATTATGTGCATTTTCTATGCATTAATGCACGTAATTCAAATTCAAACAATCGGTGCATGAAAAGGTGCACAAGAACGGTCTGGAAAAACCATACTCGTGGTATTTAGTAATTTCTCAAGCCTTTTACAAGGAATGGGCAGAGATTTCAATGGAATGCGTGGCAATAGTCAACCACAAACGCGTCATTTACTGGGTTATCAACTATAGAACAATGGAATATGTGCTTGAAAAACATGACGGCTGGCATGGTGCCATGGTATGGGCTCACCGTGCCCTGGTTAAAAGCTGAGAAAGTTTGATTTATGTCGTCATGCACGCCCTTCAAAAATCGAACCATCACCGAGAAAGTTCAATGCTTTCGAGAGGGAAATCCCCAAGATTGAAGGGGAATCCAAATTTCCGTCCTAGTTTGTAATTCAGTTTTTTTTTCAACGATCAATATACCACCTCAAATGCAACGTGCTCAAATTTGACATTTTTCCAAACTCATTTACCATATTTAGGGGATTATGTGCATTTTCTAGGCATTAATTATGCACATAATTCAAATTCAAACAATCGATGCATGAAAAGGTGCACAAGAACGGTCTGGAAAATCATGCTCGTGCTATTTAGTACATTCTCATGCATTTTACAAGGAATTGGCAGATATTTCAAGGAAATGTGTGGCAATAGTCAACCATAAACGCGTCGTTTACTGGGTTAACAACTATACAAAAATCAAATACATGCTTGAAAAAACATGACGCCTAGTGTGGTGCCATGGTATGACCTCACCGTGCCCTGGTAAAAATGTCGTCATGCACGCCTTTCATATATAAAACGAACCATCACCGAGGAAGTTTCATGGTTTCGAGGGGGAAATCACCAAGATTGAAGGGGGATCCAAATTTCCTTTGTCCTTTGTCCATGAGTTTTTTTTCTATGATGAACATACAACCTGCAAATCACCGTGTTCAAATTTGGCACTTTCCCGGGTTCATTTACCATATTTAGGGGATTATGTGCATTTCCTAGGCATTAATGCACATAATTTAAGTTCAAACAATCGGCGCATGAAAGGGTCCACAAGAATGGCCTGGAAAACCATGACCGCGCCATTTAGTAAATTCTCATGCCTTTTACAAGGAATAATGGACAGATATTTTGATGAAATGTGTGGCAATAGTCAACCACAAATGTTTATTTGTTGGGTTTTCAACTATAGAAAAAAATGAAATAAATTCTTAAAAAACATGACGCCTGGCATGGTGCCATGGTATGACCTCACCATGCCCTGGTAAAAATTTGAGAAGGTTTGGCTTATGTCCTCATGCACGCCCTTCATAAATCGAACCATCACCGAGGAAGTTCCATGCTTTCGAGAGGGAAATCCCCAAGATTGAAGGGGAATCCAAATTTCAGTCCTAGTTTGCCATTCAGTTTTTTTTCCAACGATCAACATACCGCCTCAAATGCAACGTGTTCAAATTTGACATTTTTCCGAACTCATTTACCGTATTTAGGGGATTATGTGCATTTTCTAGGCATTAATTATGCACATAATTCAAATTCGAACAATCGGTGCATGAAAAGGTGCACAAGAACGGTCTGGCAAACCATTCTCGTGCTATTTAGTACATTCTCATGCCTTTTACAAGGAATGGACAGATATTTCAAGGAAATGTGTGGCAATAGTCAACCATAAAAGCGTCATTTACTGGGTTAACAACTATACAAAAATGAAATACATGCTTCGAAAAACATGACGCCTGGTGCGGTGCCATGGTATGACCCCACCGTGCCCTGGTAAAAATGTCGTCATGCACGCCTTTCATATATAAAACGAACCATCATCGAGGAAGTTTCATGGTTTCGAGGGGGAAATCACCAAGGTTGAAGGGGGATCCAAATTTCCTTTGTCCTTTGTCCACGAGTTTTTTTTTCTGTGATGAACATACAACCTGCAAACCACTGTGCTCAAATTTGACACTTTTCCGGGTTCATTTGCCATATTTAGGGGAATATGTGCATTGCCTTGGAATTAATGCACACAATTGAAGTTCAAACAATCGATGCATGAAAGGGTCCACAAGAACGGTCTGGAAAACCATGCTCGTGCCATTTAGTAAATTCTCATGCCTTTTACAAGGAATAATGGATAGATATTTCGATGAAATGTGTGGCAATAGTTAACCACAAATGTTTGTTTGTTGGGTTTTCAACTATAGAAAAAATGAAATAAATGCTTAAAAAACATGACGCCTGGCATGGTGCCATGGTATGACCTCACCATGCCCTGGTAAAAATTTGAGAAGGTTTGGCTTATGTCGTCATGCAGTCCTTCATAAATCGAACCATCACCGAGGAAGTTCCATGCTTTCGAGAGGGAAATCCCCAAGTTTGAAGGGGAATCCAAATTTCTGTCCTAATTTGTCATTCAGTTTTTTTCCAGCGATCAACATACTGCCTCAAATGCAACGTATTCAAATTTGACATTTTTCCAAACTCATTTACCATATTTAGGGGATTATCTGCATTTTCTAGGCATTAATTATGCACATAATTCAAATTCAAACAATCGGTGCGTGAAAAGGTGCACAAGAACGGTCTGGAAAACCATGCTCGTGCTATTTAGTACATTCTCATGCCTTTTACAAGGAATGGGCAGATATTTCAAGGAAATATGTGGCAATAGTCAACCATAAACGCGTCATTTACTGGGTTAACAACTATACAAAAATGAAATACATGCTTCAAAAAACATGACGCCTGGTGCGGTGCCATGGTATGACCCCACCGTGCCCTAGTAAAAATGTCGTCATGCATGCCTTTCATATATAAAACGAACCATCATCGAGGAAGTTTCATGGTTTCGAGGGGGAAATCACCAAGGTTGAAGGGGGATCCAAATTTCCTTTGTCCTTTGTCCATGAGTTTTTTTCTATGATGAACATACAACCTGCAAACCACCGTGTTCAAATTTGACACTTTTCTGGGTTCATTTGCCATATTTAGGGGAATATGTGCATTGCCTAGGAATTAATGCACATAATTCAAGTTCAAACAATCGATGTATGAAAGGGTCCACAAGAACGGCCTGGAAAACCATGCTCGTGCCATTTAGTAAATTCTCATGCCTTTTACAAGGAATAATGGATAGATATTTCGATGAAATGTGTGGCAATAGTCAACCACAAATGTTTGGTCGTTGGGTTTTCAACTATAGAAAAAATGAAATAAATTCTTAAAAAACATGACGCCTGGCATGGTGCCATGGTATGACCTCACCATGCCCTAGTAAAAATTTGAGAAGGTTTGGCTTATGTCGTCATGCACGCCCTTCATAAATCGAACCAACACCGAGGAAGTTCCATGCTTTCGAGAGGGAAATCCCCAAGATTGAAGGGGAATCCAAATTTCCGTCCTAGGTGTCATTCAGTTTTTTCCAACGATCAACATACCGCCTCAAATGCAACATGCTCAAATTTGACATTTTTCCAGGCTCATTTACCATATTTAGGGGATTATGTGCATTTTCTAGGCATTAATGGACATAATTCAAATTCAAACAATTGGTGCCTGAAAAGGTGCACAAGAACGGTCTGGAAAACCATGCTCGTGTTATTTAGCACATTCTCATGCCTTTTACAAGGAATGGGCAGATATTTCAGGGAAATGTGTGGCAATAGTCAACCATAAACCAGCCGTTTACTCGGTTAACAACTATACAAAAAATGAAACACATGGTTGGAAAACATGACGCCTGTCGTGGTGCCATGGTATGGCCTCACCATGCCCTGGTAAAAATTGGAGAATGTTTTCCTCATGTCGTGATGCACGCCTTTCATAAATCGAACCATCACCAAGGAAGTTTCATGGTTTCGAGGGGGAAATCACCAAGATTGAAGGGGGGGGTCCAAATTTCCTTTGTCCATGAGTTTTTTTCTACGATGAACATACAACCTGCAAATCACCATGTTCAAATTTGGCACTTTTCGGTGTTCATTTGCCATATTTAGGGGATTATGTGCATTTCGTAGGCATTAATGCGCATAATTCAAGTTCAAACAATCGATGGATGAAAGGGTCCACAAGAACGACCTAGAAAACCATGCTCGTGCCATTTAGTAAATTCTCATGCCTTTTACAAGGAATGGACAAATATTTCGATGAAATGTGTGGCAATAGTCAACCACAAATGTCTGTTTGTTGGGTTTTCAACTATAGGAAAAATGAAATAAATGCTTAAAAACATGACGCCTGGCATGGTGCCATGGTATGACCTCACCATGCCCTGGTTAAAATTTGAGAAGGTTTGGCTTATGTCGTCATGCACGCCCTTTATAAATCGAACCATCACCGAGGAAGTTCCATGCTTTCGAGAGGGAAATCCCCAATATTGAAGGGGAATCCAAATTTTCTTCGTTCTTGGCCCTGGAGTTTTTTCTACGACGAACATACACCCTGCAAATCACCGTGTTCAAATTTGCCATTTTTTCGGGCTCATTTACCATATTTAGGGGATTATGTGCATTTTCTAGGCATTTAGCGCATATAAATCCAATCCAGCTACAGGTGCACGGGTGTGATGTGAGGGACGTGGATTGCCGTTCGATCGCGGTGCATACAATGGTGCACACGCATGATCCGCGTGGCTGGGGTTCCGGCCAAACATAACGCAACACACAATAGGCTCGGCGCACACTGTTTCCGGAAGCGGCGGAGATGAACCGTGTGCGATAATGAACGAGCAAAATTGTAAGGGAAGCCAAATTTCTGTTGTCGTTTGTCATTGAGCTCTTGAATACCACCGCACTGTACGGCTGTCCGGCCCCTCCGTCCCAGAGCTCTCTCCAGGCGTCGTCCATGGCTCCGCGGTGCACAGTAACTGGTAAGGATGCGATGGCATCCCGCCGCGGCGCGTTCCTCGCCGCCCGCGACCGCACACATGGTAAGGAAGCGGTGGCATCTCGCCGCGCTGAGTTCACCGCCTGCGGCGGCTAGACAGTTACATGGGCGGACTTTAAGGCTGCCATGGACGAATGGGTGGTGGATCTAGAGGCGGCCAAAGCCGCACAGAAGGAGCGGAAAAGGCAGAAAGTAGTCAAGAAAAGAGAGTCCCGCCGCCGCAAGAAAAAAGAGGCCGCACGCCATGGTGAGGAGAGCTTGGCGGAGATCGAAGCACGGTGGGTTGCCGCCTACAAGGCCGGGAAGGAGAACACCGGCGTCTGGCCAGCATGCCCTGATGGCAGCATGTGAGAAGTAGTTTAAGTTTGTAGTATTAGAGCAAATTACCAGTAGTACTTTAAGTTTGTAGTATTAACGTACAATGTCAGTAAGAGCATCCTTTAAGGGCTTTGAGCGTTGATTAGCATGTGTGCCCGTGTGCGTTTTTTTGCGTTAATCATTAGAAGATCACAAAACACACGGTTTCTATGTCGTACCCGTCTGCGTTTTTTGCGTTAATGACGCATAAGTCAGTTACCTGTGCGATGTTTCCTAATAAACCAGGCGTACCATTGACCAAAAAAGCAAGTACACGTGTACATTTTTCTTGGAGACGGGATCTGCCAACTTTCTTTTTTCTCGCACACGAGTATTTTACGCGCTTCGTCTGTGTTGTGTGTTTCCCCCGCCCAAGTTTCAAGTTTCACACCGAAATTTTCATTAGGCACGCGATTTCAGAATTTATTCCTCCAACCACATCCCCTTCCCCTTAGTATCCCCCTCCCTCGCGCCTCCCCCTACCGGCATCTCAAACCGCCGCCGCCGCAACCACAGCTTCAACCACATCTACGTTCTGCTCGGATCGAGTCAGGTAACCCACCGATCTCTATCACGTCCCCGACCTGATTGCTTAAATGGCGCCTGTGAAACATCCTCATGCCTTCAAATCCCCCCGCCAGGAGCTGATGCCGGTCCATGGCACGATGGCCGCTGTGCGTGTTGACCCGGAGGAACAGCTCGCCTCCGCCGCCGCCACCCAAATTGTGCAGGCTCTGGCCCAGATGAAGTCCCCCAGCGACTACCCCCCAGGTCTTAACAGGTAAGATCTGACCAGCTAAATCTTACCAAATACCACTTGCAACGGCTATGATTTGTACGGTTGGTGTATTAAGCATGTTCGTGCCCTGTTTATTTTAGTATTGCACATTGCGTGATGTTCAAATATTGCCGTGTCCAGCTCAATTTCACCAATACCAGCAACAAACTTACAATACATGACTCAGGATATCACTAGAGATGCTGCCCATTTGCTATTTTTAGTGGATGCTAACCCTGTTGTACTTAACATGCCTGTCCATGTACTTACGCAGGGTCATAACGGCCGATGCTTTTATTTGCCGTCGAGGTGAGCTGCATCCCGTGTCTTACAATATTTCACATAATTTGTGCAATTGCAGTTTAACTTCTACCATTTACTGGTTGCCTGTAGGTACACATGTCAGTGGCACTGATCCACGCTTCGACCCGGAGGAATAGCTCATCTCCGCCGTCGCTGACTTTGGGCGAGCTCTGGCCAAGATGAAGTGCCCCAGCAACTACCTCTCAGGACTTACCAAGTATGTACTCACCAGTTCAATTTTACCAATACCAGTTGCAATTAATGGCTATGTTCTGTATGGTCGATGTATTAAGCATGTTCTAGTAAACATGCCTAACACATTTTTGCTACTTTCCCTACCTTTTTATAGACATCTGGGCCATTCTCTGCTCCGGCAGCACCTGCCTTGTGATGTTTAACTATGCCAATTGCATTTTTATCACTACCGGTTTCAATGTCTATTAAGCCTATTGCAATTAACAGTTGAATCCATTTTTAAACAGTTGTATTTCAATGGCTACAAACTTACAAAACATGACTTAGGATGCTGTTAAGCCTGTTGCAATTAACAGTTGTATCCATTTTTTAATCTGTCCATTTGCTACCATGCTACTCTCCGCAATGAAGATATACTAGAGATGCTGCCCCATTTGCTATTTTTGGTGGATGCTAACCCTGTTGTACTTAACATGCTTGTCCATGTACTTGTGACGCCCCCGATTTGACCGTACACTAATCATGCACGCAAATGTGTACGATCAAGATCAGGGACTCACGGGAAGATATCACAACACAACTCTACAACATAAATAAGTCATACAAGCATCATAATACAAGCCAGGGGCCTCGAGGGCTCGAATACAATTGCTCGATCACAGACGAGTCAGCGGAAGCAACAATATCTGAGAACAGACATAAGTTAAACAAGTTTGCCTTAAGAAGGCTAGCACAAAAGTAGCAACGATCGAAAAGGCAAGGCCTCCTGCCTGGGACCTCCTAACTACTCCTCGAAGCCGAACTCCATGTAGAATCATCCTCGGGATCTCTAGCTCCTGGACTCCAGCATCTGGTTGCGACAATCCGGTATAGAAAAAGGGAAAAGAGGGAGAAAAGCAACCGTGAGTACTCATCCAAAGTACTCGCAAGCAAGGAGCTACACTACATATGCATGGGTATATGTGTAAAGGGCCATATCAGTGGACTGAACTGCAGAATGCCAGAATAAAAGGGGGATAGCTAGTCCTGTCGAAGACTACGCTTCTGGACATCTCCATCTTGCAGCATGTAGAAGAGAGTAGATTGAAGTCCTCCAAGTAGCATCGCATAGCATAATCCTACCCGGCGATCCCCTCCTCGTCGCCCTGTTAGAGAGCGATCACCGGGTTGTATCTGGCACTTGGAAGGGTGTATTTTATTCAGTATCCGGTTCTAGTTGTCATAAGGTCAAGGTACAACTCCGGGTCGTCCTTTTACCGAGGGACACGGCTATTCGAATAGATAAACTTCCCTGCAGGGGTGCACCACATAACCCAACACGCTCGATCCCATTTGGCCGGACACACTTTTCTGGGTCATGCCTGGCCTCGTAAGATCAACACGTCGCAGCCCCACCTAGGCTCAACAGAGAGGTCAGCATGCCGGTCTAATCCTATGCGCGCAGGGGTCTGGGCCCATCGCCCTATGCACACCTGCACGTTGCGTACGCGGCCGGAAGCAGACCTAGCCCCCTTAATACAAGCGCGAGCTTACGGTCCAATGCGGCGCGCGCCACTCAGTTGCTGACGTCAAAAGAGCTTCGGCTGATACCACGACGTCGGGATACCCATAACTACTCCCACGTAGATGGTTAGTGCGTATAGACCAAATGGCCAGACTCAGATCAAATACCAAGAACTCGTTAAGCGTGTTATGTATCCGCGAACGCCGACCAGGGCCAGGCCCACCTCTCTCCTAGGTGGTCTCAACCTGCCCTGTCGCTCCGCCATAAAGTAACAGTCGGGGGCCGTCAGGAACCCAGGCCCACCTCTACCGGGATGGAGCCACCTGTCCTTTCAGCCCCCTCTTCAGAATCACTTGCGGGTACTCAACGAGCCGACCCGACTTTAGTCACCACATGTGTCATGTATATAGTATATAATATATACCCGTGATCACCTCCCGAAGTGATCACGGCCCAGTAGTATAGCATGGCAGACGGACAAGAGTGTAGGGCCACTGATGGAACACTAGCATCCTATACTAAGCAGTAGGATAGCAGGTAAGGGTAACAACTGTAGCAACAATGACAGGCTATGCATCAGGATGGGATTAACGGAAAGCAGTAACATGCTACACTACTCTAATGCAAGCAGTATAGAGAAAGAATAAGCGATATCTGGTGATCAAGGGGGGGGGGCTTGCCTGGTTGCTCTGGCAAGTAGGAGGGGTCGTCAACTCCGTAGTCGAACTGGGCAGCACCAGTGTCGGTCTCGTAGTCTACCGGAGAGAAGAGGGGGAAGAAACAGTAAATACGGAGCAAACAAAGCATCACAAAACATAAGGAGGCAAAACGCGGTGCTAGGTATGCCCTAACGCGGTAGTAAGCGATACCGGTGAAGGGGGGAAACATCCGGGAAAATATCCCCGGTGTTTCACGTTTTCGGACAGATGAACCGGAGGTGAAATGTTGCAGGTTCACTATGCTAGGGATGTGTGGTGGACGAACGGACTGCGTATCTGGATTCGTCTCGTCGTTCTGAGCAACTTTCATGTTGAAAATATTTTAATCCGAGTTACGGATTAAAAGATATGATTTCTAAAGATTTTATTAATTTCTGGAATTTAATTAATTATTTAAATTAATTCGAAAATGGATTTATGACATCAGCATGATGTCATGTTGACATCAGCAGTCAACTGGGGTTGACTAAGTCAAACTGACATGTGGGTCCAGTGGGACCCACCTGTCATTCTCCGTTTAGGTTAATTAGGGTTTAGCTAAATAATTACTGTTTAATTAAATTAATTATCTAATTAGATTAATTTAAATAAGATTAATTAACTTAATTAATTTTATTTTTATTTTTATTTTTATTTTATTTATTTATTTATTAATTAATTTATTATTATTATTATTTATTATTATTATTTTATTTTTATTGTTTTTTATCATTTATTTATATATATATATTAATTTTTTTATAAAACGTTCCAGTGGGCTGGGCCCCGTTGTCCAGTGGCCCAGGGCTTAATGGCTGCGGGCGACGGTTTCGGGCGCGACCCAGTCGGGCGCACGCCCAGGGGCACCGTGGCGGTCACCGGAGGGAGACGCCGGCGGGATAGCAGCAGGGTGGCGCCGGAGCGGGGCTGCGGGCCATAGGGGAGTGGCCGTGGTCGAGCCAGACGGCCGGGACGAGGCACGGGCGCCAGGGCGCGGTCGGGCGGCCGTGTACGGCGAGGCGACGACGGGGAACGGCTCGGGCGCGATGGCCATCCAGAGGAGGCGCGACGAGCGCGGGGAGGCCGCGAGCGAGCACGGCCTCGGGCGCGCGGTGACAGGGGAAGAGGGGAGAGGAGGAGGGCGCTGGCCGCGACGGGGCGCAACGGAGGAGCGCGCGGAGCGGCCGAGCCGGGGCAGGGGTAGAGGAGAGGGGAGCGCTCACGGGGGGGGGGTGTAGGGCTCGTGGCAGCGGGGGTCGAGGGGGATGGCGGGGACGGCGGCGTAGAGGATGCTGGCCGGCGGGGAGCTACGGTGGCGACGGCGATCCGGGCGGCGGGGCGAGCGCGACGGCGAGGGCCTCCGGGCGGCGACGCGGGATCGGGGTCTGTGGGCTCGGGGAGGAGGACGACGAAGGGGCGGCGTCGGGGCGAGGTGGCGCCGGCGACAGGCGCCGTCGTCGAGGTCGCGGGTGGGGGGGGGCGCGGGATCGGGGCGATCCCGATCCAGATCGGGGAGGAGAGGCCGATGTGGGGGGGGGAGTGGGTGCGTGGGGTAGTTTAGGGTTTCGGGTGAGTGGATAAGGGGAGTGGGGGGGAGTGGCCGGCTGGGCCTGGTGGTTTGGCCCAGTGGGGCTGTGGCCTGCTGGGCCGGAGCCCAGTGGGGGGGTTCGCTCTCTCTTTTTTTAGCTTTGTTTTGTTTTCTGTGTTGCATTTTCTTTTCTTTTTAGTAGTTTTCTATTTTGTTTTCTATTTATCTTAGTTTATAAATTAGGAAAATAGTTTCTAAATTAGTGTTATGGTTTAACCCACTGCCACAAAAAGTCTCACTCCTAACTAAAATAGTTTGATATTTTATAAATGATAAAAGGCATTTAATTAATTGTTTTGCCACTGTTTTATTTATGTTAGGACATTCAAACATTTTTAAGGATGTTGGTTTCTCCACCATTATTATCTAGGTATTATTTGTCACACCTGGAATATTTTAGTTTTGACCTTTGAAAACTTTAATTGTTTGACTTGTTTTTGAATTTTGAATTTTGAATCGGTTTTGAACTAACGCGAGATTAGCAACAGTAATCGACGTGACGTGGCATCATTAGCAGAGGTTACTGTAGCTTGATTATCCGGGCGTCACAGTACTTACACAGGGTCATAACGGCTGATGTTGTTGTTTGCCGTCGAGGTTAGCTGCATCCCATGTCTTACAGTATTTCACATCATTTGTGCAATTGCATTTTAACTTCTACCATTTACTGGTTGCCTGTAGGTACACATGTTAGTGGCACTGATCCACACTTCGACCCGGAGGAACAGCTCCCCTCCGTCGCCACTGACTTTGGGCGGGCTCTGGCCAAGATGAAGTGTCCCAACAACTACCTCTCAGGACATACCAAGTATGTACCCACCAGTTCAATCTTACCAATACCAGTTGCAATTAATGGCTATATTTTGTACTGTCGATGTATTAAGCATGTTGTCGTAAACATGCCTAACACGTTTTAGCTATTTTCCCTACCTTTTTATAGACAGCTGGGCCATTATCTGCTCTGGCAGCACCTGCCCTGTGATGTTTAACTCTGCCAATTGCATTTTTATCAGTACCGGTTTCAATGGCCAATAAGCCTGTTGCAATTAACAGTTGTATCCATTTTTAAAGAGTTGTATTTCAATGGATACAAACTTACAAAACATGAATTAGGATGTTGTTAAGCCTGTTGCAATTAACAATTGTATCCATTTTTTAATCCGCCCCTTTGCTACCGTGCTACTCTTTTGTAATGAAGATATCACTACAGATGCTGCCGTTTTATTACCATTTGCTATTTTTGGTGGATGTTAACCCTGTTGTAGTTAACATTGGCTTTCCATGTACTTACACAGGGTACAATGGGCGATGCTGTTGTTTGCCGTCGAGGTTAGCATCCCATGTCTTATACACCATCTATTCCTAAATATAAGTATTTTTATAGATTCCAATATAGACTACATAAGGAGAAAAATGAGTGAATCTAGATTCTAATCTAAACTATATCTATAATTCTATATACATCCGTATGTAGTTCATATTGGAATCTCAAATTTTTTTACTTGTACTTAGGAACATAGGTAGTTGTATTTTACATCATTTGTGCAATCTCAGTTTAGCTTCTAACATTTACTTGTTGCTTGTAGGTACATATATGAGCGGTACTGATCCACGCTTCGATCCCTTTTGCGTATGGGGCAATGAGATATTCATGAACAAGCGTCAAGTGAGGAAACTAAGAAAGATTGTTAGGCGAAAGAAACGGGTGATTGGAATTAAGCTCTTTATTTACACTTTGTTGAAGACAACAGTGAACTTTAGGATGGTAAGTAATGTGTTGCCCTTTTCCCCTGCCCACAACAAGTTACTCTATTAGACCTCACTATCTGATATATTTCTCTTTTCATTGGTTTTTGAAGCTATTTACTGATGATTAGCTTGCAAACTACATGACCGGAGTGGAGGCAACTAAGGTTAAAGTGTATAATTCATGCTACCATGATAATGCTCTAGAAGTCTTCTTGAAGGCGGTGAAGGATGGGCGGGCGATCGTCACAAGGGGTTGGACAAAAGTGGTTCGTGCCTATGGCATGCAGGAAGGCACATTATGGGCATTCCGCTTCTTCAACACCGTCGGCATTCAAAATGATTTACACTTGTTTCTTCACCTTTACCGCCTTTAAATACTATGGTTCATCATAGTTAATTGCTGCCTAATCCTGTAATTACTGAACATATTGTACTCGCAATTTTATTTATGGATTCGTTGTTGAACCATTGTGCTGAGAATTTGAATTGCACGTTTCATATTTCAAAATTTCCAATTAGAATAATAAATTACAGTAAAAAATAAAAAGAGAATAGACGGTCATGGAACTATGCAAATGGTTCTGGCAGTAAAAGTGCTTGTGATTGATAGCCCAATGCCACATAGTTTTCTACATCAAATCGTGTGTGATGTAGTTAATGAAAGCAAATAGTTAACCAAGGCAGAGCGTGTGTGATAGTTACACCTTTCACAAACGAGCGTATACATAAAACTGTGTGGGATGTACATCCGAACGAAGATGTTTTCCCTGGATTGACTGTGTGGGATGTACATAAGAACGGAAATGTATTCCTTGGATTGACTGTGTGTGATATACATATGAACGGAAATGTTTTTCTGGGATTCACCGTGTGGGATGTACATACCTATGGAAATGATTGGGTTTCAATGCCTTGCCCGATCGCACATGGCCCCAGCCTGGGTCCCAGGAGGGCCTATCCCGACGATTTCTGGGTCGTGTGGGAAGGACACCCTATCACACACACTCACTTGGCGACAATTCCAAATGTCGTCGCGGAAAGGGGTTAAAAACCATTTGTTTAGGACCGACGCTACCGGTGGTCCTCTACAGTTTTTCATGGAGTGGTGCCTGGTAAGTCAGCTTATCCAGTGGGTAAGATAGCCTTGGAAGTGGCTTTTGGCAATGAACACGATTACAGGGCTGAAACATTGACTTTTGAAGTGGTTAAAATTAAGAGCCCCTATCATGCTCTGTTTGGACAGCCGGCTTACGCCAAGTTTATGGCGCGGCCTTGTTATGTGTATTTGCAGCTTAAGATGCCGGGTCGCAAAGGGACCATCACAGTACATGGTGACAGGAAGATAGCCTTGGAATGTGAAGAAGGTGATGCTGCCTATGCTGAGTCTCCTTGTGCTACAGAAGAGCTTAAGTTTTATAAAGACAACGTTGACCCGGCTGATATGACTCCATTGAAGAAGCCAACCACAGAGCATGATCCTATGTTGAGGTTTAAATCGGCAGATGATACCAAGCAGGTTGAGTTTGTCCCTGGCGACTCTTCTCAGTAGTTCACTATCAGTGCCAATATGGATCTGAAATAGGAAAGCGCGCTCATCGAGTTCATCCGTGAGAACCGGGACATCTTTGCATGGAAACCTTCAGACATGTCGGGTGTACCGAGAGAAATTGCTGAGCACACTCTCAATATCGATCCTAAGTTTAAGACAGTCAAGCAATTCCTTCGTCGTTTTAATGAGGAGAGGCGCAAGGCCATTGGAGAAGAGGTGGCCTGGCTCTTAGCAGCTGGGTTCATTGTTGAAGTTTTTCATCCTAAGTGGTTGGCTAATCCGGTGCTAGTACTTAAGAAAAATGGCACTTGGCGTATGTGTGTGGATTACATAGACCTTAACAAGGCTTGCCCAGCTGATCCTTTTGCTCTTCCCTGTATTGATTAGATCATAGATGCTACGACAGGTTGTGAGTGTTTGAGCTTCTTAGATGCTTATTCTGGTTATCATCAAATCAAGATGGCAGTTAAGGACCAGGAGAAAACATCTTTCATCATGCCCTTTGGAGCTTTGTGCTATGTGCCTATGCCTTTTGGTCTCAAGAGTGCCCAGGCGATGTTGGGTAACGTAGCAATAATTCAAAATTTTCCTACGTGTCACCAAGATCAATCTAGGAGATGCTAGCAACGAGAGAGAGGGAGTGCATCTTCATACCCTTGAAGATCGCTAAGCGGAAGCGTTACAAGAACGCGGTTGATGGAGCCGTACTCGCGGCGATTCAAATCGCGGAAGATCCGATCTAGCGCCGAACGGACGGCGCCTCCGTGTTCAACACACGTACAGCCCGGGGACGTCTCCTCCTTCTTGATCCAGCAAGGGGAGAGGAGAAGTTGAGGGAGAACTCCAGCAGCACGACGGCGTGGTGGCAATGGAGCTCGTGGTTCTCCGGCAGAGCTACGCTAAGCACTACGGAGGAGGAGAGGGCTGCGCCAGGCCAGGGGTATGGCTGCCCTCCCACCCCTCCACTATATATAGGGGCAAGGGAGAGGGGGGCCGGCCCCTTAGATCCCATCTGGTGGGAGGGGCGGCGGCCAGGGAGGGTGGCTTTCCCCCCAAGTCAAGGGGGGTGCCCCCTCCAGGGTTTCGTCCAACCCTAGGCGCATGGGCCCTAGGGGGAGGTTGGCGCCCAGCCCACTTAGGGGCTGGTTCCCTTCCACCTACAGCCCATAAGGCCCTCCGGGGCAGGTGGACCCTCCCGGTGGACCTCCGGAACCCCTTCGGTGGCCCCGGTACAATACCGGCATACCCCCGAACACTTCCGGTGACCGTATGATGACTTCCCATATATAAATCTTTACCTCCGGACCATTCCGGAACTCCTCATGACGTCCGGGATCGCATCCAGGACTCCAAACAACCTTCGGTAACCATATACTATTTCCCATAACAACTCTAGCATCACCGAACCTTAAGTGTGTAGACCCTACGGGTTCGGGAACCATGCAGACATGACCGAGACACCTCTCCGGCCACTAACCAATAGCGGGATCTGGATACCCATATTGGCTCCCACATGTTCCACGATGATCTCATCGGATGAACCACGATGTCGGGGATTCAATCAATCCCGTATACAATTCCCTTTGTCTATAGGCATGTTGCTTGCCTGAGATTCGATCGTCGGTATCCCAATACCTCGTTCAATCTTGTTACCGGCAAGTCTCTTTACTCGTTCCGTAACGCATGATCCCGTGGCTAACTCCTTAGTCACATTGAGCTCATTATGATGATGCATTACTGAGTGGGCCCAGAGATACCTCTCCGTCATACGGAGTGACAAATCCCAGTCTTGATTCGTGCCAACCCAACAGACACTTTCGGAGATACCTGTAGTGCACCTTTATAGCCACCCAGTTACATTGTGACGTTTGGTACACCCAAAGCATTCCCACGGTATCCGGGATTTGCACAATCTCATGGTCTAAGGAAATGATACTTGACATTAGAAAAGCTCTTAGCAAACGAACTACACGATCTTGTGCTATGCTTAGGATTGGGTCTTGTCCATCACATCATTCTCCTAATGATGTGATCCCGTTATCAATGACATCCAATGTCCATGGTCAGGAAACCATAACCATCTATTAATCAACGAGCTAGTCAACTAGAGGCTTACTAGGGACATGTTGTGGTCTATGTATTCACACATGTATTACGGTTTCCAGTTAATACAATTATAGCATGAACAATAGACAATCATCATGAACAAGGAAATACAATAATAACCATTTTATTATTGCCTCTAGGGCATATTTCCAACAGTCTCCCACTTGCACTAGAGTCAATAATCTAGTTCACATCACTATGTGATTGTAATGAATCCAACACCCATGGGGTTTGTTCATATCTCGCTTGTGAGAGAGGTTACTAGTCAACGAGTCTGAACCTTTCAGATCCGTGTGTGCTTTACAAATCTCTATGTCATCTTGTAGATGCAGCTACCACGCGCTACTTGGAGCTATTCCAAATAACTGCTCTACTATACGAATCCGGTTTACTACTCAGAGTCATCTGGATTAGTGTCAAAGTTTGCATCGACATAACCCTTTACGACGAACTCTTTTACCACCTCCATAATCGAGAAAATTCCTTAGTCCACTAATTACTAAGGATAAGTTCGACCGCTGTCATGTGATCAATTCCTGGATCACTCTTGTACCCCTTGACTAATTCATGGCAAGGCACACTTCAGGTGCGGTACACAACATAGCATACTGTAGAGCCTACGTCTAAAGCATAGGGGACGACCTTCGTCCTTGCTCTCTCTTCTGCCGTGGTCAGGTCTTGAGTCTTACTCAATACTCACACCTTGTAACACAGCCAAGAACTCCTTCTTTGCTGATCTTTTTTGAACTCCTTCAAAATCTTGTCACGGTATGTATTCATTTGAAAGTACTATTAAGCGTTTTTGATCTATCCTTATAGACTTTGATGCTCAATGTTCAAGTAGCTTAATCCAGGTTTTCCATTGAAAAACACTTTTCAAATAACCCTATATGCTTTCCAGAAATTCTACATCATTTCCAATCAACAATATGTCAACAACATATACTCATCAGAAATTCTATATTGCTCCCACTCACTTCTTTGGAAATACAAGTTTCTCATAAACTTTGTATAAACCCAAAATCTTTGATCATCTCATCAAAGCGTACATTCCAACTCCGAGATGCTTACTCCAGTCCTTAGAAGGATTGCTGGAGCTCTGCATACTTTTTAGCATCTTTCAGGATTGACAAAACCTTCAGCTGGTTGTATCACATACAACCTTTCCTCAAGAAAATCGTTGAGGAAACAATGTTTTGACATTCTATCTGCAAGATTTCATAAATGATGCAGTAACTGCTAATATAATTCCAACAGACTCTTAGCATCGCTACGAGTGAGAAAGTGTCATCGCAGTCAACTCCTTGAACTTGCCGGAAAACATCTTAACGACAAGTCGAGCTTTCTTAATGGTGACACTTACCATCATTGTCCGTCTTCCTTTTAAAATCCATCTGTACCCAACAGCCTTACGACCATCAAGTAGTTCTTCCAAAGTCTACACTTTGTTTTATACATGGATCCTCTCTCGGATTTTATGGCCTCGAGCCATTCGTCGGAATCTGGGCCCATCATCGCTTCTCCATAGCTCGTAGGTTCATTTTTGTCTAGCAACATGACTTCCAAGACAGGATTACGTACCACTCTGAAGTAGCATGCATCCTTGTCGTCCTACGAGGTTTGGTAGTGACTTGATCCGAAGTTTCATGATCACTATCATAAGTTTCCACTTCAATTGGTGTAGGTGCCACAGGAACAACTTCCTGTGCCCTGCTACACACTAGTTGAAGTGACGGTTCAATAACCTCATCAAGTCTCCACCATCCTCCCACTCAATTCTTTCGAGAGAAACTTTTCCTCGAGAAAGGACCCATTTCTAGAAACAATCACTTTTGCTTCCAGATCTGAAATAGGAGGTATACCCAACTGTTTTTGGGTATTCTATGAAGATGCATTTATCCGCTTTGGGTTCGAGCTTATCAGCCTGAAACTTTTTCACATAAGCGTCGCAACCCCAAACTTTTAAGAAACGACAGCTTAGGTTTCTCTAAACCATAGTTCATACGGTGTCGTCTCAACGGAATTGCGTGGTGCCCTATTTAAAGTGAATGCGGTTGTCTCTAATGCCTAACCCATAAACGATAGTGTAATTCGATAAGAGATATCATGGTATGCACCATATCCAATAGGGTGCAGTTATGATGTTCGGACACACCATCACACTATGGTGTTCCAGGCGGTATTAGTTGTGAAACAATTTCCACAATGTCTTAATTGTGTGCCAAACTCGTAACTCAGATATTCATCTCTATGATCATATCACAGACATTTTATCCTCTTGTCACGACGATCTTCATCTTCACTCTGAAATTACTTGAACCTTTCAATAATTCAGACTTGTGTTTATCAAGTAAATATACTCAGCATCTACTCAAATCATCTGTGAAGTAAGAACATAACGATATCCACTGCTTGCCTCAACACTCATTGGATTGCACACATCAAATGTATTACTTCCAACAAGTTGCTCTGTTGTTCCATCTTACTGAAAACAAGGCCTTTCAGTCATCTTGCCCATGTGGTATGATTTGCATGTCTCAAGTGATTCAAAATCAAGCGAGTCCGAACGATCCATCTGTATGGAGTTTCTTCATGCATATCTACCAATAGACATGGTTCACATGTCTCAGTCTTTTCAAAAACGAGTGAGTCCAAAGATCCATCAACATGGAGCTTCTTCATGCGTTTTATACCAATGTGGTATTACTATTTTATATCTTTTGGCATGAAGATGTGTATCACTACGATCGAGATTCAATGAACCATTCATTTTAGGTGCAAGACCATTGAAGGTATTACTCAAATAAACAGAGTAACCATTATTCTCCTTAAATGAATTACCGTATTGCGATAAACATAATCCAATCATATCTATGCTCAACGCAAACACCAAATAACGATTATTTAGGTTTAACACCAATCTTGATGGTAGAGGGAGCGTGCGATGTTTGATCACATCAACCTTGGAAACACTTCCAACACATATCGTCATCTCACCTTTAGCTAGTCTCCGTTTATTCCGTAGCCTTTTATTTCGAGTTACCAACACTTAGCAACCGAACCGGTATCTAATACCCTGGTGCTACTAGGAGTACTAGTAAAGTACACATTAATATAATGTATATCCAATATACTTCTGTCGACCTTGCCTACCTTCTCATCTACCAAGTATCTAGGGTAGTTCTGCTTCAGTGACCGTTCCCCTCATTACAGAAGCACTTAGTCTCGGGTTTGGGTTCAACCTTGGGTTTTTTCACTAGAGCAGCAACTGATTGGCCGTTTCATGAAGTATCCCTTCTTTCCCTTGCCCTTCTTGAAACTAATGGTTTTACTAACCATCAACAATTGATGCTCCTACTTGATTTCTACTTTCGTGGTGTCAAACATCGCGAATAGCTCAAGGATCATCATATCTATCCCTGATTTGTTATAGTTCATCACGAAGCTCTAGTAGCTTGGTGGCAGTGACTTTGGAGAACCATCACTATCTCATCTGGAAGATTAACTCCCACTCGATTCAAGCGATTGTAGTACTCAGACAATCTGAGCACATGCTCAACGGTTGAGCTTTTCTCCCTTAGTTTGCAGGCTTAAGAAACTTGTCAGAGGTCTCATACCTCTTGACGTGGGCACGAGCCTAAAATCCCAGTTTCAGCTCTTGGAACATCTCATATGTTCTGCGATGTTTCAAAATGTCTTCGGTGCCTCAATTCTAAACCGTTCAACATTACGCACCGAACTATCACGTAGTCATCAAAACGTGTATGTCAGATGTTCGCAACATCCACAAATGACGCTCGAGGTTTAGCACACCGAGCGGTGCATTAAGGACATAAGCCTTCTGTGCAGCAATGAGGACAATCCTCAGTTTACGGACCCAGTCCGCATAATTGCTACTATCAACTTTCAACTAAATTTTCTCTAGGAACATATCTTAAACAATAGAACTAAAACGTAAGCTATGACATAATTTTCAAAGAACTTTTGACTATGTTCATGATAATTAAGTTCATCTAATTATTTAATGAACTCCCACTCAGATAGACATCCCTCTAGTCATCTAAGTGATACATGATCCGAGTCAACTAGGCCGTGTCCGATCATCACGTGAGACGGACTAGTCATCATCGGTGAACATCTCCATGTTGATCGTATCTACTATATGACTCATGTTCGACCTTTCGGTCTCTTGTGTTCCGAGGCCATGTCTGTACATGCTAGGCTCGTCAAGTCAACCTAAGTGTTTCGCATGTGTAAATCTGGCTTACACCCGTTGTATGCGAACGTTAGAATCTATCACACCCGATCATCACGTGGTGCTTCGAAACAACGAACCTTCGCAACGATGCACAGTTAGGGGGAACACATCTCTTGAAATTTTAGTGAGGGATCATCTTATTTATGCTACCGTCGTTCTAAGCAAATAAGATGTAAACATGACAGACATCACATGCAAATCGTAAAGTGACATGATATGGCCAATCTCATCTTGCGCCTTTTGATCTCCATCTTCGAGGCGCGGCATGATCACCTTCGTCACCGGCATGACACCATGATCTCCATCATCGTGTCTTCATGAAGTTGTCTCGCCAACTATTACTTCTACTACTATGGCTAACAGTCAGCAATAAAGTAAAGTAATTACATGGCGTTTTTCATTGACACGCATGTCATACAATAAATTAAGACAACTCCTATGGCTCCTGCCGGTTGTCATACTCATCGATATGCAAGTCGTGATTCCTATTACAAGAACATGATCAATCTCATACATCACATATATATAATTCATCACATCCTTTTGGCCATATCACATCACATAGCATACCCTGCAAAAACAAGTTAGACGTCCTCTAATTGTTGTTGCATGTTTTACGTGGCTGCTATGGGTTTCTAGCAAGAACGTTTCTTACCTACGCAAAAGCCACAACGGTGATATGCCAATTGCTATTTACCCTTCATAAGGACCCTCTTCATCGAATCCGATCCGACTAAAGTGGGAGAGACAGACACCTGCTAGCCACCTTATGCATCAAGTGCATGTCAGTCGGTGGAACCTGTCTCACGTAAGAGTACGTGTAAGGTCAGTCCGGGCCGCTTCATCCCACAATGCCGCCGAATCAAGATAAGACTAGTAACGGTAAGCAAATTGAACAAATCATCGCCCACAACCACTTTGTGTTCTACTCGTGCATAGAATCTACGCATAGACCTAGCTCATGATGCCACTGTTGGGTAACGCAGCAATAATTCAAAATTTTCCTACATGTCACCAAGATCAATCTAGGAGATGCTATGAACGAGAGAGAGGGAGTGCATCAAGATCGCTAAGCGGAAGCGTTACAAGAACGCGGTTGATGGAGTCGTACTCGCGGCGATTCAAATCGCGGAAGATCCGATCTAGCGCCGAACGGACGGCGCCTCTGCGTTCAACACACGTACAACCTGGGGACGTCTCCTCCTTCTTGATCCAGCAAGGGGAGAGGAGAAGTTGAGGGAGAACTCCAGCAGCACGACGGCGTGGTGGCAATGGAGCTCGTGGTTCTCCGGCAGAGCTACGCTAAGCACTACGGAGGAGGAGAGGGCTGCGCCAGGCCAGGGGTACGGCTGCCCTCCCACCCCTCCACTATATATAGGGGCAAGGGAGAGGGGGGCCGGCCCCTTAGATCCCATCTGGTGGGAGGGGCGGCGGCCAGGGAGGGTGGCTTGCCCCCAAGTCAAGGGGGGCGCCCCCTCCAGGGTTTCCTCCAACCCTAGGCGCATGGGCCCTAGGGGGAGGTTGGCGCCCAGCCCACTTAGGGGCTGGTTCCCTTCCACCTACAGCGTATAAGGCCCTCCGGGGCAGGTGCACCCTCCCGGTGGACCTCCGGAACCCCTTCGGTGGCCCCGGTACAATACCGGCATACCCCCGAACACTTCCGGTGATCGTATGATGACTTCCCATATATAAATCTTTACCTCCGGACCATTCCAGAACTCCTCGTGACATCCGGGATCTCATCCGGGACTCCGAACAACCTTCGGTAACCACATACTATTTCCCATAACAACTCTAGCGTCACCGAACCTTAAGTGTGTAGACCCTACGGGTTCGGGAACCATGCAGACATGACCGAGACACCTCTCCGGCCAATAACCAATAGCGGGATCTGGATACCCATATTGGCTCCCACATGTTCCACGATGATCTCATCGGATGAACCATGATGTCGGGGATTCAATCAATCCCGTATACAATTCCCTTTGTCTATCGGCATGTTGCTTGCCCGAGATTCGATCGTCGGTATCCCAATACCTCGTTCAATCTTGTTACCGGCAAGTCTCTTTACTCATTCCATAACGCATGATCCCGGGGCTAACTCCTCAGTCACATTGAGCTCATTATGATGATGCATTACCGAGTGGGCCCAGAGATACCTCTCCGTCATACAGAGTGACAAATCCCAGTCTCGATTCGTGCCAACCCAACAGACACTTTCAGAGATACCTGTAGTGCACCTTTATAGGCACCCAGTTACGTTGTGACGTTTGGTACACCCAAAGCATTCCTACGGTATCCGGGAGTTGCACAATCTCATGGTCTAAGGAAATGATACTTGACATTAGAAAAGCTCTTAGCAAACGAACTACACGATCTTGTGCTATGCTTAGGATTGGGTCTTGTCCATCACATCATTCTCCTAATGATGTGATCCCGTTATCAATGACATCCAATGTCCATGGTCAGGAAACCATAACCATCTATTGATCAACGAGCTAGTCAACTAGAGGCTTACTAGGGACATGTTGTGGTCTATGTATTCACACATGTATTACGGTTTTCAGTTAATACAATTATAGCATGAACAATAGACAATCATCATGAACAAGGAAATACAATAATAACCATTTTATTATTGCCTCTAGGGCATATTTCCAATAGGCGACTTATCAACGTTGTGTTCAGAATTGTCTTCACAACCAGATAGGACGCAATGTTCATGCTTATGTGGATGATATTGTTGTGAAGTCCAGAAAGAAGGAGACCTTGCTAGATGATTTGAAGGAGACCTTTGATAACCTTCGGGTCTACAAAATGACGCTTAACCCGACCAAATGTGTTTTTGGTGTGCCTACGGGCAAGCTCTTGGGTTTTCTGGTTTTTGAGAGCGGTATTGAAGCTCACCCGGAGAATATCAAGGCTATCACTTCATTGGCTAAGCCGGCATGCATTAATGACGTCCATCATTTGGCGGGTCGTATTGCGGCTTTAAGCCAGTTTATAAGCCACCTGGGAGAAAAGGCTTTTCCTTTGTACCAGATGATGAAGAAAACAAATCACTTTGTTTGGAGCGATACAGCTAATGAGGCGTTTAAAAAACAGTTAGTTGAGCCGCCAGTTCTTGCAGCTCCTGTTGAGAAGGAGCCCTTGCTCTTATATGTGGCCACTAACAGCAGAGCCGTCAGCGTGGCGGCTGTAGTGGAAAGGAAGGAAATGGGTAAGGAATATCCGGTTCAAAGGCTGATTTATTATGTCAGTGAGGTTTTAATTGAGTCTAAGCAGAGGTATCCACATTGGCAGAAGCTAGTCTATGGGGTGTTCATGGTCAGTCGCAAGTTGAAGCATTATTTCCTTGGTCCTCCCATCACTGTCGTCAGTTCTGCTCCTTTAGGGGATATTATTGAAAACAGAGAAGCCACAGGCCGAGTGGCCAAGTGGGCCGTTGAGCTTGGACCCCATGGTTTGAAATATATGCCTCCGACAACTATCAAGTCTCAGGTTCTTGTGGATTTCATCAATGACTGGACAAAGTTGCAGATGCGTGAAGAGAAGCCTGATAATACATATTGGACGATTCATTTTGATGGATCCATGCAGTTGGAAGGCTCGGGGGCTGGAGTTATTTTGACTTCCCCGCGAGGTGACAAATTTTTCTATGTTTTAAGATTGATGTTGAAGGAAATATGCCCTAGAGGCAATAATAAAGTTGTTATTTATATTTCCTTATATCATGATAAATGTTTATTGTTCGTGCTAGAATTGTATTAACCGGAAACTTAGTACATGTGTGAATACATAGACAAAACAGAGTGTCCCTAGTATGCCTCTACTTGACTAGCTCGTTAATCAAAGATGGTTAAGTTTCCTGACAATAGACATGTGTTTTCATTTGATAAATGGGATCACATCATTAGAGAATGATGTGATGGACAAGACCCATCCGTTAGCTTAGCATTATGATTGTTTAGTTTCGTTATTGCTTTCTTCATGACATATACATATTCCTCTAACTATGAGATTGTGCAACTCTCGAATACCAGAGGAACACCTTGTGTGCTATCAAACGTCACATCATAACTGGGTGATTATAAAGATGCTCTACAGGTGTCTCCGAAGGTGTTTGTTGAGTAGGCATAGATCAAGATTAGGATTTGTCACTCCGTGTATCAGAGAGGTATCTCTAGGCCCTCTCGGTAATGCACATCACTATAAGCCTTGCAAGCAATGTGACTAAGGAGTTAGTTGCGGGATGATGCATTACGGAACAAGTAAAGAGACTTGCCGGAACGAGATTGAACTAGGTATGAGGATACCGATGATCGAATCTCGGGCAAGTAACATACCAATGACAAAGGGAATGACGTATGTTGTTATGCGGTTTGACCGATAAAGATCTTCATAGAATATGTAGGAGCCAATATGAGCATCCAGGTTCCGCTATTGGTTATTGACCGAAGATGTGTCTCGGTCATGTCTACATAGTTCTCGAACCCGTAGGGTCCGCACGCTTAACGTTCGATGACGATTTGTATTATGAGTTGTGTGTTTTGGTGACCGAAGTTTGTTCGGAGTCCCGGATGAGATCACAGACATGACGAGGAGTCTCAAAATGGTCGAGAGGTAAAGATTCATAAAATGGAAGGTTATATTCGTACATCGGAATGGTTCCGAGTGATTCGGGTATTTGACCGGAGTACCGAGGGGTTACCGGAACCCCCCAGGGAAGTGTTCGGCCAACATGGGCCTAAGGGAGAGAGAGGGAAGCCCGCGGGGGGTGTCCGCGCGCCCCCCTCCTAGGGAGTCCAAATAGTACAAGGAGGAGGGGGCGACGCCCCCTTCCCTTTCCCTCTCGCTCTCCTTCCTATTCCCTCCGGTGGAGAAAGGAAAGGGGGGGGGGGGGCGAATCCTACTTGGAGTAGGAGTCCAAGTAGGAGTCCCCCATGGCGCGCCCCTCCTGGCCGCCGGCCTCTCCCCCCTCCTTTATATATGTGGGCATGGGGCACCCCAAAGGTACACCAAGATTTCTCTTAGCCATGTCCGGTGCCCCCTCCACAGTTTACTCCTCCGGTCATAGTGTCGTAGTGCTTAGGCGAAGCCCTGTGCGGATCACATCACCAACACCGGTACCACGCCGTCGTGCTGATGGAAATCTCCCTCAACCCTTTACTGTATCAAGAGTTCGAGGGATGTCATCGAGCTGAACGTGTGCTGAACACGGAGGTGCCGTACGTTCAGTACTTGGATTGGTTGGATCGTGAAGATGTTTGACTACATCAACCGCGTTAATATAACGCTTCCGCTTTTGGTCTACAAGGGTACGTGGACACACTCTCCTCGTGTCATTGCTATGCATCTCCTAGATAGATCTTGCGTGATCGTAGGAAATGTTTTGAAATTGCATGCTACGTTCCCCAACAGTGGCATCCGAGCCAGGTCTATGTGTAGATGATATGCACGAGTAGAACACAAAGAGTTGTGGGCGATAATAGTCATACTGCTTACCACCAATGTCTTACTTTGATTCGGCGGTATTGTTGGATGAAGCGGCCCGGACCGACATTACACGACCGCGTTCATGAGACTGGTTCTACCGACGTGCTTTGCACACAGGTGGCTGGCGGGTGTCTGTTTCTCCAACTTTAGTTGAATCGAGTTTGACTACGGCCGGTCCTTGTTGAAGGTTAAAACAACACACTTGACGAAAAACCGTTGTGGTTTTGATGCGTAGGTAAGAACGGTTCTTGCTAGAAGCCCGTAGCAGCCACGTAAAACTTGCAACAACAAAGTAGAGGAAGTCTAACTTGTTTTTGCAGGGCATGTTGTGATGTGATAGGGTCAAGACGTGATGAGATATAAATTGTTGTATGAGATGATCATGTCTTGTATAAGTTATCGGCAACTGGCAGGAGCCTTATGGTTGTCGCTTTATTGTATGAAATGCAATCGCCATGTAATTGCTTTACTTTATCACTAAACGGTAGCGATAGTCATAGAAGCAATAGTTGGCGAGACGACAACGATGCTACGATGGAGATCAAGGTGTCAAGCCGGTGACGATGGAGATCATGACAGTGCTTTGGAGATGGAGATCAAAGGCACAAGATGATGATGGCCATATCATGTCACATATTTTGATTGCATGTGATGTTTATCTTTTATGCATCTTATTTTGCTTAGTACTGCGGTAGCACTATAAGATGATCCCTCACTAAATTTCAAGATATAAGTGTTCTTCCTGAGTATGTACCATTGCTACAGTTCGTCGTGCCGAGACACCACGTGATGATCGGGTGTGATAAGTTCTACGTTCACATACAACGGGTGCAAGCCAGTTTTGCACGTGCATAATACTTGGGTTAAACTTGACGAGCCTAGAATATGCAGATATGGCCTCGGAACACTGAGACCGAAAGGTCGAATGTGAATCATATAGTAGATATGATCAACATAGTGATGTTCACCATTGAAAACTACTCCATCTCACGTGATGATCAGACATGGTTTAGTTGATATGGATCACGTGATCATTTACATGACTAGAGGGATGTCTATCTAAGTGGGAGTTCTTTAGTAATATGATTAATTGAACTTTAATTTATCATTAACTTAGTAGCTGATAGTTTTTGCATATCTATGTTGTTGTAGATCAATGGCCCGTGCTATCGTTCCCTTGAATTTTAATGCGTTCCTAGAGAAAGCTAAGTTGAAAGATGATGGTAGCAACTATACGGACTGGATTCGTAACTTGACGATTATCCTCATTACTGCACAGAAGAATTACGTCCTAGAAGCACCGCTAGGTGCAAGACCCGCTACAGGAGCAACTCCAGACGTTATGAACGTCTGGCAGAGCAAAGCTGATGACTACTCGATAGGTCAGTGTGCCATGCTTTACGACTTAGAATTGGGACTTCAAAGACGTTTTGAACGTCATGGAGCATATGAGATGTTCTAGGAGTTGAAGTTAATATTTCAAGCAAATGCCCGAGTTGAGAGATATGAAGTCTCCAACAAGTTCTATAGCTACAAGATGGAGGAGAATAGTTCTGTCAGTGAACATATACTCAAAATGTCTAGGTATCATAACCACTTGACTCAGCTGGGAGTTAATCTTCCTGATGATAGTGTCATTGACAGAGTTCTTCAATCACTGCCACCAAGCTATAAAGGCTTCATGATGAACTATAATATGCAAGGGATGGAAAAGACAATTCCCGAGCTCTTTGCGATGCTAAAGGCTGCGGAGGTAGAAATCAAGAAGGAGCATCAAGTGTTGATGGTTAACAAGACCACTAGTTTCAAGAAAAAGGGCAAAGGGAAGAAGGGGAACTTCAAGAAGAATAGCAAGCAAGTTGTTACTCCTGGGAAGAAGCCCAAGTCTGGACCTAAGCCTGAAACTGAGTCCTTCTACTGCAAAGGGACTGGTCACTAGAAGCAGAACTGCCCCAAGTATTTGGCGGATAAGAAGGATGGCAAAGTGAAAGGTATATTTGATATACATGTTATTGATGTGTACCTTAATAATGCTCGTAGTAGCGCCTGGGTATTTGATACTGGTTCTGTTGCTCATATTTGCAACTCGAAACAGGGGCTACGGATTAAACGAAGATTGGCTAAGGACGAGGTGACAATGCGTGTGGGAAATGGTTCCAAAGTCGATGTGATCGCCGTCGGCACACTACCTCTACATCTACCGTCGGGATTAGTTTTAGACCTAAATAATTGTTATTTGGTGCCAGCGTTGAGTATGAATAATATATCTGGATCTTGTTTGATGCGATACGGTTATTTATTTAAATCAGAGAATGATGGTTGTTCTATTTATATGAGTAATATCTTTTATGGTCACGCACCCTTGATGAGTGTTCTATTTTTATTGAATCTCGATTGTACTGATACACATATTCATAATATTGAAGACAAAAGATGCAAAGTTAATAATGATAGTGCAACTTATTTGTGGCACTGCCGTTTAGGTCATATTGGTGTAAAACGCATGAAGAAACTACATGCTGATGGGCTTTTGGAATCACTTGATTATGAATCACTTGATGCTTGCGAACCATGCCACATGGGCAAGATGAATAAGACTCCGTTCTCCGGAACAATGGAGCGAGCAACTGACTTATTGGAAATAATACATACTGATGTATGCGGCCCAACGAGTGTTGAGGCTCGCGGCGGATATCGTTATTTTCTGACCTTCACAGATGATTTAAGCAGATATGGGTATATCTACTTAATGAAACATAAGTCTGAAACATTTGAAAAGTTCAAAGACTTCGAGAGTGAAGTGGAAAATCATCGTACCAAGAATATAAAGTTTCTACGATCTGATCATGGAGGTGAATATTTGAGTTATGAGTTTGGTCTTCATTTGAAACAATGTGGAATAGTTTCGCAACTCATGCTACCTGGAACAGCGCAGCGTAATGGTGTGTCTGAACGTCGTAACCATACTTTATTAGATATGTTGCGATCTATGACGTCTCTTACCGATTTACCGCTATCGTTTTGGGGTTATGCTTTAGAGACAATTGCATTCACGTTAAATAGGGCACCATCTAAATCCGTTGAGACGATACCATATGAACTCTAGTTTGGCAAGAAACCAAAGCTGTCGTTTCTTATAGTTTGGGGTTGCGATGGTTATGTGAAAAAGCTTCAACCTGATAAGCTCGAACCCAAATCGGAGAAATGTGTCTTCATAGGATACCCAAAGGAAACTGTTGGGTACACCTTCTATCAAATATGGTAAGGCAAGATATTTGTAGCTAAGAATGGATCCTTTCTAGAGAAGGAGTTTCTCTCGAAAGAAGTGAGTGGGAGGAAAGTAGAACTTGATGAGGTAATTGTACCTTGTCCCAAATTGGATAGTAGTTCATCACAGAAATCAGTTCCAGTGATTCCTACACCAATTAGTGAGGAAGTTAATGATGATGATCATGAAACTTCACATCAAGTTACTACTCAACCTTGTAGGTCAACGAGAGTAAGGTCTGCACTAGAGTGGTACGGTAATCCTGTTCTGGAAGTCATGTTACTAGACCATGATGAACCTATGAACTATGAGGAAGCGATGATGAGCCCAGATTCCGCGAAATGGCTTGAGGCCATGAAATCTGAGATGGGATCCATGTATGAAAACAAAGTGTGGACTTTGGTTGACTTGCCCGATGATCAGCAAGCCATATAAAATAAATGGATCTTCAAGAAGAAGACTGACGTTGATGGTAATGTTATGGTCTACAAAGCTCGACTTGTTGCGAAAGGTTTTCGACAAGTTCAAGGAGTTGACTACGATGAGACCTTCTCACCCATAGTGATGCTGAAGTCTGTCCGAATCATGTTAGCAATTGCCGCATTTTATGATTATGAAATTTGGCAAATGGATGTCAAAACTGCATTCCTTAATGGATATCTTAAAGAAGAGTTGTATATGATGCAACCAGAAGGTTTTGTCGATCCTAAAGGTGCTAACGAAGTGTGCAAGCTCCGGCGATCCATTTGTGGACTGGTGCAAGCCTCTCGGAGTTATACGATTTGATAGTGTGATCAAAGCATATGGTTTTATACAGACTTTTGGAGAAGCATGTATTTACAAGAAAGTGAGTGGGAGCTCTATAGCATTTCTATATTATATGTGGATTGATTGGAAGTAAGAAAGAATTTCTAGATAGCATAAAAGGATACTTGAATAAGAATTTTTCAATGAAAGACCTCGGTGAAGCTGCTTATATATTGGGCATCAAGATCTATAGAGATAGATCAAGACGCTTAATTGGAATTTCACAAAGCACATACCTTGATAAAGTTTTGAAGAAGTTCAAAATGGATTAGTCAAAGAAAGGGTTCTTGCCTGTGTTACAAGGTGTGAAGTTGAGTCAGACTCAATGCCCGACCACAATGGAAGATAGAGAGAAAATGAAAGTCATTCCCTATGCCTCAGCCATAGGTTCTATCATGTATGCAATGTTGTGTACCAGACCTGATGTGTGCCTTGCTATAAGTTTGGCAGGGAGGTACCAAAGTAATCCAGGAGTGGATCACTTGACAGTGGTCAAGAACATCCTGAAATACCTGAAAAGGACTAAGGATATGTTTCTCGTTTATGGAGGTGACAAAGAGCTTGTCGTAAATGGTTACGTTGATGCAAGCTTTGACACTGATCCGGATGACTCTAAGTCACAAACCGGATATGTATTTATATTGAATGGTGGAGCTGTCAGTTGGTGCAGTTCCAAGCAGAGCGTCATGGCGGGATCTACGTGCGAAGAGGAGTACATAGCTGCTTCGGAAGCAGCAAATGAAGGAGTTTGAATGAAGGAGTTCATATCCGATCTAGGTGTAATACCTAGTGCATCAGGTCCAATAAAAATCTTTTGTGACAATACTAGAGCAATTGCCTTGGCGAAGGAATCTAGATTTCACAAGAGAACCAAACACATCAAGCGACGCTTCAATTCCATCCGCAATGAAGTCAAGGAAGGAGACATAGAGATTTGCAAAATACATATGGATCTGAATGTTACAGACCCGTTGAATAAGCCTCTTCCACGAGCAAAACAGGATCAACACCAAGAGTCCATGGGTGTTGGAATCATTACTATGTAATCTAGATTATTGGCTCTAGTGCAAGTGGGCGACTGAAGGAAATATGCCCTAGAGGCAATAATAAAGTTGTTATTTATATTTCCTTATATCATGATAAATGTTTATTATTCATGCTAGAATTGTACTAACCAGAAACTTAGTACATGTGTGAATACATAGGCAAAAGAGAGTGTCCCTAGTATGCCTCTACTTGACTAGCTCGTTAATCAAAGATGGTTAAGTTTCCTAACCATAGACATGTGTTGTCATTTGATAAACGGGATCACATCATTAGAGAATGATGTGATGGACAAGACACATCCGTTAGCTTAGCATTATGATCGTTTAGTTTTATTGCTATTGCTTTCTTCATGACTTATACATATTCCTCTAACTATGAGATTGTGCAATTCCCGAATACCAGAGGAATACCTTGTGTGCTACAAATGTCACAACGTAACTGGGTGATTATAAAGATACTCTACAGGTGTCTCCGAAGGTGTTTGTTGAGTTGGCATAGATCAAGATTAGGATTTGTCACTCCGTGTATCGGAGAGGTATCTCTGGGCCCTCTTAGTAATGCACATCACTATAAGCCTTGCAAGCAATGTGACTAATGAGTTAGTTGCGGGATGATGCATTATGGAATGAGTAAAGAGACTTGCCGGTAACGAGATTGAACTAGGTATGAGGATACCGACGATCAAATCTCGGGCAAGTAACATACCAATGACAAAGGGAATGACATATGTTGTTATGCGGTTTGACCGATAAAGATCTTCGTAGAATATGTAGGAGCCAATATGAGCATCCAGGTTCCGCTATTGGTTATTGACCAGAGATGTGTCTCGGTCATGTTTACATAGTTCTCGAACCTGTAGGGTCTGCACGCTTAATGTTCAATGATGATTTGTATTATGAGTTGTGTGTTTTGGTGACCGAAGTTTGTTCGGAGTCCTGGATGAGATCACAGACATGACGAGGAGTCTCGAAATGGTCGAGAGGTAAATATTCATATATTGGAAGGTTATATTCGGACATCGAATGGTTCCGAGTGATTCGGGTATTTTACCGGAGTACCGAGGGGTTACCGGAACCCCCCCAGGGAAGTGTCGGGCCAACATGGGCCTAAGGGAGAGAGATGGAAGCCCGCGGGGGGTGGCCGCGTGCCCCCCTCCTATGGAGTCCGAATAGGACAAGGAGGAGGGGGCGGCGTGCCCTTCCCTTTCCCTCTCCCTCTCCTTCCTATTCCCTCCGGTGGAGAAAGGAAGGGGGGCGAATCTTACTTGGACTAGGAGTCCAAGTAGGACTCCCCCCATGGCGCGCCCCTCCTGGCTGTCGGCTTCTCTCCCCCTCCTTTATATACGTGGGCAGGGGGCATCCCAAAGGTACACCATGATATCTCTTAGCCGTGTGTGGTGCCCCCCTCCATAGTTTACTCCTCCGGTAATAGTGTCGTAGTGCTTAGGCGAAGCCCTGCGTGGATCACATCACCAACACCGTCACCATGCCGTCGTGCTAAAGGAACTCTCCTTCAACCCTCTACTGGATCAAAAGTTCGAGGGACGTCATCAAGCTGAACGTGTGCTGAACACGGAGGTGCCGTATGTTCGGTACTTGGATCGGTTGGATCGTGAAGACGTTCGACGATCAACCGCGTTAATATAACGCTTCCACTTTCGTTCTATGAGGGTATGTGGACACACTCTCCCGTCTCGTTGCTATGCATCTCCTAGATAGATCTTGCGTTATCGTAGGATTTTTTTTGAAATTGCATGCTATGTTCCCCAGCAGATGTTTCCTTGTACTAACAATGCAACTGAGTATGAGGCCCTGCTCCATGGTCTTCGGATGGCAAAAGAGATGAACCTAAGTTGTGTCAGTTGCTTTGGTGACTCGGATTTGGTGGCTCAGCAAGTCTTAGGAACTTGGGATTCCAAGGACCCGCTCATGGCGGCTTATCGCTGGGCGGTTGACAATATTGCTGGTCATTTCAAAGGTTATCAGGTGGAACATGTCGATCGTAGAAAGAATGAGCAGCCGATGATTGAAGCCAGCTGGGGTCTCAGCGTAAGCCTGTACCAACAAATGTTTTTCTTGATATATTAAATAACCCTTCGGTCCAGCTACAAATAGAGGAGGATCCTGCAATTCCTAACCCAGAGGCATAGTTAGTGGCGGCTCTTCATGCTATTTCTATTTGGACAGTTCCTTATTTGGCTTATATGACCCCGGGAGAGTTACCCGAGGATGAAACTTTGGCCAGGCAAATAACCCAGCGGTCTAAGTTGATGACTATTGTCAATGGCAAGTTACACTGATGCAGTGTCACAGGTGTGTCCCAGCACTGCATTTCTCCTGAAAAGGGCCGTGAGATTCTAAGGGAGATTCATGAAGGAGATTCTAGCCATCATGCCGGCTCTAAATCTCTTGTGGCTAAAGCTTTTCTTCATGGGTTTTATTGGTTGACGGCTCATGCTGATGCAGAAGATCTGGTTAGCAAGTGTGACGGCTGTCAAAATTTTTCTAGACGAGCTCATGTGCCGGCTCAAGAATTGAGGATGATTCCAGTTACTTGGCCGTTTGCAGTCTGGGGGATGGATATGGTTGGACCTTTCAAGATATCCAAGGACAAAAAGACCCACCTCTTGGTGGCGGTCGACAAGTTTACCAAGTGGGTTGAGGCAGAGCCAGTCAGCAAGTGTGATGCGGCAACAGCGGTTCAATTCATTAAGAAGGTGATCTTCCGTTTTGGCTACCTGCACAGTATCATAACTGATAATGGCACTAATCTATCTAAGGGTGCTATGAAAGAGTTCTGTCAACGAGAGCATATTCGTCTTGATGTCTCGTTAGTGGCTCACCCCCAGTCCAATGGTCAAGCTGAAAGGGCCAATCGAGAAATCTTGAGAGGGATAAAGCCCCGGCTTATGGTCCCTTTGCAGAGGATGCCGGGTTGTTGGCTTGAAGAATTACCCTCAGTGCTTTGGAGTATCAATACCACCCCTAACAGATCAACTGGTTACACGCCCTTCTTCAGAGTCTACGGGGCAGAGGTGGTTCTTCCAAGTGATATCCGTCATTACTCGCCCCGGGTGCCGGCTTATGTTGAAGCTGTCGATGAAAAAGCACGTCAAGATGCTCTTGATATGTTGGATGAGGAGCGTGACCTTGCGGCGGCTCGTTCAGCGGTATACCAGCAAGATCTACGTCGTTATCATAGCCGCCGGGTTAAAACTCGGACCTTTCAAGAAGGCGACTTGGTGCTCCGGCTCATTCAAGATCAGACAGATATGCACAAGTTATCCCGCCTTGGGAAGGACCTTTTGTGGTTAGAAAAAACCTGAACAACATGTCATACTACCTCATCGATATTTGAGACCACAAGGAATCACGCACATCGGAGGAAGAGACCCACCGTCCCTGGAACATTGGTCATCTTCGGCCTTATTCCACTTGAGCCACCGACTCTTGTGATGTACATACCTTCATCAATGTATATACTATGATCAAATAAAGCCGGCATCCCTGATAATTCTGAGCCTCTGTCGTTTCATTTCTAAGTATCTGAGTCTTTATTATTTGTTCATAAGGTCGATTGGGGGCTTCCTGGTCAATGAGCAGAGCCTTCATTACCCTCTTGATCCAGCTTACATGCCGACCCTTCGGTCACTTGGGGGCTTCCTGCTCGAGCAGAGCCTTGATTACCCTCTTGATCCGGCTTACATGCCAACCCTTCGGTTACTTGGGGGCTTCCTGCTCAATGAGCAGAGCCTTGATTACCCTCTTGATCAGGCTTACATGCCTTCTCGCGGGTCACTTGGGGGCTTCCTGCTCAACAAGCATAGCCATGCCTACCCTCTTGATCAAGCTTACATGCCTTTTCGCAGGTCACTTGGGGGCTTCTTGCTCACAGAGCATAGCTATACTTACCCTCTTGATTGGCTTACATGCCAGGTGTAAACACAAAATTCTGGGTTAACCGGCCTGTATATCATTGTTACTCTGCCTAGGTAATCCTGGAATGACCGCCGTACTCTTGACAATCAATCTTTTAAATAAGCCCCTGAACTTGTTATTGTTAAAACGGCGGTTTGTCATGTGAGAACCGGATTATTGGTGTGCTGGAAAATAACTCAGTGGCTGTGCGGCCAATGAAAGCACTTGACGTTTTAGGCTTGGCGGCCTATGAAAGCCTTGTTTTTTTCTTCTGGTTTTCTATTTTTCATGACAATTTTGGATTCATATATTTCTTCCATATTAATATATGGTTTTTACAATTCAGGCCATGTAGCCTTGATTCTATGACTCATATTTGAGCATATTGGGTTAATAACCCGCCCTGATAAGCAGACATTAAGTCGCCAGGATGATTTGCCTTGAATAAATTCAAGTCATGATTTTTCATATTTACGGGTTAATACCCATGCTGGATTACAATCATTAAAACATCATTATGATATCAGTCTACAGGTATGACTTTTTCATATATGAATCAATATTTCGGGTTTTTTCTAACCCGCCCTGGTTATAGACTTTAAGTCGCCAGAGTATATTATATTGGCAATTGTGACCCGCCCTGGCTTAAACCCCCAGGGTGTATGTTGTTTACCATGTGTGCAGGAACACTGAAAACAATATGATATTCCCCGCAAGCTCATCAGTGGCACATAAAGTATTTCATCAACAGTTTTAAGGCCAAACATGCACGATGGCATGACAGATCATTGTTTCAGCTAGCCTATTACAAGGCTTTCCAAAGCCCAAATGGTTAAGAGTTTTTCACAGAGAAATACCACGCCATGGTCTGAGAGCCACCCCTTGGATCAATTGTTTTGGTCCTGGCGAGTTGAAGACTCTGGGTCATCCTGCGCCGGTCCTTCTTCTTCTTCCTCCATCATCTGGAAGTCAGATGATGTCCAGTCTATGCCAGTTAGAGCTTTGAACACAGCTTCATCGTCCATAAGGGTGGATGGATCAACATCAGGAGCAAAAGTGTGCTTACGTGTTGGAGGGATGAGATCCACAACTTCATAAGCCGGCGTGTTCACTCTTGAATTTTCCATTGTATAAGCTGCCTGATATTGGACAAATCAGTCTCTTCTGCCAATTTGCTCGTCAAAGGTCGCATTTCTTTCACGCACTTGGTGAAATCTTCTTCTTCAAAAGGCGATCCATCCTCCTTAAAGTTTGGGCAACCGGTGGCCATTTCCGCCGGGTCTAATTCTGCTTGCCATGCTTTGTCCCGGCTCAAAGCTGTGATGGCACCAGCTCGGGCGGATGATCGTTTAATCTCTTCTATTCTTTTCAGCATCACAGATAATTTGTCCAAGACTTCTCTGATGAGTGATGGTGGCTGCTTTTTGTGTGAGATGGCTGTTATGGTTTGCTGAGTGCCGGTATATAGCTGTTCCACCAAGGTGTAAGTCGCCTTCAGCTTCACCAACATGTCTTGTCCAAGGTTGGAGCTTCTGGGGCCTGCTTGCGCAAACATATGATAAGTCACCAGGTGGGTCAAAGTAAATTACTGATGCAAGATTATGATGCAATGTCACTTACCAAAGATAGCGGATGTCATCTGATTTACATGTCACTTTAAACCGGATAACTCTTCAGTCACCGGCTTAAGAGCAGCTTCAGCGTCCTCAGCTCTTTTCAGTAGAGCTGTTTTCTCGGTCTCCCAGTCGGATCTCTACGTGTTGAAATACGTCTTCAATTTTTCAGACACTTCCAAGGCGGCTTTCAGTTTGGATTTGGCCTTTGAGGTTTCTGATTGTTGCAATTTGATGTTCTTCCGCAGATCGACCACATGAGACTCCTTCATGCTTAATTCAGCCTGCAAATATAATCAAGCAACACTTAGCAATCATGATAGTCATTCTATTGAAGTCCCAAGCACATTATAAGTACTCTATTTGGCACTTGGGGGCTAATGTAGGTCTTTTTTTAAACAAATACTTACTGATCCGGCTCAATTTTTTCACATTAAGCCGGCTCATGGGGGCTACATATTTGGATTTTTTACAACATGATCTTAAGTCCCAGGTTAATTATTCAGCTTAAGCCGGCCCTTGGGGGCTACTCATTCGGATCTAATGGAGATATGATAAAGAATTGCTAGAAAGCTATCATTTAAGTCTACAACATTCTCATTTTTTTGTATTCTTTAGACTTGGTGGCTGACATATATTCATATGGGAAGGATTTCAGAGCTTACCTCAAAGCGTTCCTTCATCAGATTGACCAGGCCGGCTTCCATATCGCGGCTGGTATGAAGACGGCTTAAGTAGCCTACATGAATTTCACTGGCGTTGAAGCTGGCATAGCTTTCCAAGTCCAATTTCCATTTGCCTTTATCAGTAGCTAAAAATTCCTCCTTGGCACTGTGCTTTGCTAAGACAGTGGGGTTCATTGGCTCCGCATAGCCAGTCCCAATGACCACAACTTCTTCGGCCTCTTCTTCAACAGGCTTGGTGGGACTTGGCGGTTTAGCACTTGAGGGGTCAACACCCATTGGATCCACTTTGACGTTGAGAGTCTTTGGTGGCGGGTAATTAGCAGCAGGTTCAATGGTTTGATGGGAAGCTTCTGATATTGTCTGCTTCTCCGGCTCAGTGGTCTTGGGGTCTTCAGCCGGCTTGTTCATCTTCAATTTCTTGCTAGGCTTGGCTATACCACTGAAAATGAGACACACGAATATGTTAATATATCAGTTGCACTACAAGAATCCAGTTAATACATGACGGTTTCAATCTATCACAAACGCTTGCAAAACTGTCAACGAAGGTTAGCCGTGACGGATTTGAAATTCGTCATGTATATCGCGTCATAATTTGACCTCTGGACATTCCGTGATGGTAACCAGGAACTGTCACTGATCCGTGTCGGTTCTTGACCATCATGAATGTCACTTAACTGATGTCCTCACAACGACGTTAACTCGTGTGCCACATCATCATCTGACGTGGCAGCCCATGAACTAAGTAGCCCAACTAGAATTTCGGCCCACTAAGACATCAGCCCATGAACTAAGTAGCCCAACTAGAATTTCGGCCCACTAAATTTCAACTTGGTCTTAGACCGATAGCCCATGTAATCAACCCGATTGAAATTTTGGCTCCTTAAATTTCAAGGCGGTGCAAGGCCCAACTAATTAAATTAAGGTCGAGAGATTAACCCATCTCACGTTTCAGTTGGTATATCAAAATTTATAGCCCATACAAATTTTACACAAACACACTAGAAAATAACATTTTACAGAAAAGAAAAAAAATCACAAAAAACTTAGAATTACATAAATTTTCAGCCAATACACGAGGAGCAAACCGCTAGAAATCCAATCTACAAACAAAGTCCCGGAGATTCTCCGAGCTGAGAACACACTATCCTACTTTGCAGCCACCACCCTGCTCAGCACTCGATAGACAACAAATAATATATTGATTAGCCGATCTTGACCGACGAGAACGCTCCAACACCATTCCAGACAACAAATTTGTGCTGCTAACAATTTTTGGACAGCAAGATTTTATGCTGCACATTCACATGCCCTGCTGGACGTAGATATATCCATCTTCTCCAACGACATCGAAGGGAGATGCCATATCCTCCACTATATCGCCCATATCCATGCTACTGAGTAAGCGATCCATGCTCATCAGAGGGAGAACCATATCAGCCAGTATCTCGCCTCAACACATGCTCGACATTGGCTGCGCGTCGACAATCGGAAGCCTGAAAGAAAAATCAAAAGTAGTAAAAGGTAGGGAGGGAGGGACCTGGTGGGGCAAGCAGCTCACAGCCTGTCGAGGTCGATGGAGAAGACAACGGCGAGGACGGCGTATGCGACGAACACGGGCCCCTCGGTGAAGAAGGGGCACAACGCATCCCCTGGCGGCTTGGGCCTGACGGCAATTGGGTGCAGCCCCTCAGCCATCGCGGCGCGACTCCACTACACGCCTTGATGCGGCCCGCTCGGTGGCTCAACGCGGCACCACCGGATGGATAGGGGGAGGTCTGGATCATCGCTGAGCTGTTGCTGCATCGGTCTGTGCTTCCTCCAGCTTCAGACGACGTGGTGGAGTGATTGGGGAAAGAAAGTAGCAGCTAGGGGTGAGCGGCTCAGAGGGTGGTTGGGGAAGGATCTGGAGATGTGGCGGCCGTCACAGTAGGGGAAAGATCTGGAGAGAAGTCGACGGCTGGGTAGGTGGAAGAAGACGAGAGAGAGGGGCAGGGGTGTGCTAGCAATTGGATCAGGAGGAGCTAACGGTTTGGATGCTCGATCCGTGGGAGGATTGCATGGACCAATCACAACATGGTATTTGCCTCGCACGGGATCACCACTGGGTCGCATGTACATCGCTTAGACTAGCCATAACGGGCAGTAACATAGACTAGTAACATGCCGCGTGTTACTAGTCTATGTTACTACGTCTATAGTGGGGAGTAATATATGTGTGGTAACATGCAACACTTCCTTTATTAGGCTATAGACACATCTTGTCTTGATATGTGTGATGTTACTCATATTAGTAGTAACTAGCTATGTTACCACTTTCCCCTCTTTCTTCATTTATTGCTTGCCACATCATCTACTTTATCTAGATATGTGTGATGTTACTACCTATGTTACTCCCACTGTGGGTAGTCTTAATGCAAACGTTAAAATCGATGTTGGCCTCCTGCTGCCACGCTGGTACATTTTTTTGAGTTGCACGTTGGTGCATTCTAACAAGCGTGTCCTTTGGTAAACACAAAGCAGTCCATCTCGGCCATTCGTTGCCTTTTGGATCGATGCTAGGATAGGATTGGTGTTAGTTGAACGCGAAAAATATTTTAACCGTTCAAAAAATTGTTCTCTCTTTTACAAAAAAAGTTTGTCTTTATCAATACAAGATGTTCACCCTAGTAAGAAAATAGTTCTTCTATTTTAGAAAATATGTTGACCTAGATATTTTAAAATGTTTAACTTTGTAAAGGTAAATGTTTGAACCATTCAAAAATGATTTGATATATATTGTTTTGTAAGACCTTATATAATTTCTGAGCAATTTAATATTTCTAAAGTTTAAATGAATGTACGCATGCCCATCAAAATTAATTTCAATTTGAACTACTTCCTCCGTTCACTTTTGTAAGACCTTTTAGACATTTAAGACTGCACCTAAAGCATTTCAATTTTGACTGTCTTAAATGACTTACAAAAATGAACAGAGGGAGTACATGTTTCTCAAATAATATTGAAACATTTCCAACAAAATATGTTTGACGGCATGTTTTAATTTAACTCATATCCGGAAACAAGATGAAAATATCAGGCTTGTTAGGAATAATCAAACATCTATTTGTAATCTATCATGGGGAAATGATAATAATATCTGAAAGTGGTCCAAACTATATTTAAGAACATATGTTTTATTTGAGCTCATATCCAGAAAACAGACGAAAGGATCAAATGATAGTTAGGAATTTTATCAAAGTCTCCAATTGTCATATGAGGGCATGACACCAAGTTTCATGATTTTCGGACTTTGTTTGCACTTTTTGGAATCAACAAACCCTAAAAATTTCATTTTCGGGGTCGAGTCTTGGCTACCTCATGTTTCGAATTCGTTTTTATTTTCTTGGATAAGGCTAAAACATAGACTCGCTAACATAAATATGATTTTCCAAACTAACTTTGATAACTTTTCCTGCACTTGCAGTTCAAAATTGAATGCTATTCATTAAATACCTAAAAATGCACTAAATGACTTAAATATAGCAAACGCACACCAAAAAATGCCAAAACTTGTACATGGATCATGTAATGGTGTATGTTGATTCTAGAGAAAAAAAATCAAGGGCAACGGATGAAGCAGCGGTCACTTCACCATCAAACCTGACCCGTCCCCTCTCGAAATCCAGATTCTTCCTCGAGGATCATCCGATTTCTAAGCAGTGTACATCACAACTTTTGTGAAACCTTCTCAAAAAGTTACCACGGCCTCCAGGTGTCATATGAGGGCATCACACTACTGCAGGATGCTGCTAACGCCACATTCCGATCAGAGACCCTTCGATGAAACTGTGTGCGATGCAATAATCGTAAACGGTGGTGTAAAAAACCGCCAAAAAGGTGCAAAACGTTTGCGATGACGGATGCATCAAACACGGTTCAGATTTTAGGTGTGTGTGCGAAGCAGGGCATATACTTGCTCCAGACGAACTGTTTGCGATTAGACAGAACAACAGAAATGGACAGCCATATCAATGTGTGTGTGTCCAATATACGACATACAATTCGCTCCGATAAACTGTTTGCTAGTAGGGAAAGCAACAGAAATGGTCAGCCAGATCAAGGTGTGTGTGATATACGACATATGGTTCAGTCGAATGAACTGTTTTCAATTAGGGAAGATAATATAAATGGTTCAACTTAACAAGATGTGTGTGATACACGGCAAAAAGGCCCGGAGGTGAATTCGAGAACAAGTACACAGAGGTTAATTTGACATACATGACTTATAAGTTTCACAGAAATCATATCACTTTTTTGGAAAACATTTAATTGCGTTGAATGTATATAGTGCTCTGTCCTATTAGTTGAATTAACCTCGAGGTCCATGTTTTGGAAACATGTCGTACACATACATGACTTATAAGTTTCACAGAAATCATATCACCTTTTTGGAAAACATTTAATTGCGTTGAATGTATATAGTGCTCCGTCCTATTAGTTGAATTAACCTCGAGGTCCATATTTTGGAAACATGTCGTAAAGTAATGGGATAAACCTTCATTCAGGCCAATCAACATGTGTTCAAAGAACAAAAATTATCAAAAAGTAATGAGATAGACCTTCTTCAAGCCAATCAACATGTGTACAAATAACAAAAAATGTCAAAAATTACAAAACAAGGACCTCAAGGTTAATTCAACTAATATGATGGAGCACTATATACATTCAACGCAATTTAACATCGAGGTCACTTCCCATCCGGTCACCCATCTGATGACTACTCAAGCCTCAGCATAGTTAACTTCGGAGTTCTGTTAGATGAGCTATCGGTAGGGAAGCTGGCCCTTGCCGCTGTAGGATCCCTCTTTGCATCCTTTATTGGGTACCCAGATGACCGACTGTTGCCGCCCAATGGTCAATGCCATGTGATACGTCTCCAACGTATCTATAATTTTTGATTGTTCCATGCTATTATATTATCTATTTTGGATGTTTAATGGGCTTTATTATACACTTTTATATTATTTTTGGGACTAACCTACTAACGAAAGGCCCAGTGCAAATTGCTGTTTTTTTTGCCTATTTCAGTGTTTCACAGAAAAGGAATATCAAACGGAATCCAAACGGAATGAAACCTTCGAGAGAGTGATTTTTGGAACAAACGCAATCCAGGAGACTTGGAGTGGACGTGAAGAAACAAACGAGGAGGCCACAAGGCAGGAGGGCGTGCCCAGGGGGTAGGCGCACCCCATCCTCGTGGGCCCCTCGTGGCTCCCCTGACCGACTTGTTTCGCCTATATATACTCATATACCCCAAAAACATCCGAGAGCACCATGAAACCCTATTTCCACCGCCGCAACCTTCTGTACCCGTGAGATCCCATCTTGGGGCCTTTTCCGGCGCTCCGCCGAAGGGGGAATCGATCACAGAGGGCTTCTACATCAACACCATAGCCTCTCCGATGATGTGTGAGTAGTTTACCACATACCTTCGAGTCCATAGTTATTAGCTAGATGGCTTCTCTCTCTTTGGATCTCAATACAAAGTTCTCCTCGATCTTCTTGGAGATCTATTTGATGTAATTCTTTTTGCGGTATGTTTGTCGAGATCCAATGAATTGTGGGTTTATGATCAAGATTATCTATGAACAATATTTGGTTCTTCTCTGAATTCTTATATGTATGATTTGTTATCTTTGCAAGTCTCTTCGAATTATCAGTTTGGTTTGGCCTACTAGATTGATCTTTCTTGCAATGGGAGAAGTGCTTAGCTTTGGGTTCAATCTTGTGGTGTCCTTTCCCAGTGACAGCAGGGGCAGAAAGGCATGCATTGTATTGTTGCCATCGAGGATAAAAAGATGGGGTTTATATCATATTGCTTGAGTTTATCCCTCTACATCATGTCATCTTGCCTAATGCGTTACTCTGTTCTTATGAACTTAATACTCTAGATGCATGCTGGATAGCGGTCGATGTGTGGAGTAATAGTAGTAGATGCAGAATCATTTCGGTCTACTTGTCACGGACGTGATGCCTATATACATGATCATGCCTAGATATTCTCATAACTATGCACTTTTCTATCAATTGCTCGACAGTAATTTGTTCACCCACCGTAATACTTATGCTATCTTGACAGAAGCCACTAGTGAAACCTATGGCCCCCGGGTCTATTTTCCATCATATAAGTTTCCAATCTATTTTACTTTGCAATCTTTACTTTAAATCTATATCATAAAAAAATACCAAAAATATTTATCTTATTATCTCTATCAGATCTCACTTTTGCAAGTGGCCATCAAGGGATTGACAACCCCTTTATCGCGTTGGTTGCAAGGTTCTTATTTGTTTGTGTAGGTACGAGGCGACTTGCGTGTAGTCTCATACTGGATTGATACCTTGGTTCTCAAAAACCGAGGGAAATACTTACGGTACTTTGCTACATCACCCTTTCCTCTTCAAGGGAAAACCAACGCAGTGCGCAAGAGGTAGCAAGAAGGATTTCTGGCGCCGTTGCCGGGGAGGCTTACACCAAGTCAAGTCAAGATTTGATCTCCTGCCAACGTGCGATTTCTGGCGCCGTTGCCGGGGAGGCTTACACCAAGTCAAGTCAAGATTTGATAACCCGCCAATGAGCGATTTCTGGCACCGTTGCCGAGGAGATCTACACCAAGTCAAGTCAAGACATACCAAGTACCCATCACAAACTATTATCCCTCGCATTACATTATTTGCCATTTGCCTCTCGTTTTCCTCTCCCCCACTTCACCTTTGCCATTTTATTCTCCTTCTTTTCCGTTTGCCTTTTTCGCGCCAGATCTATTATTTCCTTGTGTTACCATGTGCCATCTATTTGCTTGCATCTTCGCTTGCTAATCTATTGATATGGATCCACTTAAAGTGTTCTACTTGGATCATCTTCGATCCTTATGCGCTCGTGCTGAAACCCCAACTAGCCTAGTTGATGGGAAATCTTTAGATGAGCATGCTCATTTTGTGCGTCACCGTTCGTCTGAAAAGGGGAGACTCTTATGAGATCAAATAAATAGATAGCTGTGTTATGCTTGGAATCTTTGCGAGATTTATGATTTTACTTGTTGCTCTAAGAACCCTAAAAAACACCTACCCTACCTATGTGAGTTTAATGATGATGAAATCTATCTTATTATGCAAAGGGTGTTTATAGTTACTACGATATCGAACAAATTGAAGAATTTGTTGCTTTTAAGGGTGCTTATGAAGTTGCTCCTTTTATTACTCTCTATGAATCTGAAAATTTTGACATACTTAAATATTGCTATGAAAACTATGCTCATAATGTCTACGTCAAAGAATTTATTGAAAGAATGACCATTGCTTCTGAAGAAAATAATGATATGCATGAATCTATAGATAATTATGATTCCGATGATTTGATTGAAATATCCCTTGATGAACATGATGCTTGCTATTCTTGTGGCCATGATGCCAATATTTATGAAGATGAATTTGCTATAGTTCCTTATGTTAAACATGAGATCGTTGCTATTGCACCCATACTTGATAGTTCCTTCGATGAAAAGCATGATTGAAATGATGTTATTATAAATTCTCTTAATGTCAATTATGCTAATAATATGCAAAACCCTAAGCTTGGGGATGCTAGTTTTGCTATTGTAACATCCCAAAATTCTAAATTTTGGAATGTTATAATAAATAGATAGATTTGATTGTTTGTTTGACTGTTGTGTGATTGATTGACTGAAAGTGAGTGAATTCGAAACTTTTTGAAAGTTAAATCAGAGGGAATAAAAGGACGTTCCTAAACTTTCATTTTTGCTTTTATGATCTCCATGAATTCAAATTCTTTTCATCACAAAACCCTGGAGAGAAGATGACATGACTTCTTCCATTTATTTAAATGAAAAAGGGTTTTGAAAAGATTTGAATTTCATTCGGAAATATTTCCAATTCATAAACTTCATGCAACTCAATGATTTTTATGAGAGAAGATAAAATGACTTCTTCAAAACATATGAAATATGAGTTGGGATTTTCGAAGGATCAAATTTAAAGTCCTTTTGGAAGTTATTTTCAATTTGGAGTTATTTGGGTTTTATTCAAATTATTTTTACCCAAAAATAAAATATATGGAAAATAGGGTACCATGATTCCCTACAACAGAAAATTGGAGAGAAATAAATTTGAAATCATTTTGGTATTTTTTAAAATTATTTTTACTAGATTTTACAAGAGCAGTAGCATTCTTTGCTTTATTTGAATTTGCTGGATTTTATTTGACGCTAGAAAAATGTTCATCTTGTAGAAAATGTATTTCTGAAAATTCTGATATATTATATGCCTATAGTTTGTTTTTATTTCATATCGTTTTATTATTTCTTGTTGTCTGCTAAACGTTAAAAAAAACGGAAACCCTCCCCTCCGACTGGGCCGGCCCAGCTCCCAGGCCAGGCCGCGGCCTAGCCCACCTCCTCGTCGTTCCCAAGCTCGGGAAGGACTCCCGAGCCAGTACGCCGCCGCGCCGTGACCTCCACGGAAACCGCCGCCGCCTTACCCCTCCTCCACGCCACCCCTCGCCCCCTCTATTTAAGCCGCCGCCCCCTCTCTCTCATCTCTTCTCGCTGCCGCCTCGAGCCGCATCGCTACGCCGCCGCCGCTGCCGCGCCTTGCCTATCCCCGCGCCGCCCCTCATAGCTCCTGCCTCCGCCGCCCCGCGCCGCTCCCCGCCGACGCCGCATCGCTCGCCGGAGGCCGCGCCCCGCCGGAGCCGACCCAAACCGCCGCCGCCGCCCGGACTCGCCGACTCGCCGGCGCCCAATCCCGATCCAACCGCCGGTTTTCTTCCGGTCCGATAAAACCGCCCCGGTCCGAACCAGTTTTATTTTAAAGGTTCGGTTTTGGTTAAAAACCCATTTTTTTATTTAGTTTAGTTATGTAATGAATGTTTTTTGTTTAAGTAGTTCTAGTGAACAGATTCGTTAGATAGCGTTCGGCAGCGAACGTTCGTACGGTAAAGTTTTTTTTTTCGGCCAGGGACCTATCTGTGATGATTTTATTTATAGATTAGTCCTTGATTTTCAAACGATCACTACTTTTTACTTGTTTGTCCAAATCCAACGAAACCAACGCCCACTTCTTCGTTATGATCCCCTCTATCCAGTAAAACTACTTAAACATGTTTTTGAAAATTTAATAATTGAATTCAAACAGATTTGATTTTGAATCTTCTTTTGATCGTAACTTGAGTTTTATAACTCCGTTTGAGTTGATTCTTTTTGCAAATTAAAGCTCTTGACCTAAACTTTCTGATAAGGCCAAATTCACATAATTTTGGTACTATTAGAAATTGTTTGATGTTGCAAGATTTATTTGTTTGGCTTTGATGTTTTCCGAATCGTCTTCTTTGATGTTTCCGATCTTTTGAGTGATTGCTTATGTGTGGTTACTATTGCTTGCTTACGATAGATTGACCGGAGTGTGACGAGTAGAACTATCAAGAGTTATGAGTGCGAATCATCTTCATCAACATTGCAGGCAAGTTCACACTTTGATCATATCCCTTTCATACCCAGTTTTTATGCATTAGTTTCACCCTCAAACATTGCATCAGTAGGATTGATAACATGTGGGTATTGGGAAGTAGTTGATGAGGTAGGAACCTATTGCCCTGCATTCAAACCTTGGGAGTTACTTCTACGTTATGCTTATATTGCCATGCTATGCTCGTAGACGTGGATTGGGTTTGAGTGTATTCATGACAGATGTGAGTATTCTTAATTAATGGTTAACTTAAGGTGGCAACTTTAATACACATCTGGGTGGATTGAGGCACCTGGGGATTCCAGTGATTGCCTGTATTTTTGGAAATCCCGGGGTACCTTGTGATTCTCCTATGGACTGCCTCCCAGGCTCGAAGGGATCATAAGATTATTCATGCTAGAAACTTCCGTGTGCAGCCACAATCTATTATGGGCTCTAGCATAGTTGATTAAGTCGTGTGAACTCTTATAGTGGTAGACTAGAAGATGTAGGGGATGTAGGTGTACCTGTCTACCCATCGTAAGGTGCTAACGCTTCTGAAAGACTGTGTCTCGGTCATCCGTTTCTCAAACACCATGTAGTGCGAGAAATCCAACAGAGGAGATCGAGTCTTGTGGGGAAAAGTGCACAAACCTCTGCAGAGTGTACAAACTAATCATGGTTAGCCGTGTCCCCGGTTATGGACATCTTGAGTATCTGGTTCTTGGATTATCATGTTGATCTCATCACGTTACTTAATTATTTTGTTGGGTTATTAATTACCTTTTAATTGGGATTGAGAGGGGGTTTACCTTCTCAATGTTTTCAACAAACTTTGTAGTTAAATAAAATATATTCCTTTGCAGTAGGGAAAAATTGGCTTTTCGCAAAAACCTTATAACCATAGAGCTTTTCCACCAGCCATATATGCATGTAGTGATAGCCATTGTTCATCATTTCTCTATGGTGTGAATTTGCCAGTACATTCAATGTACCGACCCTTTGTGGCTGCAACGTCTCATGTTGCAGGATTCTTACGACGAGTAAGGGATACGTTAGGGTTACGATTTCTACACTCAACTTTGCCGTTGGTGTTGATGGGAATCCAGAACCTTGTTGTTACTTCCGCTATTTGGATTGAGGTAATAGTATTTACGTTACTTTATACATGTGATTTACCTCTGTTATAAATCCTCAAGTACTGTGTGTGTCAGCATACCGATCCAGGGATGACACTTAAGCACAGAGACTTGACCGTCTGAGGTCGGGTCGCTACAAGATGGTATCAGAGCACATGTTGACTGTAGGACGTGACCCTAGAAACTGGCAAGCCCGTAGGAAGGATTTTCTCTAAAACTTTCTTTTTCAAAAAGATCTTTTACCTCTCTTCTCTTCTGAGCTTATTCAAATATTCCCTTTTAGTGAGACCATATCCCTTTCCCGTTTTGACCACTCGAAGATTCGAATGATGAGACCACTCCAAGAAGTACAAGATATCAGACAACTAAGACCATTCGGAATGAAGAGGATTTTACCATACATTATGATAATGGAAACTACAGTGGTTCAAGACTCCGAAGACTAGGAGATTTTGAAGGCTCTGAAGAATTCCCACATTTTTATGACCTAGGAAGGCTACCCTTATGGAACTTGGCAGACTATGGAAGCTGTCAATACCCGAGATCAAGGTGTATCAGAGAAAGACCGGAGCATGGAGAGTTAAAAACTCAAAGTTTTTGTCAAGAAAACCCTAAGGCAGGAGATATCAACTATGGAATGATAGCTCATGGTAATGACAAGAGCAGAAACACAGCTATCCATGATGTTATCGCCCGCTTATGCTATTGTCACCGTGCTGAGTTAAGCCTGCATTTCTTCGGAAGGATTGGATGGTAGAAGGCTGATGGAGCACCTATCAGCAAGATGAAGTTTTAACCTTAGCCGGTGTATCACCAGGATTTGGAGTGTTACATCAAGAAGTTAAGATGGACCTACAAGAAGCAGTATTTGATAAGGAAGCGTTACGTGAAGAACTCAGGACCCAGATGCTGAAAGTAGCCAAGCTACAGGAGCAAAACCTTGAGACATCAAAGATTCGTTAGGAACTGAAGGACAGTAGGATCATGGTCCATGTCGAGGTTGATGAAACCCAGAAGTTTGGAATGCAACTCCAGAAATATTAAAGGACGTCATGAGAGATTTCGCGTCAACAGAGATGATCTAGCAAAAGAATTTTAGAAGGACAAGCATGATCGGAAGAAGCCATCGGAGACATGAACAAGACTTGAAGAGTTTGGCGACTCCGAAGATTTATTGACCATTAGAAGCCCAAACCCCTATTATATACCTGTGTTTGATGCGACGATTGTGAGCTGTCATTTGTTTGATGTTTTTCCGACAGCCACAAATAAAATCTGTCTTTTCAAAACTTTTGTTTGTATTGTGTGTATCCCTCTCTATCTCTCTTATCCCACCCCAAAACCCATGGACCCAATAGAGGATGAATGGAGATGAACCCATATTTTTCTGGACCAATAAGTCAATTGGAGACAGACCGATGGATCCAGAACATGGAAGATCATATGGAGTATAACACGATAGCCGAAAAGGATATGGCCCAGCATGCTCTTCAGTGCTTTGTAAGAGTTGCTGCTACTTGGTGGAGGATGTACCAAACCATCAATGGATGGCAAAGAGTAACCACTTGGGAAGAACTTAAGTTGACTCTGAAAAGATCTCGTCTTGTGTCCCAGAAGTTGAGGCCTTATGGAAAGGATATGAAGAAACCTTGTGCATACAAGCTTTGTGGAGAAATAGAACACAACCATAAAGAAAAAAAGGACGAATACCCTCATAAGCGGAGGATTACCAAAGGAGTTAGCCGAGGATCTCAGGGAACTTCGGTTGGAGATTGTTCCCAAAGGTTTTGTTGCAGCAATGGAAGTTTAGTCTACATTGTTGGGAAAGATCCATGAAGCTCAGAAGGATGACAAAGGGATTGCTGAGGTAAAAGAGAGGATGAGCAAAGGAAAGGCCAAAGGTTTTCGTAAGGATGAGCACGACACCTTATGGTTCGAGGACCTTGTATATGTGCCCAATAATGCAAAGATCAGGAAGTTAATACTTCAGGAGGCTCATGACTCACCATACTCAATTTGCCCTGGAAACACCAAGATGTATTTGGATTTGAAGGAGCGTTTCTGGTGGACTGGTATGAAGAAGGATATTGCGGAGTATGTAGTCATAGGTGATGTATGCCAGAGAGTAAAGGCAGAGCATCAGAAGCCAGCAGGATTACTACAGCCTATGCCGATACCCGAATGGAAGCGGGATAAGCTTGGCATGGATTTCATTACCAGATTTTCCCAGAACCCGATCGGGATATGATTCTATCTGGGTAGTAGTTGATTCGCTTGACCAAAGTGGCTCACGTTATCCCAGTGAAAACCACCTATACAAGTGCGAAGTTGGCCAAGATATTTTTGACCAGGATCGTATGTCTGCATGGAGTTTCGAGGACCATCGTATCAGATAGAGGAACACAGTTTACCTCAAAGTTTTGGAATCAGCTGCACCAGACTTTGGGTACTAGGCTAGAGTTCAGTACAGCCTTTCATCCGCAGACAGATGGATAGACAGAGAGAGTCAATCAGATTCTGGAAGACATGTTGAGAGCGTGTGCGCTAGATTATGGATCTAGTAGGGATGATAATCTACCTTACGCGGAGTTCTCATACAACAACAGTTACCAAGCCAGTTTGAAGATGGCCCCTTTTGAAGCTTTGTATGGGAGAAGGAGCCAGACACCGTTGATGTGGGATGAAGTTGGAGACCGTCAGTTGTTTGCACCAAATGTGATCAAGGAGTCAGAAGAGAATGTTAAGTTGATTCGAGATAGACTGAAGGTAGCTCAGTCCAGGCAGAAGAGTTATGCAGACTAAAAAACGCAAGGAGGTAGTCTATGAAATTGGAGACAGAGCATGTCTGTGTGTCCCCTCTGCGTGGAGTTAAACGATTGGGAGTTAAGGGAAAGTTAGCCCCGAGATTTGTAGGACCATACCGAGTTTTGGAGCATATGGGAGAAGTGGCCAACAAGTTGGAGTCACCCGAACGACTGTCAGGAGTTCATGATGTGTTTCACGTTTCCCAGTTGAAGAAGTGCCATCCAGAGATGGCCAATATTCCCCTGTAAGGACGCTTGACCCTGGAAAGGATAATGATGTTCCACAAAGTGGAGTATGGACTTCATAAGTATAAGTTTTATCTCGGTATGTGGGATATCCCACGAGGATGAAGAGATGAATTACTATTGGATATAGAGGAGGTATGATGTTGGAAATACGGATCAATGGAAATTCCATGATGAGTCTGAGTAATCATGTCCTAGTTTGGTGCCAATAGAAGGAAGGAGGACAGTACAATTGGATGGATTTAAGAATACTAGGAAGTTGGAAGTTGGAAGTTGGAATAATGATCAGTTGCCCGATGATAAGTTCAATGACTACAAGTGATGAGATGGGCCATAACCCATAGGCCCCAGGACCTGCCAAGAAGCAAGCACAAGGAAAAACCCTGGAAGAAGTTACGATTTTATCGACAGACGATCTTATAGGAGTTACGCAAAACCTGAGGGTTGGGAAGGAACGATATGTTTGTTTGGCTTGCAGAATCCATGGATTTATCCGAGCTTGGTTCGTCGACAAGAGAAATTCTGCAATGCTTGTGAGGATGACCGAGCGTTAGAATGCGAGATTCGCTAAACCATATACATGGTAATGATTTGGGTGCGGGATGGATTGATCACCATACCGACTTACTCTTATTATTCGCCTTGCTATACAGGATGGTAAATCTGAGTGACTTACCTATAGTAGAGCGATGACGATCAAAACCTTGTTTAAACCTTAGAATGGTCTAAGTTAAGTATTTTCCCTTGCACAAGGCAGCTGTGCCAACCGTAGGTTATATGGTGAGGATCAACCCAGACCCATTTCCTGCAGGAGAAACCATAAATTGTTGACCACCATGAGATATCGATAGTTGTTTAGTATTGGTGCCAGACCTGTCAGCTGTGAAGACCTAGTCTTGGAATAACCTTACCAAGAAAAAAAGGACAGAAGAATTGAGGAAAACTTTATGCCGCTACCGGAAGAGCCCAGAGAAGGAATTCTCCAGAGAATCTGAGAAGACCGACATGTCAACAATAAGGATGGAGTATATGAGTATTGATGGGACCATAACAACGCTACTAAGGGTGGTAGCACCCCAGACCCCGGAGATGATCGATGGATTTTGAGAAGACCCCCGACCCTAACCAATTTCTTTCTAGCCTCTCCGAATCTCGAGGACGAGATTCATTTTAAGGGTGGTAGGTTTGTAACATCCCAAAATTCTAAATTTTGGAATGTTATAATAAATAGATAGATTTGATTGATTGTTTGATTGTTGTGTGATTGATTGCCTGAAAGTGAGTGAATTCGAAACTTTTTGAAAGTTAAATGAGAGGGAATAAAATGACTTTCCCAAACTTTCATTTTTGCTTTTATGATCTCCATGAATTCAAATTCTTTTCTTCACAAAACCCTGGAGAGAAGTTGACATGACTTCTTCCATTTATTTAAATGAAAAAGGGTTTTGAAAAGATTTGAATTTCATTCGGAAATATTTCCAATTCATAAACTTCATGCAACTCAATGATTTTCATGAGAGAAGATAAAATGACTTCTTCAAAACATATGAAATATGAGTTGGGAGTTTCGAAGGATCAAATTTAAAGACCTTTTGGAAGTTATTTTGAATTTGGAGTTATTTGGGTTTTATTCAAATTATTTTTACCCAAAAATAAAATATATGGAAAATAGGGTACCATGATTCCCTACAACAGAAAATTGGAGAGAAATAAATTTGAAATCATTTTGGTATTTAAAAAAAATGATTTTATTGGATTTTACAAGAGCAGTAGCATTCTTTGCTTTATTTGAATTTGTGTGGATTTTATTTGACGCTAGAAAAATGTTCATCTTGTAGAAAATGTATTTCTGAAAATTTTGATATATTATATGCCTATAGTTTGTTTTTATTTCATATCGTTTTATTATTTCTTTTTGTGTGCTAAACGTTTAAAAAAGGGAAACCCTCGCCTCCGACTGGGCTGGCCCAGCTCCCAGGCCAGGCCAGGCCGCGGCCCAGCCCACCTCCTCATCGTCCCCAAGCTCGGGAAGGACTCCCGAGCCAGCATGCCGCCGCGCCGTGACCTCCATGGAAACCGCCGCCGCCTTACCCGCTACCCTCTCGCCCCCTCTATTTAAGCCGCCGCCCCCTCTCTCTCATCTCTTCTCGCTGCCACCTAGAGCCGCATTGCTACGCCGCCGCTGCTGCCAACCACCGCCGCCGCGCTTTGCCTAGCCCCGTGCCGCCCCGCATAGCTGCTACCTCCGCCGCCCCGCGCCGCTCCCCGCTGACGCCGCACCGCTCGCCGGAGGCCGCGCCCCGCCGGAGCCGACCCAAACCGCCGCCGCGCCCGAACTCGCCGACTCGCCGGCGCCCGATGCCGATCCAACCGCCGGTTTTCTTCCGGTCCGATAAAACTGCCCCGGTCCGAACCAGTTTTATTTTAAAGGTTCCATTTTGGTTAAAAACCCGTTTTTTATTTAGTTTAGTTATGTAATGAATGTTTTCTGTTTAAGTAGTTCTAGTGAACATATTTGTTAGATAGCGTTCGGCAGCGAACGTCCGTACGGTAAATTTTTGTTTTTTACTTTTTATTTCGGCTAGGGATCTATCTGTGATAATTTTATTTACAGATTAGTCCCTAATTTTCAAACGATCACTACTTTTTACCCGTTTGTCCAAATCCAACGAAACCAATGCCCACTTCTTCATTATGATCCCCTCTATCCAGTAAAACTACTTAAACATGTTTTTGAAAATTTAAAAATTGAATTCAAACAGATTTGATTTTGAATCTTCTTTTGATCGTAACTTGAGTTTTATAACTCCGTTTGAGTTGATTCTTTTTGCAAATTAAAGCTCTTGACCTAAACTTTCTGATAAGGCCAAATTCACATAATTTTGGTACTGTTAGAAATTGTTTGATGTTGCAAGAGTTATTTGTTTGGTTTTGATGTTTTCCGAATCGTCTTCTTCGATCTTTCCGATCTTTTGAGTGATTGCTTATGTGTGGTTACTATTGCTTGCTTACGATAGATTGACCGGAGTGTGACGAGTAGAACTATCAAGAGTTATGAGTGCGAATCATCTTCATCAACATTGCAGGCAAGTTCACACTTTGATCATATCCCTTTCATACCCTGTTTTTATGCATTAGTTTCACCCTCAAACATTGCATGAGTAGGATTGATAACATGTGGGTATTGGGAAGTAGTTGATAAGGTAGGAACCTATTGCCCTGCATTCAAACCTTGGGAGTTACTTCTACGTTATCCTTATATGGCCATGCTATGCTCGTAGACGTGGATTGGGTTTGAGTGTATTCATGACAGATGTGAGTATTCTTAATTAATGGTTAACTTGAGGTGGCAACTTTAATACACATCTGGGTGGATTGAGACACCTGGGGATTCCAGTGATTGCCTGTATTTTTGGAAATCCCGGGGTACCGTGTGATTCTCCTATGGACTGCCACCCAGGCTCAAAGGGATCATAAGATTATTCATGCTAGAAACTTCCGTGTGCAGCCACAAGCTATTATGGGCTCTAGCATAGTTGATTAAGTCATGTGAACTCTTACTGTGGTAGACTAGCAGATGTAGGGGATGTAGGTGTACCGGTCTACCCATCGTAAGGTGCTAACGCTTCTGAAAGACTGTGTCTCGGTCATCCGTTTCTCAAACACCATGTAGTGCGAGAAATCCAACAGAGGAGATCGAGTCTTGTGGGGAAAAGTGCACAAACCTCTGCAGAGTGTACAAACTAATCATGGTTAGCCGTGTCCCCGGTTATGGACATCTTGAGTATCTGGTTCTTGGATTATCATGTTGATCTCATCACGTTACTTAATTATTTTGTTGGGTTATTAATTACCTTTTAATTGGGATTGAGAGGGGGTTTACCTTCTCAATGTTTTCAAAAACTTTGTAGTTAAATAAAATATATTCCTTTGCAGTAGGGAAAAATTGGCTTTTCGCAAAAACCTTATAACCATAGAGCTTTTCCACCAGCCATATATGCATGTAGTGATAGCCATTGTTCATCATTTCTCTATGGTGTGAATTTGCCAGTACATTCAATGTACTGACCCTTTGTGGCTGCAACGTCTCATGTTGCAGGATTCTTACGACGAGTAAGTGATACGTTAGGGTTATGATTTCTACACTCAACTTTGCTGTTCGTGTTGATGGGAATCCAGAACCTTGTTGTTACTTCTGCTATTTGGATTGAGGTAATAGTAATTACGTTACTTTATACATGTGGTTTACCTCTGTTATAAATCCTCGAGTACTATGTGTGTCAGCATACCGATCCATGGATGACACTTAAGCACAGAGACTTGACCGTCTGAGGTCGGGTCGCTACAGCTATGTCTACTACTTGTTGCAATGATCATGATTGGGGTGATTCTTCTTATGATCTTGAAAATTTATCTAAGCCCCTTGATGAATATGAGATTGATAATAGTGTTTGAAATAATATTGAAAGTGGGTTTGGAAGAGTGTCAACTTTAGATCCCACATATTTGGATAAAAGTGGGTTTGGAGAGGTCATGACTTTAGTTAATGTTAATCCCACTATTTTGGAAGAGTGTCAACTTTGCATACATGTGGATCGTGTTAAGAATATGTTTTGTGATAGCTATAGTGTTGAATTTGCTTATGATCCTACATGTAATTATTATGAGAGAGGAAAATATGGTTGTAGAAATTTTCATGTTACTAAACTACCTCTCGTTATGTTGAGATTGCTATTGTTTCTTTCCACTTCCTTGCATATGCTAGTTTTTGCTTGCTATGATAATTTGTTTGCCTATAAGACGCCTATGCATAGGAAGTATGTTAGGCTTAGATGTGTTTGTTACATGTTTTATGATGCTCTCTTTGTGTTTCAATTACTATCTTTTATGTGAGCATCATCGAAATCTCAATGCCTAGCTAGGGGCGTTAAACGATAGCGCTTGTTGGGAGGCAACCCAATTTTATTTTTGTTTCTGTTTAGTAATGAATAATTTATCTAGCCTCTGTTTTGATGTGTTTTTATGTTTTAATTAGTGTTTGTGCCAAGTAGAACCTTTGGGAAGACTTGGGTGAAGTCTTTATGATCTTGCTGTAAAAAAACATAAACTTTAGCGCTCACGAGATTAGTTGTCATTTTTTACTGGAGAGTTATTTTAGGTTGATTCTTTTTGAAGATGATTAATAGATAAATTAGTCACGTACACCAATTTATTTTAGAATTTTAGGAGTTCAGAAGTATACGTTTGATACAGATTACTACAGATTGTTCTGTTTTTGACAGATTCTGTTTTTCGTGTGTTGTTTGCTTATTTTGATGAATCTATGGCTAGTATCGGGGGGTATGAACCATATATAAGTTGGAATACAATATGTTTAACACCAATATAAATAAAGAATGAGTTCATTACAGTACCTTGAAGTGGTGTTTTTTTTTTCGCTAACGGAGCTCATGAGATTTTCTGTTGAGTTTTGTGTTGTGAAGTTTTCAAGTTTTGGGTAAAGATTTGATGGATTATGGAATAAGGAGTGGTGAGAGCCTCAGCTTGGGGATGACCAAGGAACCCCAAGGTAAAATTCAAGGACAACCAAAAGCCTAAGCTTGGGGATGCCCCGGAAGGCATCCCCTCTTTCGTCTTCGTCCATCGGTAACTTTACTTGATGCTATATTTTTATTCACCACATGATATGTGTTTTGCTTGGAGCGTCTTGTATGATTTGAGTCTTTGATTTTTAGTTTAACACAATCATCCTTTCTGCACACACCTTTTGGGAGACACACACATGAATCGGAATTTATTAGAATACTCTATGTGCTTCACGTATATCTTTTGAGATTGATAATTTTGCTCTAGTGCTTCACTTATATCTCTTAGAGCACGGTGGTGGTTTTATTTTATAGAAATTATTGATCTCTCATGCTTCACTTATATTATTTTGAGAGTCCTTTAGAACAGCATGGTAATTTGCTTTGTCTATAAAATTAGTCCGAATATGATAGGCATCCAAGATTGGTATAATAAAAACTTTCATAAAAAGTGCATTGAATACTATGAGAAGTTTGATACTTGATGATTGTTTTGAGATATGAAGATGGTAATATTAGAGTCGTGCTAGTTGAGTAGTTGTGAATTTGAGAAATACTTGTGTTGAAGTTTGCAAGTCCCATAGCATGCACGTATGGTAACCGTTGTGTAACAAATTTGAAGCATGAGGTGTTCTTTGATTGTCATCCTTATGAGTGGCGGTCGGGGACGAGAGATGGTCTTTTCCTACCAATATATCCCCCTAGGAGTATGCGCGTAATGCTTGGTTTTTGATGACACTTGTAGATTTTTGCAATAAGTATGTGAGTTCTTTATGACTAGTGTTGAGTCCATGGATTATACGCACTCTCACCTTTCCGTCATTGCTAGCCTCTTCGGTACCGTGCATTGCCCTTTCTCACCTTGAGATTGGTGCAAACTTCGCCGGTGCATCCAAACCCCGTGATATGATACACTCTATCACACATAAACCTCCTTATATCTTCCTCAAAACAGCCACCATACCTACCTATTATGGCATTTCCATAGCCATTCCAAGATATATTGCCATGCAACTTTCCACCGTTTCATTTATTATGACACGCTTCATCATTATCATATTGCCTGGCATGATCATGTAGTTGACATCGTATTTGTGGCAAAGCCACCATGCATAATTTATCATACATGTCACTCTTGATTCATTGCCCATCCCAGTACACCGCCGGAGGCATTCATGTAGAGCCATATTTTGTTCTAGTATCAAGTTGTAATCATTGAGTTGTAGATAAATAGAAGTGTGATGATCATCATTAATAGAGCATTGTCCCAAATAAAAGAAAGAGAAAAAGAAGAAGAAGAAAGGTCAAATAAAAAGAAGGAAGGCCCAAAAAATAGAGAAAATAAATAAAAAGCACTACTAGGAAAAGGGCTATAGCTGATATGGACATTAATGGCGCACCATGTATGTGGTGCGCCACTGCTATATAGCAGTGGCGCACCAGATGCAGGTGCGCCATTACTAGCATATTTTATATTTTTATTTTTCCAAAACTACTAATGGCACACCAGGGCACAGTGCGCCATTAATAGTTTTAACTAGTAATGGTGCACCACACACACAGTGCGCCATTACTAACAATTTTTTTCCAAAACTAGTAATGGCGCACCAGGGTACAGTGCGCCATTACTAGTTCAAACTATTAATGGCGCACCACAAGCAAGGTGCGCCACTACTAACAATTATATATTTTTTGTTTTGCAAAACTAGTAATGATATTTCTTCTGTTCCAGTCCTCATGAATATTTATTTATGTGTTTATTCTGGTATTGAATTTCTAACTCACAAAAAGTATTGAATTTGTTAATATTTTTTGAACTCATGAATATTTTTAAATTTCATGGGCACTTTTTGAATTCATGAATATTTTTTCAAATTTGATATTTTTTCATATTCATAAATGTTTTACGAATTCACAAATGAATGCAATTAAAAATCCAAAAAACAAATTTGATGATATTTTCGAATAACAAATTTGATGATATTTTCAAATAACAAATTTGATGATATTTTCAAAAATAAAAAGAAGTTACTAATGGCGCACCCCTCGGTGGTGCGCCATTGCTATGGATGTACTTATGGCGCACCCCTGGGTGGTGCGCCATTGCTATTCTTCCTCCTCTATCCCTTTTCCCCTCGCCCCCTGCACCAGATTCCCCTGCATCTCGATCCCCCTCGCCAGACCCCCCTTGCCGCCGACGACCCCCGCACCCTCCCCCGCTCCACCGCCGCCGACGACCCCCCGCACCCTCCCCCGCTCCCACCTAGTTTAGGCTAGGTCGCGTCGCGCCCCAACCCCATTCGCCGCAGCCGCCCCACCCCACGCCATTTGCAGCTACACCTCGTTCCGCCGCCGTGACGAGGAAGCCGGAGCCCGGAGGTGGAGACTTCGGCGGGGCTACTCGCAGTCCATCGACGGCTGACAATGAACGCCGATGCGACGCGACGAGGCCGGCCCACGACCACGACCATGACCGGCGTCCTCCTCCTTCTACGGTCTGCATCTCCGATGCGACGCCAACCACCGCCTCGTCAACAAATGTAAATGCTCCCTCCCTCCCTCCCTCCTCTACTCCTCTCCTCTATATAGTGTAATAATTTTTATCAATAAAAAATAATAAAAAAAGTTACTAATGGCGCATCAGGAGAGGGTGTGCCATTGTTATCAATAAAGAAAAGTTACTTATGGCGCACCCCACGGTAGTGCGCCATTGCTATGGATTTACTTATGGCGCACCCCTGGGAGGTGCGCCATTGCTATCCCTTTCCCCCCTCTATCCCTTTCCCCCTCGCCCCCCGCGCCAGATCAAATCCCTAGCCCCCTCGCCCCCCGTGCGCCAGATCCCTTTCCCCCTCGCCGCCGACGACCCCTTTCCAGCGCGTCCCGCCCCCACCTCCAGCGCTCCTCCACCCATCACCACCGCAGCTCTTCCACCCCTCACCACCGCAAGCTGCCGCCACCCCCGAGCATCCACCGTCGCCGCCGCTCCCAAGCATCCACCACCACCACCGCCACCCCCAACCAACCATCCACCGGCGCCGCCCCCCTCCCCCTCCTCCCAACCATCCCACCCCCACTGGACCGCAAGCCACTGCCGTCGTCGCCTCGAATCGTGCGTTTCCTCCCCGAGCAGGCTTCACCGAGCACGGGTCCGCCTCCTCCAGAAGCCCCCGAAGCAGCAGATCGAGCCCCTCTACACCGGCTGCCCACGGTGCCTCCATCCCGAAGCTGCAGATCATCTAGTCCTCCACTCCTCCACGGTGAGCATCTGAATGGTTGGAATGTGTTCTTTTGAGAGAAAAATGCAGAGTTGCATAAGTTACATACTGGTCCAAGCTCACTCTGCTCGCCACTAGTTCCATGTACTAAGGGATTGCTACGCTGTCTACATTAACACCATCATTTACACCGAGTGAACACACTTAATTTTCTAAGGCATCTGCTACTCTGTTATAGTCTCTCCTAGCCAAAACTGAAACAAAACGGATCGAAGATCTGAATCAAAAAAATCTTTTCAGCTCATATTTGGGCAGCCAGTGGAAGGATCAGTGTGTCTTCAGATTCAGAGTACTCTGAAATGTTACACTGGTTGCTGTTTATCTTCAGATTTTTTTAACTCTAGCTTTAGAGTATTATGCGAAGCTACAAGATGTGTGATCTATTGTCAGAACATTTTGTTAGATCTCTGGTGTGCTTACCAAGAACGAAATAAAAGATGATCCTTCGGATTTATTTGTTGAGACAAGCATCTCATATATGTTCAGCACCTGGGTGGGTTCTGCTTCAGTAAATCAAATCATACATAGCATCGCTGGATTGTCCGTTTTTTTGAGAGAACCTGAATGGCTGTATGTTTTGGGAGGTCGGCGCCCACGCAGCAGGTTGATTGGGCCGGGAAAGTTTTTTGAGGAAAGAAAAGGATGGGAAAGATGTACACACGGTTGACTAACTTTGGTTTTTTCTTTTATCTCTTTATTGTTATTATTGTCACACACACGGCTAGCAAAGTTTTTGGATGGGCTGGTATGTACAGTATATACCTAGTATATATAAAATTAAACTTGTGATGATGTTGTACTTGTGATGATGCTACTTGTGATGATGTTGGCAACAATTAGTGTTTATGAAGAAGAAGAATAAACCTGCCGCTGCTGCTGTTATGCCTGTATTCACTGCTGCTGCACTTGTGATGATGTTGTACTTGTGATGATGCTACTTGTGATCTTCTGAAATGACCCATTGGCGACTTCATTACGCGGGGATAATGATTTTGCAGGTACCCCGAGAGGCCCTTGAGTTTGCCGGAATGTCGATTAAGTTCCGTTCCGACAAATTCGGGTACTCCATATGTCCTATTTTCAGCAAAGGTCATGCTGAAATTGTCCGTGAATTTTAGCATGACTTTGCTAAAAATAGGACATATGGGGTACCTGCGACTAATGCATGGACTGGGGTATCTTAGTACTTAATTAAGTAGGATCAACTGCCTCTTGTGTTATACATATAGAAGTGTGATATCAACTCATAGTTATTACTAATGTCAGTTGCTCGTCATCGATAAACCCTAATCTGGTAGGATGACCTACTTAAAAAGCCCGTACCACATATTCTATTTGGATGGCCCTGCTAACACTTGACCATAAATACTTGAGATGGATGTAGCAGGCTTAAAGAAAGAAATGTTTTTAGGCCAACTCCACTGGTCCTGGCTGAAAATGCACAAGTGTGCATGACTAACAATATTCTATTGTAAAGCTAAACAGGAAAGAGGAACCACACATCCTAACCATTTGCTCTCAAAATTACCACTTCACTTCTTACTACTGAAAATCTTAGACCATCTCCATTCACCAATAGCTCAAACCAGTTCGAAGGGCGTATTTTCACCACACTGTGGATTATCTTATTGGACCCAACAGATATTTGCAGAAGTAACTTCCTATTCACCTAGAGGCATGAATTATCCAAATCTTGATTCATCCTCATTAAAGCTTTCCATCTGAATGGATTCTGCTACCTATCTATCCTCTACAAGACCCTCCACCTATGTTTCTAATTAGATACCTTTCTTTCAACTCTTAACCAGTTCCATTTCTCCATTTCTCCACCCTCCATTTCTAATTAGATACCAGTCGGGTGCTACGGTTCTAGCTGTACTAGCGATGCTATATGTATGATAGTATTCGAGGTGTATTAGTGATAATATTCGACGATGTACGGACGCAAGAGATGATGTAGTTTTGAATTATGAATGTAGGAAATGTCGTCATCGGAGGACGAAAGTCTCCCGGGGGAGTGCGGCTGGTGCCATGACGATCGAGGTCTGTGCGACAGGCCTCACCTGGATGATGATCGGCGCTTCAGCATTAAGCTCGAGGAGACCTTCGAAGTTGAAATGGTACGCAATGACGGCAAGTGTTTTTTTCATAATTAAGCATGACTTCAACTATTTCAACGTGTAATTTTCATCTTTTACAATTCGAGTATAGCTTATCCCATGCCATGCAAGACGCTATGTCTTGGAGAGGATGGATTTTGAAGACCATGAAAATTATGAAACAAAGAAAATTCACCTAAGGACTCATCATGATGTGGATTTTGAAGTACATTTGTATAATTCTGGGAGCGTAACCCATTTTGTTTGCAAAAATTGGGAAGCATTTTGCAAGATGTATGGTTTTGATGAGGGTATGCTTGTCACCATGGATCTTGGTGATCCTGACATCGACCAAGACAATATGGACATTTGAGTCCTTGTTGATACGCCTCCAGTTCTACCGCTATGTGAGTTTCTCAAACATAGTTAATTATTAACTAATTTATATTGTTCATTTCAAAATAGTTGACAGCTTATTTCCATTGACAGCTTATTTTGATTGTTCAAACAATGTGCGGAACATGGTAGACAAAACCCACTACACCGATGGCTCCGAGTTAACTTATCAGGAGAAAAATCATCTGGTCGGAGTTTGTACTGATCTTGAGAATTACAATATCTACAATCGAACTCCTCAACATTATGGTCAATACATGCCACTAGTGCACGTGTTGAACTGCGGTAACTACCATGGAGATACCCAGGCAAGATTTTTTACTATTACGACATCCGTGCATCTTTTGCGTACTTCTAAAACTAGTACATCATTGCTAACTATGAAGTTATTACTATGTTTTTCAACAGAGAATCCCAGAGGATTGTGTGCCTCATTTGATGTATCAGAGTGGCAGCCTTCGTGTTTTGAACATATATCCAGGTCATCCTACGAATCTCAACTGTCCATACTGGATTTCTAAAAGAAGTGGAGACATGCAAATCAGAGAATGGAAAAATGTATGGACAGTCGTAAGGAGGTTCTTGGAAGCAAAAGGAAGCGCCGCACAAGAATTGGAGACAGGATGATCTCCATTCTCAGTAATGGAGAGTCAGGGTCTATATTGTTTTATGCTATTTTACCTTAAATAGGGTATTTAGGTCCTGCCTAATACTGATGATCATGTGCTAAGAACAATTAAGCAGGGTTGGTTCGATGACTATCATGATGATGATCGTATGACTTGTTATTAGTAACGAGTAGAAGTTGTATGATAATGATTAGTAGGACTTGTTATTATGATGATGCATGATGCGAGCATGAAGAGTTATTATATATCTGTGGGTGAAATGAACATGGATTGGATTGAAGTGAAGGCAACATGCATGTGGTGCATGTCGAAAGTAGTACAATCCAAACTTGATCAAGTTAGGATTAGTATTACTTTCGACATGCACCACATGTTGCCTCAGTTCAATCTAACTCATGTTTAGGCATAGCAGTACTACGGAGATAAGAGAGACACATCTCTCAATTATCTCCGAATGCAGTATTACTTTCGACAAACTCGCTACTCGCGGTCTCGAGACTTCTAATGTTCTAACTTTCTTCGGTCTTTTGAATTCGGAGACTAATATGATGAATTGTATCCGGAGACTAATCTTCTATTGTATTTGATGAATCTGCTGTTTATATGTTGTGCTGTCTATATTCTGTGCAGTAATATATTTTGTAACCTGTGCAAATATCAGAAAAGAAAAAAATTCCTAATATTCATACTAGTGGCGCACCATACAGCACATTAGTGGTGCACTGCTATAAAAAATACTAGTGGCGCATTATCTGTTAGTGCGCCATTAGTAACCCAGAGCACAAGGTAAATATGGCCCCCTGGGAGGCATACTAATGGCGCACCGTGTGACTTACTAATGGCGCACTGCTTGGTGCGCCACTATAGTCTGGTATACTAATGGCGCACCAGTGGTGCGCCATTAGTATATGTTACTAGTGGCGTGATGATAGTGGCGCACCTATAGTGCGCCATTAATGGCCAAAACAGGTGCGCCACTAATAAGCCTTTTCCTAGTAGTGAAGGGACAATGCTACTATCCTTTTTTCCACACTTGTGCTTCAAAGTAGCACCATGATCTTTATGATAGAGAGTCTCTTGTTTTGTCACTTTCATATACTAGTGGGATTTTTTCATTACAGAACTTGGCTTGTATATTCCAACAATGGGCTTCCTCAAATGCCCTAGGTCTTCATGAGCAAGCAAGTTGGATGCACACCCACTTGGTTTCTTTTGTTGAGCTTTCATACATTTATAGCTCTAGTGCATCCGTTGCATGGCAATCCCTACTCCTTGCATTGACATCAATTGATGGGCATCTCCCTAGCCCATTGATTAGCCGCGTCAATGTGAGACTTTCTCCTTTTTTGTCTTCTCCACATAACCCCTATCATTATACTCTATTCCACCCATAGTGCTATATCCATGGCTCACACTCATGTATTGCGTGAAGGTTGAATTTTTTTGAGATTGCTAAAGTATGAAACAATTCCTTGGCTTGTCATCGGGGTTGTGCATGATGAGAGCATTTTTGTGTGACGAAAATGGAGCATGACCAAACTATATGATTTTGTAGGGATGAACTTTCTTTGGCCATGTTATTTTGAGAAGACATAATTGCTTAGTTAGTATGCTTGAAGTATTATTATTTTTATGTCAACATTAAACTTTTATCTTGAATCTTTCGGATCTGAACATTCATGCCACAATAAAGAAAATTACATTGAAAAATATGCTAGGTAGCATTCCCCTCGATCACCTTCGGCTTCACATTAAAGGTCTTGAGCCATAAGCCGAAGTGTGGGGGAATACGAAGAAAGGCCTCGCACATGACGATGAACGCCGAGATGAGAAGAAAAGAGTCCGGGGCTAGATCGTGAAAATCTAGCCAATAATAGAACATGAGCCCACAGACAAAGGATGGAGAGCGAACCCTAGCCGCCGGAGGAAGTGGGAGATGAATACGACCCTCTCGTCGGATCTGGGGTAGGGATAACCTGCCCTTTAGCAGGAAGCATGTGGAGGATTTCCGCGGTCAGGTATCTTACCGCTCGAAGCTTCGCAATATCCTCCTCTGTGACAGAAGAGGCCACCCAACGGCCTTGACGGCCGGGTCTGGACATGACTGGGAGGCTCGTAGCAATTAAGTTGAAACCTGGGTGCTGGAACTTGAGGTTGGAAAGGTTGAGGAAGAGGCGGGCATAGAGGAGAAAGACAGGTCTGTGCCCCTTTATAAAGGCGGTGAATATCAAACGCCTCCTCATGGGCCTTAAAACTTGCCTATTCCCAAGGAATCATGCCGATGGGACGGTTGGATTACCCACGCCCGTATTGATGAGAATCCTGTAATAAGGGGATACAATCTCTGCTTTTAAAAGACGTGCCATGAAACCGCATCTCAAAACGTGGAGCAGCAGGCCAAAAAACGGTTCGAAATAATGACCGGGTGGTGACATGGCATCATGCTACAAAAATTTGTTAGTAGATTGGACTTGTGAAATATTATACTCTCTGCAGTTGTGTGTGGTACTTGTTTTGCAGAGCCGGACACGTTCTTTGTGTTTGAAGGCTGTTTTGGATTATTCGGAGGAGGAACCTGCCTTGCAATGCCGAAGACAATCTGCACGCCAGACACCTCGTCATTGAAGCCTGGTTCAGGGGCTACTGAGGGAGTCTTGGATTAAGGGGTCCTCGGACGTCCGGCCTGTTGGACGTGGGCCGGACTGATGGGCCGTGAAGATACAAGACAGAAGACTCTCTCCCGTGTCCGGATGGGACTCTCCTTGGCGTGGATGGCAAGCTTGGCGTTTGGATATGAAGATTCCTTTCTCTGTAACCGACTTGGTACAACCCTTGTCCCCTCCGGTATCTATATAAACCGGAGGGTTTAGTCCTTAGGGACAATCATAATCATACAGGCTAGACTTCTAGGGTTTTAGCCATTACGATCTCGTGGTAGATCAACTCTTGTAATACTTGTATTCATCAAGATCAATCAAGCAGGAAGTAGGGTATTACCTCCATAGAGAGGGCCCGAACCTGGGTAAACATCGTGTCCCCTGTCTCCTGTTACCATCGAACTTACATGCACAGTTCGGGACCCCCTACCCGTGATCCGCCGGTTTTGACACCGACAATCACCCCCTCTAGACATACTTTCGATCCTACAAGTGGTATCAGAGCTTTGGTCTCCATTTGTCTTGATTTCCATAGCTTTGGTGATCATAGCCTTGGTTTCACAACCTAGGAGAGTATGGCGTCTAGCGAGGAAAATTACCACCGTAGAGGTTCTTACTTTGATGGTACTAATTTTGCTAGTTGGAAGCATAAGTTGAAAATGCATATTCTTGGACATAATCCCGCCGTTTGGGCTATTGTGTGTATTGGCTTGCAAGGTGAATTCTTTGATGGGAAAGAACTAAACCGTGAAGCTACCGCCGAGGAGTTGAAGATGCTTCAATACAATGCTCAAGCTTGCGATATCCTCTTCAACGGATTGTGTCCTGAAGAATTCAACAAAATCTACCGTCTTGAGAATGCAAAGGAAATTTGGGATACCTTGATTGATATGCACGAGGGTACGAAATCCGTCAAGGAATCCAAATTGGATGTGCTTCAAAGTCAACTTGACAAGTTCAAAATGAAGGATGGTGAAGGTGTCGCTGAAATCTACTGTAGGCTTGCTCTCATCACAAATGAGATTGCCGGCTTAGGAAGTGAAGAGATGACCAATAGATTCATCATCAAGAAGATCCTAAGAGCCTTGGATGGAAAATATGATACCGTGTGCACATTGATCCAAATGATGCCCAATTACAAAGATCTCAAGCCAACAGAAGTGATTGGAAGAGTTGTTGCTCATGAGATGTCACTCAAGGATAAAGAAGAGCTTCACAACAAGTCAAGTGGTGCTTACAAAGCCTCATGTGATGCTCCTACATCATCAAGTGAGAAACAAGCCTTCAATGAGGAATTGAGCCTAATGGTGAAGAACTTCAACAAGTTCTACAAGAGTAGAAGCAAAGAAAGAAGTTCCAAGTCAAGGTCCTACAATGACAACAGATCTTCTAGTCGTGAGCGTAATTGCTACAATTGTGGAAGACCCGGACACTACTCCAATGAGTGTACGTCCCCCTACAAAAGAAGAGAAGATTCACCCAAAAGGAGAAGTAGAAGAGAAGAATCACCTCCAAGAGAGAGAAGGAGTAGATATGATCGTTATGGACGAAGAACCTCTCGCAGAAGCAAGGATTCGGAAAGGAAGGACAAGTCATCAAGGAGCTACACAAAATGAAGACATCAAGCTCATGTTGGTGAATGGGTATCCGGCTCCGACTCCGACCATCACTCCGAGAGAAGTTATCACTGCGACTCCGAATATACTCAAGATGAAGGTGTTGCCGGTCTAGCACTTGTGTCAACCAACTCCTACGACATATTTGACTCACCAAATGAAGGAATTGGAAGATGCTTCATGGCTAAAGGCCCAAAGGTATCACACCCCAAGTATGTTGATTTCAATAGTGATGAAGATGATTTGCTAGGTGATGATGATTTACTTGTTGACATATCTAGTGATGAAAACTATGATGAAATTGCTATTAATCATGCTAATCAAGATAAAACCAATGATGATGGTAAGAAGGAGATTGAGCATCCAACTGAAGAACTAAACACTCTTAAGTTAGCTCATGAAACTACCTTGGAAGATCATCGAGAGCTTTTAAAGACTCATGAGAAGCTACGCTTTGAAAAGCTTAACCTTGAGCAAGAGCATGGGTTCTTAAAGGCAATCAATGATGATCTTCACAAGAAAAGTTCTTCTTACATTACCAAGTGTTTACTCTTGTCTACTTACATGCCACAAGTTAAATCTAGCAACAAGAGTAAGAAAGATTCTTTTTCTAGTAGTAACAATGATCATGTTAAATCCAATGTTGTTGCTTCTAGTAGCTCTCTTGATTCCACCAATGGTTCTCTTAGCCAAGTTACACTTGAGCAAGAAAATAGCTTATTGAAAGGAATTATAGAGAAAGGTGTTTACAAGAGCCTTGCCGGAAGTAAGAAATTTTAGGAGATTGTACGCAAGCAAGGAAGACACCGGAAGAATCAAGGTGTTGGTTTTGAACAAAAGTTCAATGCCAATGGAGTTGAGTGGTAAGAAGATCAATACCCCAAGACAAAGTTTGTTCCTCAACAAGAGAAGTATGATCCTACTTCTTTCAAGGGGACACAAGCTCAAGATGATCTTCCACCACAAGACCACAAGCAAAAAGGCAAGGACAAGCTTCAATAAGAGATTCATGCATTTGAATAAGCTCCCAAGGCCTTGGTCAAGTGGGTTCCCAAGACTACATCAAGTTCTGCTTCATCAAGTATGACTACAACTACAAGGATTCCCATCAAGATGATATGGATCCCGAAGAAGAAGAACTAGAGAGTTCTTGAGGGTGACTCCGCCAACGTACTTCATTCATATCATCTTGGCGAGGACAAGTGCAAACAACATCCACATCTTGCACTAGTTCAAGGAATCACAAACCCTCTTGTTGGTAAGACAAGGGACAAGGTAACCTAATGCTTAAATGGACATCATCATGTGTGAACTTCATTCTATGTCCATGGATATCCTTGTTTGTTCCTTGTGGGACTAACCCATGTAGGTATTGAAAGTGCAACTCACTCCAATGGATTCCTCCGAATGATCTACATCAACATTGAGCATCCACATCTTCAACATCTACATGAAGTCATCATCGACAAAACCCAAGGTTTGTTCATCCCTCTTAGGGGGGATATCACATCTAGGGGGAGCTTTACTCAAAAATATTGAGCTAAAGCAACTCTAATGGTGTGAACACAACAATGCTTTATGTAAAAGTGGTAACCCCACTTGTGCTTAAACGATGATTATGACCTATGATCAAATGTTCTCATTTGACTCCTAAGTCAATATACTCATATATAGATGACCTAGTCATCGCCAATTGCTTGATAGATGCTAGAGTGTTTGTGCATGCTTTGCCACATATTTCATTTGCCATTTTATTGTGTGAGCATGTTGATTGCATATTTTACTCATTCGAGGACATCCATTTGTTGCCTTGATTGTTTGGCTCTTTTTCTTTTGCCAAATGGATGGACAAGAATGCCTAAGAACTTCTTCTAGCTATCTATGCTTTTCTCATCTCAAACTCTATTCACGCTACATCAAAAAGTTTGATCAAGTCAGATTCGAACACTCTGTGTGAGGAGCAATCGGAGTCCCCGATTCATCATAGACTTAAACTTCCAAAACCTCTCTGTGCATTTCGGTCTGACCGATTCATCCTTTTCAGTCCGACCGAGTTCACTGAGTTGATCTAGGTTTTCAATCTCGGTGCAACCGTTTAGAACTTTTCGGTCACACCGAGTTGCAGAAACCGCTTGCGATTCTGCATCTCGGTGCCACCGAGTTGTTCCACTCGGTCACACTGACAGGGTCAGGATATATATAGCGGCGGGTTGAATTTTGGAAAATTCTCCAAAACCCTTCATCCCACACGTGTCCTGCTCTGCCGCCTTGGGTCTCCGGATCGTCCTCTCATCACCAGCGACCTCCCGCCGCTGGTCTCCATCGCCGTCAACGAAATTCGACCCCACTGTTGCCGCCGTAGCGAACTCACCACCGAACTCGGGTATGAGTTCGAAACTTTGTGCTGTTCCTTACTCCGATTCTTAGCACAAAGCAAATGCCATGTTCTTTACCACGTATGAGATCATCCTGTCCAGCAAGAACATCCCTTAGATTAGATTTGATTCGGAAATTTAGGGTTAGGTTTCCGCCGAACTCATCTCGGACCGATCGAGTTGTGGAAATCGGTCTCATCGATTTTGCTTAGGGCATTGCACTTGCACTTTTCGGTCTGACCGAAAGTTGCAAATCGGTGTGACCGAGTTCAACTCTCTGTGAAACCCTAGCAATCTCGGAGTCACCGAACTGTGTCTCGGTCTGACCGATTTCACTACTTTAGACTCCAAAAGTTGCTCCGGTGTCACCGAGTTTAACAAATTGGTAGCTCTGAAATGATTTATGTGGAAAAATAAAACTAAGTTTTTGACTCAATTGTTTTGCAAAATCTCTGCACTTTGTGATGCTCATCCACTCTACCTCATGTATAACTATTCACAGGGTCTGCTATCAGTTTGCTTTGCCAGAATGTCAGATCAGAGTGATAGCCAGAACAAGTTAGAAGAGCAGGTGAACATGAGTGAGGGCACCAGTCCCTCTAGCAGCTATGATGAGGGCAGCAGGAGCACTCCAAGGAATTTACCCAAGGCAGCTACAAGGACAAGGAATAAGAGAAACTCAGACTCAGAGGATGAGGATTATGTTGCTGCTGAGGAAGAGGTCAGCTCCAAGAAGAAGGTGCTGAAAAAGGAATATGCTGTTGCTGCTGCAACAAAACCTGGTATGCACAAGAAGGCACCTGCCAAGAGAGTTCCTATGTCTAAGGCCAGAGCCTCCACTCATGACACTTCCAAATCAACTGGAGGAGAGGCTGCTGGTGAGGGCAAGAAGAAGAAGGAAAGGAAGAGAGGAAGATGGTGCAAGAAGGTAGATCCCATGGCAGAATTTGAGAGACACTCATTTGATGAAGAAGAAGAGGAAGAAGATGCTGCACCAGCATCAAAGACTCAAATGCTGATGGGAGATGCTATCAAGTCTGGGGTTGCCCTTTCTAAGCCGAAGACAGCTCCCAATGCTTCAGCTCCAGCTCCAAAGACTGCACCCAAGAGGAGCACAAGGAACATTTCTGCTGCTGAGAAGAACAAGAAGAAGAAGATGCTGAAGCCCAAGTGCTTAGGAAGCTCAAACCTAAGATTCCAGGTCATGATGATAGGCATCCAGTGGCAGAAGACATGACCATCAGGAAGGATGCAGGTCTCAGACTTTGGAGACAAACTGATCCATATGCTGTAAGGAGAAGGACTGTTGTGGACTACAAGTTCCATACCAAAGAGCAACAGGATTTTTATGAGACCATCTTACTTGACAAGAAGCCAATTGTCTGTGATATGAAATGGGCAGATTGGGAACACATTGATGGGAATGAAGATCATTTTCTAGGAGTGCATGAAAGTTTCAGATCATGTGGAGTAGACAAATTTATGGGTCAGAAGTTGACCAAGTGGAATTATGAACTTATTATGCAATTCTACTCCACAACACACTTTTATCCTGATGGTAGAATTGTTTGGATGTCTGAGGGTACAAGGTACCAATCAATAGTTGATGAGTGGGCAAAATTGATCAATGCCCCTGAAGAGCATGAATATGACTTGGATGTCTATGCCAAGAAGAATAAAGACCACAACTCAATGGCAAATATCTAGAAGGAGATTCCTGATAAAGCTTTGGAAACTCAAAAGCTAGGGTCTGTTCACTATTTGTTGTCTTGTTTGGCCACAATCAACGCTATCCTGAGGCATACCTTATTGCCCAAATCTGGAGATCACAAGATGATCAGAGGCCATTCCATCAACTTGCTGCAATTGTTTGATGTGCCCCAAAAATTCAAAGTCATGAGCCTGATTGTGGAAACAGTCAAGAGGACAGCTGCAGTTCAGAAGAGATCATGTGGGTATGCTCCACATATTCAGGTGCTCATCAACCAGAAGATGGGCACAGTCACCTACTTGTTAGATAAGGAGCATCTACCCTTGAGACCAGACTTTGAGGACAACACTGTTGTCATGAATGAAGAAGATCCCACATCTATGCAAGCATAAGAAAGGAGAGAGAAAGCTAAGGCTGACAAAGCTGCAAAGATGACAAGTGTTGAAGAGGCACCTCAAGTGTTTCTCAAGACCAAACAAGATCAACTTGCATATCTGATTCAAGAAACCTTGAGGATTGAGAAGGGATTGGCCACCCTGACTCAGAACCAAGAGAGCCTGGAAAGGATCATTGAGACAAAGTTCTATGATCTTGATCTAAAAGTGACAGAGATGCAGACAGTAGTTGAGCAGCTCCAGGAAGAAGCATCCTTTCCTTTCCTTCTCGCCCCGATTGCAAACATCCTACATAGTCTATTTGCTCGCCTAAAAAAACATAGTGCGTCTCCCATCCAAATACGAGTGAAAAAAATTGGTATATGACTAGGGTTAGAAACCCATCAGGCTACGTCCTCTCCGGAGATAATAAAAACCAAAGCCCTGTAGTACTTTTCATCCCAGCTAAACCTTAGCCGCCGTCTGTATGGAGGTCGCGGGGACGAGGAGAGTGTCTCCTCGCGGCGAGGATCATCATCGCTAGAGTCATCGAGCATAGGGTTCAGGCATGCTAGGCCAGCGCTGCACATCTTGGCTGATCTGTCGTGGTCGCGGCTGAGGCGGAGCCTCTTGTGGTAGGCACCATCCTCACTGGTCCGGCATGGCGTCGCTGGTCCAACATAGGGTTTGAGCTCTAACCACCCACCCTGTTCTTCTGAGTGGGGAAAATCAAGCTAGCATATGGAGATGGACTGCCCATGGATCAATCGGCGTCGACTGCCCCATCTAGTTCTGATCACCACACCACAACACATGAATTGGGACACAAACAACGGGGATACTACAAACAGCTTTGGAACCAGCGTTGCGAGAGGTGGGCAGGTAATCGAGGGAGAAGGAAGCTTGTGAGTTGGGACAGGATGGAGTGAGGCGACTGACTATGATCACAATTACATTATTTCATTGTTTTATGTCTGCTAGAGTGGTACTCAAGTCCATGATGATGTGTCCTGATTGCTTTACAGTTGCAGGGAGCTGTTGAAACCTTGCTGGAGAGTAGCCATATTCAGATCCAGGATGGTTCCGTTCTGCTATTAGATGAGAAATCAACAAAATCTATTTTGGCAAGTCTCCATGAGTTGTCAACAAAACCTATGTGGCGCCTCAGATTTGCATATAAATTTGTTCTTGGGGAATTTGCAACATATGGTGGTGAATGGCGAGTACCGTCCTGCGTACAGGCTTTTGCTTGATCCAGTCAATTATGCAGTATTGAAACTGACCCAATATTTGCTGGTATTGCTGTCCTAAGGGTAAGACTCGGGTCCTCATTGTGGATATGTTTCACCTGAACAAGAGAATGAACTTGAGAAATATCAATTTCTAGAAATATTTCTTTAGAAGGTGAAGCTTCCCCTAAAACTTGAAGTTTTTTATGGCTGATTTTAAAAAATAAAACATTTTAATCAAAGACAATTTTAAGAAGAAACATGAAAGATTAAAACAAATCATGAAGAATCACATGAATATTATTTACTGGGCTCGTTAGTGGCATCGCACGACTCCGCAATACCCCCGTCTTGGTCATAAATCAGTCGTTGGCTGCCGTGGCACTATCAGTTCTTTGTGGTCATCATGGTTTCTGTTTGTTTCTGGGTCAGAGGAGTCGCCACTACAAGAGAGCTTGAAGTTGATGGCCAATAGGATGGAATACATCTGATTCTTGTGGAGAGATCAGGTGCTTATGACGAACTACTTGTCTATCGCTTTTGTTTTTCATCATTCAACAGGACAATTTCCTAATCTCTTTTACTACTGTCCGGAAAGGTTATTAGTATGGATATACGTTGTCAAAAAATCAATTATCACATATGAGGTTGTTTGCTTGGACCCCCTTTGGCTCATGACTACATAATTGTTCGCAATGAGATTCTAGATAGATACTTTTCTATGAGAACCTCACAGAAATAGTAATATGTCTTTGATCCTGATTAACCGTTTGTTTGTCGGATTATTCCAACTTGCTATGCCTGAGCATACCTTTTTGTTTGCCAAAAACTGTAGGAGAAGTCCTAACACTATACTTCTGCATGTAACTTGAAATATAGATCGTTTCTGTAGTGTTCAGACGAATGGTATTTTGCAGGTTGATGAGTTGGTTCCAGTTCCTTTGGGAGTTATATCATATGTCAATGATAACTCTGCCCCACTATGGAATCAAAAAATATGAAGAGTTTTTTCATTGACGATAGCGCCTAGAAGTGGGTTTAATTTCCACTGTAGCATGGCTCTGTGCTTAGTTCAATTTTCCTTGATCTACTTCCAGCTAATTCCTTCTTGTGTTGTGATGTCAGGGGACATACTTACTTATCGTTGATTTCCGGGGCCTGTGGATTTTGGGGAGATATGGTATCTACTTTAGGTCCTTTTTGTTCTCCTGATCAAGTTTGCGGTCTGTGCATAACTACCGAATTACCAAGGAGTTTCTTTTGGACGGAAAAGAAAAATCTATACTCCGTATTATGTATTCATCCATTTTCTGCTTGCATTAGCTTTATGAATCACAAAGCATATCCCGGTCGTCAATCACAATTGATGCTCCGTTGTATCCATACAAGCCTAATGGGCCAATACTCGAATAATTAACACTCATCTACAATCTTCTTTTATAATAGTGGTGTTATTTCTGCTACAATAATTGTACATTTTTGTTTTACTGAAATTATGCATTCAGGTAGTTATAAATGATATCTTCCTGTTTGGTCTTGGCAAGAACATATGTTCAATGCCATACATCTTGAGTCTGAAGTCTGAACCATGCAATCTCTTCTTTGGATGTGGAAATATGTATCGGGCTTCCTTGCCAACTGATCGGGTGCCTCTGGAAGGATCAAGCAGGGTGGAAGATTTATTTAGGCTTCCATTTTGTTTGCGTCGAGTGGAGAGGCGATGGAGGAGAAGCCATGTCAACAAAGAGAGAAGATTTGAGCCTAGGCCCATTGGTCTAAAGTTCCATGCATGCATGCCGTCACAAAGTGACACCCATTAGGTATTGTCCGAAAAATAAAGAGGCATGCGCGGACACGTGCACGACCTGCCCTCCTTTTGTTAAACAAGTCCACAACATTACAAGATAAGTAGCGACACATGTGCTGGAAGTATCTTGTGGAGGGCGGATGTCACGTCCAGCTTTATAAGATTAGTATTTATTAAAGTTCAAACATTCCTACGCAGACGCGGTTCAGTGATAAGTGTGTTGTATGGTGGCAGGCTCATCGCCTTGGGACTGACCATGTTTGGACGATTTGATATCAGGTGGACACCTCGGCCCCGTTTGTTTGTGATGACATGAAGTAGGATAAGCGACAACACGGATGGTATGCCATGTCGAAAACGATGAGTGGACATGTGGGTGTATTGACCCATGCTTATTGGGTTAGGGACGTATGATTGTTTTTGTCTCCCGGTGCAATGCACGAGCATGTTTGCTAGTTATGCCTATGTGTATGAGATACTTGTATGATCATGTGTTTGATCATATCCTACATTAATGCTTGTGCTTGAATGATGTTATCTCTTATCTATTCTAGATGATCATTCACTTTGCCTTGGTGATGAGTGCATGTTTTTTCTTTCTATCATTTTGAGCACTCCACCAAGATGTATGTGACATGGAAGAGTAACCCATGATCCTAATCCATTATGCATTTGCATTCAAAAGCAAAATTTAAATAATGCACAAATTTAGGGGGAACTCTTGCTTATCACATACTTCTCAAAGCGACGATGTATATAAATCTTATTATCATTTGCGAAGCTTTGATCTATATGTTGTCATCAATTTCAAAAAAGGGGGAGATTGAAAGTGCAACTATCCCTAGGTGGTTTTGGTAATTCCTAACAACATATAGCTCATTGAACTAATGCGCTTTCAAGATAATCATTTCAGAAAGTTCAATGATTGGCATGGCATGGACTAGGAATGTGGACCCCTCAAAATGCTAAGGACACATATTGGCTCAAGCTCAAGACTCTACATTTTCATTTTAGTGATCCAAGATCACATTGAGTCCATAGGAAAGCCAATACTATTAAAAGGGGATGAGATGTTGCTTAATCGCTTGCTTGCTCAAAATGCTTAGTGATATGCTCCAAAAGCCCTCAACCACTTTTTCATATCCACAAATGTCCCAAACCAAAAGTCAATCTCGGCTCCACCGATTTGATCTATCTGGCGCCACCGAGTTCATTTGACATAGCCACTGCCAGAAACCCTAGTCAGTTCGGTCTCACCGATAGGGATCTCGGTCTCACCGAGATGGGATTGCAAACTCTCTGTTTCCCTTCGTAACTTTTCGGTCTAACCGAGATGAGCGTTCGGTCCCACTGAGTTCACAATGCAAACTCTCTATTTCCCTTTCATAACGTTTCAGTTGCACCGAATTGATCGAATTGGTCCCACCGAGTTTGCCTGACTAACTCTCTGTTTGCCTATTACAGAAACCGGTCTCACCGAGTTTATGTGATCGGTCTCACCGAGATTACGTTATGCCCTAACCCTAATGAAATCGGTCCCACCGAGTTGACATGTCGGTCCCACCAAAAAGCCTAACGTTCACATTTTGAACTAAATCGGTCTGACTGAGTTCTATGATTTTGTCCCACCGAGTTTGGTGAATTGTGTGTAATGGTTAGATTTTGTGTGGAGGCTATATATACCCCTCCACCCACTCTTCATTCATGGAGAGAGCCATCAGAACGTGCCTACACTTGCAGCATACATTTTCCGAGAGAGAACCACCTGCTCATGTGTTGAGACCAAGATATTCCATTCCAACCACAAGAATCTTGATCTCTAGCCTTCCCCAAGTTGCTTTCCACTCAAATCATCTTTCCACCAAATCCAAATCTGTGAGAGAGAGTTGAGTGTTGGGGAGACTATCATTTCAAGCACAAGAGCAAGGAGTTCATCATCAACACACCATTTATTACCTTTTGGAGAGTGGTGTCTCCTAGATTGGTTAGGTGTCACCTGGGAGCCTCCGTCAAGATTGTGGAGTTGAACCAAGGAGTTTGTGCGGGCAAGGAGATCGCCAACTTCGTGAAGATCTACCCTAGTGAGGCAAGTCCTTCGTGGGTGATGGCCATGGTGGGATAGACAAGGTTGCTTATTCGTGGACCATTCGTGGGTGGAGCCCTCCGTGGACCCGCGCAGCCGTTACCCTTCGTGGGTTGAAGTCTCCATCAACGTGGATGTACGATAGCACCACCTATCGGAACCACGCCAAAAATCTCCATGTCTACATTGCGTTTGCTCCCTCCAAACTCCTCCCTTTACCTTCATGTGAATGTTTTTACATTCCGCTGCTATAATCTTAGAATTGCATGTGTAGGTTGATTGCTTGACTTGTGCTAAGTTGCTAAAATCTGACAAGACTTAAAATTGGGAAAAGGATAGATTTTTATTTGGTCAAGTAGTCTAGTCACCCCCTCTAGACATACTTTTGATCCTACAAAGTGCTTGAAAGAGATTCCGACCATGGAGGCTGATTAGGGTGGCAGGCAATGAGGAGCCCGGGCACGCTGGCTGGAGGAGTACGGCGATGTCATCTGCGAGCTTCTTGACGACAGTGAACTTGTTGGTGGTGGCAACGATCATCTGGTCCAACTGAGAGTCGTAGCTGGCGTCGACGGTGGTGATTCACCAGCCGGTCGCCAACACCGTCTGGAGACAATCCTCAGTGCCATGCCGCAGGGCAACGTCGTGGACCATCTGGCACAGCCGCTGGCCGCTCGCGCGCATCGCCGCCATGGGTCTGGAGTGAGCACTTCGTGCTTAGGGTAGGTGCTTAGGAAAATGCTTATGTGCGTACGATGTGGTAGATGCATTGGAATGGAGGGCTGCCTTTATATGAGTGCAAACTGTGTTGCATTCACATCGTGCTTCCTCTTTTCCCGGTCATCCTCCCATTACTTCCCTCATGTATTCACGATGCTAATTGAAGGAGGATGCATCATTGTCCGTTCAACATTTCGACAACTGCTACCCTCTCCCTCGTCTGCATTAAAGCCGTATCGGGAACTGTGTTGCCTGCTGTCAAATCGAATAGTGCTGCACCGCCCACTGCACGCCCGGTTGAACACGCCTCCTCGCCTCCATCTATGCTTAATTACTGAATTTTAGTTGCAAAAATTAGATACTACTAGTGATTTTTAGCTTCATATTTTGACAAATCGCAGTGTTACAAGGTTGACAAATGCCAATGTTACTAGATCAACAAATGTCAATCTTTCCAGTTTGACAAATGGCAACATACCCAATATGACAGATGCTACTCTTACCAAATTGTTTGTAAGTGGTTGCACACGGGTCATCCAAAAGAACCGTTCGCGTTGAAGAGATGCACAAATCCTGCTCTCACTTTGCATATGGGTGTTCTATCTAAAACATTTGCGATCAAGATCCATTAAAACCTATAGCCATTGAAACCAAGCCACGTGGCGTCACATGAATGGTTAATAGAACGAACACAATTTGAATTATACAAACGTTTGAGATATTAAAGTGGTAGCTATTTTTTCAAAATGCCTTTGATGGTTGTTACTCGACTGCGCCTTCTCTCAAAATGGACACGAAAAATACCACATCATGTCGGCTGCCATTCCATGATAGCATGCCAAGCTTCATGAATTTCAGATGAGTTTTGGATTTACTAGAATTTAAAAACAAAGTATCTCAACGTTTTGCCGGCAATCAACGATGCCCTGGTGTTTGAAATTCATTCCCATTTCTTGCATGGGACCTCAGCATGCACCCAAGGACAAATATTTGATTTTCAACCAATTTATATGCACTGGAGCATGTGCATGTAGTTCAAATTTGAATTATGCACATAAATGCATTGAAAACTTAGTTAATGCATAAAAATGTCCAAATGAACCCTGAAAAATCACAAAAATTGACACAACAATCCTATTGTTCTATGTTAATACGAGAAATTTTTTCAAAGCAATAAGAGGCAATGGATGTCGTTTCGTCCCCAAAGGTGGGACGTTCCCTACCGAAACCATCATGCTTGTTGTGAGAAGCTTTGGTTTGTGAGAAGCATATACCCAAACCTGCCCCAAATGGGACAAATTTTTTACCACAGCATGCTGATGCCGCTCCATGATAGAATGCCAAGTTTCATGAATTTCAAATGATTTTTGGATTTACTAGAATTTAAAACCAGGTATCTCAATGTTTGCTGCCGAGTGACGGTGGCAGGGTGTTTGACATTCTTTCCCATTTCTTGGATGGGACCTAAGCTTGCAACCAAGGACACAGATTTGAATTTTCAACCAATTTATATTCATTAGAGCATGTGCATGTAGTTCAAATTTGAATTATGCACATAAATGCATTGAAAATACAATTAATGCATAAAAATGTCCAAACGAACCCCGAAAAATCCCAAAAATAGACACAATACTCCTGTTGTTCTATGTTGACATGAGAATTTTTATGAAAGCAATAAGAGGCAATGGATATCATTTCGTCCCCAAAGGTGGGACGTTTCCTATCGAAACCATCAGGCTTGTTGTGAGAAGCTCTGGTTTGTGAGAAGCATATCCCCAAACCTGCCCCAAATGGGACAAAAAATTTACCACAACATGTTGATGCCGCTCCATGACAACATGCCAAGTTTCATGAATTTCAGACCAGCTTTGGATTTACTAGAATTTAAAAACCAGGTATCTCAATGTTTGCGGCTGAGTGACAATGGCAGGGTGTTTCACATTGATTCCCATTTCTTGCATGGGACATAAGCATGCAACCAAGGACACATATTTGAATTTACAACTAATTTATATGCATTAGAGCATGTGCATGTAGTTCAAATCTGTTTTATGCACATGAATGCATAGAAAACTCAGTTAATGTATAAATATGTCCAAGCGAACCCCGAAAAGTCCCAAAAATTGACACAACACTCCTGTTGTTCTATGTTGAGACTAGGAAAAAATTTGAAATCGAGAAGAGGCAACGGATATCGTTTCATCCAGAAAGGTGAAATGTTCCCTACCGAACCATCACACTTGTTGTAGAAGCTCTGGTTTATGAGAAGCTTATACCCAAACCTGCCCCAAATGGGACAAATTTTTTACCACGACATGTTTATGCCGCTCCATGATAGCATGCCAAGTTTCATGAATTTTGGATGACTTTTGGATTTACTAGAATTACAAAAGCAAGTACATCGACGTTTGCCGGAGAGCCACGGTGCCGTGGTGTTCGAAATTCATCCCCATTTCTTGCATGGGACATAAGCATAAACCCATGGACACATATATGATTTTACAACCCATGTTGGTGCACCGGAGCATGTGCATGTAGTTTAATTTTGAATTGTGCACCTGAAATGGCTAGAAAACCAATTTAATGTATAAAATGTCCAAACGAACCCTGAATAATTCCAATTCTTTTACGACACACATATAGTTGCATGTTCACTGCAGATAAAAGGTCTAGCAATTCAAACACCGTCCATTGCCGCTGTGACCCCATTATGTATTTCACATCAAGACAAAAAATCAAGTAGATCCCACACAGTTTATTATAACCAACCATATGAGATGCACCACAAAATATCTTGGAGCACCGTCAGAGTATAGTACGCATACGGCTTACACGAGAAGGTGCGACGACTACAGTCCACAACCCGCTCTGAATAAGGGACCGTGTCTGATGACACTTTGCGCGCTAGTTTTTTCGCTCAAGCGATTCCAAATTTTCGGCTTCCGCGGACATATCTACCTCCCTGCCCACGCTCCCTTACCAAAGGCCACATTTCCCATGTTTTTGCCTTCCTTTCCAAGTTGAAACCTTCACTACTTGCTTGCAGCGCCGCCTCCTTGCCGGCGACCCTCCATCACGCCGCTCGGCCTCGCCTATCCAGGCAGGTAATCCACACCCAACCCCCATCCTCCTCCTTCCACATCCGACATGCCCCAACCGCCGACCCTACACCATCCACCCACATCACCGACCCCTCCACCAAATAAGCACCACCCTAAGCCATCATGCACGCGGTATAGCCAGGATCTCAAGGAACACTTGGCAGCGGAGAAGAAAATCGTGGTCGCACGCGCGGATGAGGTCGCGATGGCTGCCATTCGTGCCGACCCCCAGATCTTGGAGGAGCACCTCGCAGTCGAGGTCACCGTCGATGCCTCGCGTGCCGACGCTGCGACGCGGTTGGCTGCTTTAAACGACAGTTCTTGGCGTTTTCTCGAGGCCACCGTCGGTGCCTTCGACGAAGACTACGAGGTGTTTTCTCAGCGTGCACGTGCTTACCTCATCTCGAGAGCCAGCAGGTTGGTGCCCGGAGCGGCTCAGGCAACTCACCACTACGACGAGGGCACCCACGATGCGAAGGCCTAGCCCTCTTCCATGTCCAAGGAGCCAATCGTCATCGATATCTCTGACAATGAGGAGTAGCTTGTCTTATTAGCTCACTATAAGGACCCATGTTCAGTCTGCTAGCTACTGCCTTTCCTTAACAAATTCTAGTGAATTGTGCTATCTACTTTTATATGGAATCTTCTGCTCTAGTGTATATGTTCTATATGTCGTGCAATGTGGTGTTCAGTTAACTATTTGGTTCAACTGTACAAATGTGATGTTCAATTCTTCAGGGTGCAATTTTCCAAGTTGTCAAGCATGCTTGGTTTGGTTAACTGTCTGATCTTCTATTAGGAGTATGTTATATTGTGCAATGTGGTGCTCAGTTAATGTTTGGTTCATTTGTTGTGGTGTTTAGTTAACTTCTTAGTTCAATTCTGCAATGCGATGTTCAATTGTTGTGGCTGCATTTTGTTATTATATACCATGTGAGGAATAAATCGAATTTGGTTGCACTTAATACATGAGAAACATATACAAGTGCTATATTTCCTAGTTCTTAACCATGCTTGGTTTGGATAAATGGGTTTTCCATGTGGCTTGAATTAATATGATGAATCTGCAATGTGCTTATTTTTCGTCAACATATTTTACTGATAGCATGCGAACCTTTACTTAACCTGATGACTAACTACCTTATATATGTTGCATGGAAACAATGGGAAGCACAATTTATCGTAATTGGCATGTGCTGTGCTGGAATGTCCGTGGATTGAATTCTGATGCTCGTCAGCGTGATGTGAGAGCGAAAATTGAGGAAAGCCAGTGTTCCATTGTTTGACTGCAAGAGACAAAATGTGCTGACTTTGATATTCGCAAAATTAGAGCTTTCTATCCCTGGCGTTTTGATACTTTTGTGTTTGCCCCGGCCGTTGGTGCTTCTGGTGGCATCCTAGTAGTTCGGAATTCGTCCATTTTTAATGGGACTCTTGTTCAAGTACAGAGTTTTGGCATTGTGGTTTATTTTCAATCGGTCCATAATGCAGAGAAGTGGACCTTAGTGTCAGTTTATGGGCCCTGTCATGGCCCCCTTTGGGACAACTTTGTTAGCTGGCTTTATCATCTAAATATCCCAACGGATGAACATTGGTTGCTCTTAGGAGACTTCAGTTTCATTTGCTCCATTGATAATAGAAACAGACCAGGAGGTGATGTAAATGATATATTCCTCTTTAATGAGATCATTGGACATTTGGGATTGCTGGAATTACCTTTAAAGGGAAGGAGTTTCACTTGGTCCAATATGCAAGAGCAGCCATTGCTGGAACAACTGGATTGGTCTTTTACCACATCAGATTGGATCTTTGTCTATCCTAATACAATTGTTCTACCCCTGGCAAAAACGTCTTTAGATCATGTCCCTTGCGTGGTTTCCATTGACACAAACATACCCAAGTCCAAGGTTTTCAGGTTTGAGAATTACAGGGTGGACATGCCAGGGTTTATGGACTGTGTCAAGCATTCTTGGAACCAGCTGGTGTTTGCTGACCAGTTTGCTTCTGCAGTTTGGACAACCAAGTTTAAACGCCTGCGTTCTGCCCTCAAGGCCTGGAGAAAAAACCTGTCATACATTAAACGACTAACAAAGGATTGTTGTCATGTAATCTTGTACTTTGATAACTTGGAAGAGCTGCGGCCTCTCACCACGCCTGAATTTAACTTTCGGAAGATTGTTAAATTACACCATGAGAACCTGCTTAGAATCCACTATATCTATTGGAAGCAGAGGTGTACCATCCGTTACATTAAGGTTGGGGAGGAGAATTCCAAGTTCTTTCATGCTATGGCCTCTGAACGACTGCGCAGTAATACAATTGCTAGCCTCTCAGTTGCAGGTGGTGACCCAGTTTCTGATCACTCCCAAATGGCGGGAATCCTTTGGTCATCATTTAAAAACAGAATGGGCCAGGACCAAGGAATTCATATGGGCTTTGATCTGCATGCTCTCATTCACCCAGTTGATGGGTTACACACCTTGTCTAAACCGTTTTTTGCTGATGAAGTTAACACTGTCTTAAAGGATTTGCCAACTGATCGGGCTCTTGGGCCGGATGGTTTTAATTGCCTATTTGTTAAGAAGTATTGGCCTATTATTGAGAAGGACTTTTTGGCTCTCATACATGACTTTTATGATGGGAGGCTATCTCTAGAGAATATTAATGGCTCCCTCATCACCTTAATACCAAAAATGCTGCCTCCTGAAGGACATGAGGATTTCAGACCAATTTCTCTTACTAACACCTGTCTAAAGTTCCTCACTAAGCTCTTGGCAAATAGACTTCAAAAGGTCATCCTTCAATGCATACACAAGAATCAATATGGGTTTTGAAGAGTAGAGCCATACATGACTGTCTGGCTTGGGCTTTTGAATATATACATCAACACAACCAATCAAAGAGGCTAATCATCATTTTGAAGCTGGATTTTGCAAAAGCATTTGACACTGTGGAGCATGAACTTATCCTACAAGTCCTCCAGCATAAAGGTTTTGATGAAAAATGGATTGCTTGGATTAAAGAGATCCTTTCTTCTGGATCATCATCTGTTCTCCTTAATGGGGTGCCTGGTAAATAGTTCAAATGCAAATGTGGGGTCAGGCAGGGGGATCCCCTCTCTCCACTCTTATTTGTCATAGATGTTGATCTTCTTCAAACAGTGGTCAATGATATGCTGGCTAGGGGAGTTCTTACACTCCCAATCCCATCACATGACCCTGATTTTCCTATTATTCTGTATGCATATGACACAGTAATCACCCTCTCTGCAGTGGAGGATCAGTTGGTGGCTCTCAAGAACATGCTTCATATTTTTCAGCAGTCAACTGGCCTGAAGGTTAATTTTGCTAAGTCTTCAATGGTGCCCCTCAATATTGAGCCAGCTGAGGCACATAGGTTGTCTGGCATCCTGGGATGTAAGTTGGAACAGTTGCCTTTCACATACCTGGGTCTGCCTCTTGGTACCACAAGACCTAAAATCATTGATTTAATGCCTCTGGTGGACAGTGTTGAAAGAAGATTGTTCGTTAGTTGTGCCATGTTGAATCAAGGATCTAGATTGCAATTGCTCACATCAGTGCTTACTTCAATGCCCATATATGTCCTCTGTAGTTTGCATATTCCCCCTAGTATTATTAAGCAGCTGGATAGGATTTTCAGGCAATGCCTATGGAGGGGAAACTCTGATGTGCCAAAACAATCTTTGGCTGCCTAGGATTTAGTTTGCGGACCTAAGGATAAGGGAGGCCTTGGCATTCTCAACCTGAATATTCAGAACCAAGGCTTGCTCCTCAAGAATTGCATAAATTTTATAATAAACAACAGGTGCCCTGGGTCCAGTTGATTTGGGATAGTTATTAAGATGGAGTTGTGCCACATGCAACAGTGCTCACTGGCTCATTTTCGTGGAAGGATATACTCAAGCTCGCTGACCATTATAGGTCAATTGCTTCAGTACACATTAAAATGGGTGATTCTGCTCTTTTTTGGTTGGATGCCTGGCACGTGGGTGGCTCTTCACGACCCTTAAACCTGAGATTACCAAGGCTCTTCTCTTTTGTTTTGGATGACAAGGTTTCTGTCAGGGACTTTATGCAAAATCAGGATTTGTTCTCCATGTTTCACCTGCCAATCTCCCAGGAGGCAGCAGCTGAATTAGAAACCTAGGAAGGATGGTTATTTCATCTTCAGAGAGACCCCTCATTGCCTGATGTTTGGATTTGGCCTGGCAAGTCTGGATAGTTTACAGCAAAGAGCTTCTATGACATCATGCATACACACCTCCCAACTGTTCAACCCTGTAAGTGGCTTTGGCAGAGCAGATGTACCATGAAAATTAAATCTTTGGCTGGCTTCTTTTCTTTGACAGGCTCAACACGAAGGACATGTTGGTCCGTAGGCATTGGAGGTCCCCTACGGATGATTATCTTTGTGTCATCTGTAATGCCTATGTTTTTGAAGATAGAGCTCATCTATTTTTTGAATGTAACTTCAGTTCCAGGGTTTGGAATTACCTGCAGATTGATTGGACACATGCCTCAAATATTTAGCAATGTTTATTTCAAGCAAGGCAGAGTTTTGGTCATCCTTTTTTCTTTGAAGTGATGCTCACAGTTGCTTGGAATATATGGATTCTGGGAAATGGGAGAACTTTTAGGGGGACACGGGCTACTTTTGCTGCCTGGAGGTGTAGCTTTATACATGATATCCTTCTGCTGTCTCATAGGCTTAAAGATAGCATTATGTCTAGGCTTGTTGATTGGGTTAATTCCCTCATGTAAATGTAAGTTTTTCCTTCTGACTTAGGTTAGGCTTGTAATTGATTAACCTGTACAGTTTGTTTGTTTGATGCAATAAAGGGCTGTGGGGTTTTTACCCTACAGTAAATATTCAAAAAAATATTTCCCATTCAATCGGGATGAAATTCCCAGGCGCAAGCTCATGGTTTTCTTTTATTTATTTATTGGTTTTATGTGTTTTTCTGTACGTTTTGATCTATCTTTTTGGGTTTTTCCTTCTCGTTTCTTCTTCTTTTTTATTCCCTTTTTTTTAATACATGTCAAGTTCATACATAGACATTCTGCATTTTTTGTCTACACACATAACATTTTTTGATAAATGTTGAACATTTTTCAAATATACGATGAACATATTTTTCAAAACATGTTTGAACATTTTTTGAACAAATGTTAAACATTTTTAATGTATAACTTGGACATTTTCTTAGTCGTACGAAACATTCTTTATCACAAATATGATTTTTCAAAGCTACAGGTCCTTGGTTTGATCCACCGCCTTAAAGGTGTGGTTGTCTATACTTTACTAATTAAAAAAATCTCACTGATATAGCAACAACATAGTTGCTCAGTGGGAAGGAGCTAGTCGTTTAAAAATCATGTCTTGGGTTTGAGTTCCATTCATGTGTGGTTCTTTTTTCAATGAAAACACGCGGCGTACCTTTATAGAATTGTTACATGTACTATAATACATATATTTGGTTTTGTACGAGTTTCAATAATTTTAGAGATGATTTAATATTTTCTATAGTCTAAATGAATTTATGTGTGCTAATTGGACGTAATTCCTTTTTGATGTACATGTATGCCAAATAAGGTTTAAACATTTAAAAAATATATTTAAGGCATTATGTCTTTTTAGCTCATCCTTGAAAAGGATGAAAATATCAAAAGATAGTTAGGGATAACTCAAACTTTTATTTGCAACCTATTGGAAAAAATGAAAATAATATCAAAATATGGAAGAAATTCTTATAATTGGGCATGGAACAATATTATTGATTCGTAAGATTGGCATAAATTTGTTAGGAGATTTCGTGAATGTTTGATATCGATATACATTGACGTACATAACTATTGTTATTTTTCTGCAAAAAAACAATTGTTGCCTGCGTGTGCAAATTAATAAAATAATTACTTTCAGGTAAGGTCGGTTTGTGAACTGTAGCCGACCTGGCATAAGAACATAGAAATGGTTCGATTCACAATTCGATCTTTTTTTTGACTAAAAATCTCGGCTGATCATATGTAAAGACTTAGAAAGACATTTAACACAAACGTAGAAATTGCTTAGTGGTAGTGACCAAGGCATATAAGTGGGAGGTCCCTAGTTCTATCGTCACTCGCAGCTTCTCAATTTTTTATTAAAAACCAGATAGCTTTTCTGTAAAAAAAAGACCTTACAGCGTCCCAACTTGGGACGACACTACAGCAGCAGTGGTCCGTTTTTCCTTAAAAATGAAGCAACGTCGGGAAAAGCTAAGACTGATCAGTGTGGGTCGCACGTATGACACGTCAGCACAAGTCATCCATGACGGTCTGGGTTGTGTACAGCTGGTCGATTCGTGACGGTATCCATGACAGTCCGTCCTAAGGGAGCCATTGTCGTTGGCCTTGTTCTCATCTCACTGACCCGTGACGGTTTTCATGACGAGCCAGACAAATCCGTCATCGATAGTGATGGATCCTGAGAACGTCACCAGAAATCGTCATGGATTAACATATTTCTTGTAGTGTTGGTAAAGTGTATGAAAACCAATAGGTTAAATGTTCTCACACAAGAGCAACTTTGAAGAGGGGGATCTGAGTCCCAGTAGTGGAGGAGGAGTGAGAGATTCCCTGATAATTTGAGTTGGAAGGGTTAAGTAGTTGACGGATAAGACCCACCTTTGGAAAAGAGTAGTTTGAATTCTGAGAAACCTCTGCTCGGCGGTTGCGAGGGGCCGACGTATTGGGTAAGCCAACATGAAGATCTCCTGCCCCACTGTTCCAGGTTGTACGCCGAGCTTCATGCTGTTGTTTCTTCAAAATAACGTTTGGATCCAAGTAAGCCAAAGGATGAGAAAATCTTACTTTCCGGGTCACGTGCCGAATTTTCTGTCTTGGCAAAGGCTCTGAGTCGAAGGAAATAATAGTTACCTCTGCAGCATCAGCCTGGCTGGTCTCCGCATCATCCTGAGAGGGGATAACGTCAATTAGATGTACAAAAAAGGAGCCAAGGGAATCAAGTTCTACCCCCGACTCATCATCATTCAGTGTAAATAGCTCTGATGTGTTTGCTTTCTTCTTGGCGGGTTTTTTGGAAGCTTTGGTCTTGTCTCTGGTCTCTTTTTGCCGGTTTATCTTGCAACTTCTTGCTCCAGAAAGAAGCGTCAGCTTGAAAAAGAAGCAAATAAAGATAAGGAACGTACAGTTCAGTATGAGTAATGATTACATAAAAATTGTTTTAAAGCACTTACATCTAGAGCCGGGTTAAGAGTGCAGAAGGGGTTCAGCCCCGTTTTGTTGCAGGCCTCTAAGCTTTCATTGAGCAGCGTCTTGGTCATCTCATTGATTTCCTTGTCTTCCAGACGGGTTTGACAGTAACGCCGTGGGTCTTTGACATCACAAGTATACTCACACATTAAGCTGGACCGGCAGCTCAAAGGTATGATCCTCCAGGCGACCCAGTATCGCACGAGGTCAATTTCGGTCAGTCCGTTGGCTAGAAAGGCCCGCACCTTTGAGAAGGTAGGCATATACTTAGCATGCTCGGCAGTGGTGAGCCGGTCTGGAAGTGGATCTTTCGGGCTAAGCCGACAGTTGCGAAACCCGGCAAAGGATTTTCATCTGATGGAGAAGTGTCCTAGCAGTAAAACTAGGTTTGATTCCAGTCCTTAGGATGACTGGGAAGTGAGGCAGCAGGGAAGATAGCATCTCTTCGCCATTGGATAGAAATACCAACTAATTCCAGACTGGGCCCGTATGTAAATTCGGTCTGGCGGTTCAAGTAGTAGTATTCTCTAAAGAGGTTAACACTAGGCTCTTCTTGAACATAAACTTCGCAAAAGACTTGAAAGTTGCAGATGTTGGAGATGGAGTTGGGGCCAATATCTTGAGGATGCAGTTTGAAAAGGTGTAACATGTCGCGAAAGAATTTTGAGCCGGGCGATGAGAAGCCGCGGTTCATATGGTCAGCAAAGACTATGACCTCGCCTTCCTTCCGCTGAGGTCTAACTTCGGTTCCTGGGGTTCGCCAGTGAAAAACATCTTCGGCGGGTAAGAAGCCCACTTGAACATATTCCGTGAGAGTTTGCTCCGTGATAGTGGAGGCGACCCAGTCGCACGAGGTAGCAATCTTGGTCATCTTTGACAATGAACGCCTGAGAAATACAGTATGGTGGATTAGTATTGAGAGGAAGAACCGCCCAATGTTTTCAAGGTTCATGTTTAAGTCGGCTGCTTTCATAGTAAAAGGCTATTGACTCAATTGGTGAGCCGGCTAAGGTTCTGGCAGGTTACAGAAGGTTGACGGTTAAGCCGCCCAGCGAGTGAATGGCGGGTTAAGTAACCTATCAAGGCATTTGAAATTTCAATAAGTGTTACACAAACAGGTTCCATAGATCTGTTCTATAATATTGGATCGACAACAGGTTCAAAAAAAGAAAATAATTTCTAAACCTAAGTATGACAGTGGAAGAACATGCGAACTGGGTTTGAATCTCAGGGAGACAGGATGCATCTACAATTGGAAACGGTTGCTAAAACTACTACCGCACAAACTTCGTACTACTTTTCAGATTGAACTAAGCATTGGCGGAGAAACCACGATGAACACCGACGAACACTGATGAACTAGGACAATATAATGCGGATTGAGGATAAAGAGAGAGGAGTACCTGTTGATGCTGACGAAGAACGGAGGGACGCCGCGATCTCTGGACACGGTCAGGTTGATGCAGCGGCCTGGGTCGGAGTTGTTGAAGAAGGTCGACGGTGGTGGCGGAGCTCATGCTGCAGTGGTCGGCGCGAGGAAGACGGAAATGAAGAGGCAGGGGCAAGGGTGAAAAGTGAAAGAGAGGGGCCCTATCCCTATTTATAAGGAGGTGATAAGATGGCATGTGCGGAAATTGAGGAGGAAAAATGATTGTACTAGCAATGCGGCGCCTCGATTTTTGGGAAAGCCATTAAAATAAAGATCCGTTGAGATATCCTGGGCCTTGTGCAGAGTTAATGCACATGACGTTATGGCGCGTTACAATGATTCTGCTGATGTGACGACATGGCGGGTTATAACAGATTGATAAGGAATCGACAAGGATACATTCTGTTAAGTCAGATAGTGGATGTTGATATGAACAAGTTCAAATCAACCTGGGGCCTAATGTTGGGGATATAGCTTCGAGGTATGACCCGCCCAGGAGGGGCCGGGTTATACCATTGGCGGCTTAACATGAAGGAGGCCTAGGGAGAAATAAGAAGACGGCGGCTCTTGGAGACAGGCCTGCTAAAGGCCCAGGAACGGGGCGGTGAACCACCGTAGGAAGACTTGCTTTATAAGGCATGACTGGTTAGAAACCAAGCCGGTCACGTTGTGTGAGCCGGCCAGGACTTGTAAGCCTCCAGGTCTCTACTTGTGTATATAAAGGTGAGACCCGGCGGTGGGTGAACTCAAGGAACAAGCAATCGAGAACTAGGTCAAGTGTATTCGCTCCCTTGTAATCGAGAATCAAGCAATACAACTAGAAGCAGGACATAGGCTCTTACCTCATTGTGAGGGGCCGAACCTGGGTAAACTCTATGTGTCCTTTGTCCCGTTCAACCCCTTCAAGCTAACCTAGTTGCGATGGCTCGACACCCAAGTCCTTTCACTAGGACATCTGCCGTAACAAAACCACGACAGTTATTTTCCTGCGTTTCATTTTTGGTGGATCTGAGTCGTCGGACAACTGTACTATTAAGAGGGGGTCCGCTTCAGAAAGGTTTGGGTGGAATCAACACATAAACATTTCCATTTGCACCCTCCTTCCTTTCCTGTCTATGGAGTTTGCTCCTCTGTTTGATGTGCATGAGTTTTGAAGGCTTCAAGCGGTAGGACCGCTCTGGACAGCGGTAGTACCCTTGTCCAGTGTCGCGTGTACTACCACTACTTCTGGGGACTCGACTGTTTGCATCGGGTTTGCATGGCAGTGGAATGGTAGTATAAGCGATAGTACCTCTTACAAGCGGTAGTACCGCGCACCCACTACCGCTCCACTTTCGCTTCCTTCCAGACCCGCCACGCTCTCAGTGATGGTAGCGCGGTAGTGGGTGCGCAACACTACGGCTTTTAAGCCATAGCACTACTCTCTGGAGCTATAGTACCGTTGTTGCGGTAATGCCACCATCCCATGTTCTTGCCATGGCTCTGTGGGCTCCTGAGTTGCAACCCGAGCGGTCGTACCGCTCCGGCAGCACTACCGCCTCGTGGATCCGTGCCATTGCGCTCCTCTACGAGTACTTCCACCCAAACGGTAGTACCGCTCTCCAGAGTGGTACTGCCGCTTATATGCTTGCTGTGAGCAAGAAAACGGTTGGATTTCTTCCCACTATAAATAGGGGTAGACTCACCTCTTCCTCCCCCAAACTCCATTGTTGCTCAAAGTTCCATTTTCGCCCGATCTCTCTCCCTATCCAACAAAACTTGTTGATAGGGTTTGGCTGAGAGGGCCCCGATCTACACTTCCACCAAGAGAAATTTGATCCCCCCCACTAATGCGTTGCAAATCTTGTTACTCCTGGGTGTTTGAGCACCCTAGATGATTGAGGTCACCTCTGAGCCAAAAACCATTGTGGTGAAGCTTCGTGGTGGTGTTGGGAGCCTCCAATTAAGTTGTGGAGATTGCCTCAACCTTGTTTGTAAAGGTTTGGTTACCGGCTTCAAGGGCACCACTAGTGGAATCACGACATCTTGCATTGTGCGAGGGCGTGAGGAGAATACGATGGACCTAGTGGCTTCTTGGGGAGCATTTACCTCCACACCCTTCCAACGGAGACGTACTTCCCCTCAAAGGGAAGGAACTTCGGTAACACGTCCTCGTGTTCGTCGGATCCACTTATGGTTACTTCTTGCCTTTACTTTGTGCAAGCTTTATTTGTGTTGTACCCTTCGTTTGCTTGTGTTGCTGTTGTTGTTGCTAGCATCATATAGGTTGCTCACCTAGTTGCATATCTTGACAACATATTGATACATCCATTTTGCATCATGTTTTCCTACTGTTATTTATGATGTTTTTATCCATAATAATGCTTTTTGGAGTAATTCTAATGCCTTTTCTCTCATAATATGCAAGGTACACACAAAGAGGGAGAATTCCGGCAGCTAGAAATCTGGACCTGGAAAAGCTACGTCAGGCCACCTATTATGCAAAACTCCAAACAGGCTGAAACTTCACGTAGATTTTTTATGGAATATTTGAAGAATATTGGAGCAAATAACTACTAGAGGGGCCCCACTAGGTGGGCACAACCCACCTAGCGCGCCAGGGAGCCCAAGCGTGCCCTGGTGGGTTGTGCTCACCCCCACCTCCGGTGCCCATCTTCTGGTATATAGGTCATTTTGACCTAGAAAAATAAGGGGAGGACTTTCGGGACGGAGCAGCGCCGTTTCGAGGCAGAACTTGGGCAGGAGCACTTTTGCCCTCCGCCGGAGCGATTCCGTCGGGGGAACTTCCCTCCCGGAGGGGGAAATCATCGTCATCATCATCATCACCAACAACTCTCCCATCTTTTGGAGGGCAATCTCCATCAACATCTTTTAGCAGCACCATCTCATCTCAAACCCTAGTTCATCTCTTGTGTTCAATCTTGTTACCGGAATTATAGATTGGTGCTTGTGGGTGCCTAGTAGTGTTGATTACATCTTGTAGTTTATTACTATATGGTTTATTTGGTGGAATATTATATGTTCAGATCCAATATGCTATTTAGTAGCCCTCTGATCTTGAGCATGGTTATTATTTGTGAGTAGTTACTTTTGTTCTTGAGGTCACGGGAGAAATCATGTTGCAAGTAATCATGTGAATTTGATATGTGTTCAATATTTTGATAGTATGTATGTTGTGATTCCCTTAGTGGTGTCATGTGAACGTCGACTACATGACACTTAACCATATTTGGGCCTAAGGGAATGCATTGTGGAGTAGCAATTAGATGATGGGTTACGAGAGTGACAGAAGCTTAAACCCGAGTTTATGCGCTATTCCGTAAGGGATCGATTGGATCCAAAAGTTTAATGCTATGGTTAGAATTTATTCTTAATACTTTTCTCATAGTTGGGGATGCTTGCCGGAGGGTTAGTCATAAGTAGGAGGTTTCTTCAAGTAATAACAACACCTAAGCACCTGTCCACCCACATATCAAATTATCAAAGTAGCGAACACAAATCAAACCAACATGGTGAAAGTGACTAGATGAAATTCCCGTGTACCCTCAAGAACGCTTTGCTTATCATAAGAGACCATTTTGGCCTATCCTTTGCCTCAAAAGGATTGGGATACCTTGCTGCACTTTTGTTACTACTATCGTTACTTGCTCTTTACAAATTATATTGCTATCAAACTACTCTGCTACTTACATTTTCAGCACTTGCAGACATTACCTTGCTGAAAACCACTTGTCATTTCCTTCTGCTCCTCGTTGGGTTCGACACTCTTACTTATCGAAAAGAGCTAAAATTGATCCCCGATACTTATGGGTCATTAAGGCTATTTTCTAGCGCCGTTGCCGGGGAGTGAAGCGCCTTTGGTAAGTGGAATTTGGTAAGGAAACATTTATATAGTGTGCTGAAATTTATTGTCACTTGTTACTACGGAGAACAATCCTTTGAGGGGATTGTGAGGGGTATCTTCACCCCGACTGGAACCACAATTAGCTACCCCTCAACCTACTGCACCTATTGAAAATATTGAATATGAAATTCCTTCAGGTATGATAGAACAACTGCTAGCTAATCCTTATGCAGGAGATGGAACCAAACATCCTGATATGCACCTGATATATGTGGAACAAATTTGTGGATTTTTTAAGCATGCAGGTTTACCCGGAGATGAAGTTATGAAGAAGGTTTTCCCTTTATCTTTGAAGGGGAAATCATTGGCATGGTATAGGCTATGCGATGATATTGGATCCTGGAATTGGAATCGATTGCAATTGGAGTTCCATCAAAAAATTTATCCTATGCATCTAGTTCATCGTGATCGGAATTATATATATAATTTTTGGCCTCGTGAAGGAGAAAATATCGGTCTAGCTTGGGGGATGCTTAAGTCAATGTTATATTCATGCCCCAATCATGAGCTGTTAAGAGAAATTATTATCCAGAATTTTTATGCTCGGCTTTCTCGTAATGTTCAAACCATGCTTGATACTTCTTGTGCTGGTTCCTTCATGAAGAAGACTATTGAATTCCGGTGGGATCTTTTGGAAAGAATTAGACTCAAATCTGAAGATTGGGAACTCTTTTATGGTAAAGATTCAGGTGTTAAACTTAAGTATGATTGTGGTAACTCTTTTATGAATACCGATGCTTTTCAAAAATTTAGCACTAAATATGGACTTGACTCTGAGATAGTAGCCTCCTTTTGTGAATCATTTTCTACTCTTGTTGATCTCCCTAAAGATAATTGGTTTAAATATCACCCACCTATTAAAGAATAAATTAAAGAACCGGTACCAATTAAAGAAGAAACCATACTTTATAATGTTGATCCAGTTGTTCCTTCTGCTTATATTGAGAAACCACCTTTCCCTGTTAGGATAAAGGAACATGCTAAAGTTTCAACTGTGGTTAACAAAAGCTATATTAGAACACCTAAACCTGATGAAAAAATCAAAGTAGAACCTATTATTGCTATGGTTAAATATCTCTTAGAAGAAGATATGGATGGGCATGTTATTTACTTCTGCGAAGAAGCTGCTAGAATTGCCAAACCTAGTAAAAAGGATAAACATAGACCTGTTGTTGGCATGCCCGTTGTCTCAGTTAAAATAGGAGATCATTGTTATCATGGTTTATGTGACATAGGTGCTAGTGTGAGTGCTATTCTTTACACCTTATATCAAGAAATTATGAATGACATAGCACCCGCAGAGATAGAAGACACAGAGGTTACTATTAAACTTGCTAACAGAGACACTATATCACCAATTGGGATTGTTAGAGATATTGAACTCTTGTGCGGGAAAATAAAATACCCTACTGATTTTCTTATTCTTGGATCCCCACAAGATGACTTTTGTCCCATTAGCTTTGATACCTGAACACTGTTAATGCTAAGATAGATTGTGAGAAACAAACTGTCGGTGTTGGTTTTGGTGATGAGTCTCATGAGTTTAATTTTTCCAAGTTTAGTAGAAAGCTTCATGAAAAAGAATTGCCTAGTAAGGATGAAATAATTGGTCTTGCTTCTATTGCCGTGCCACCTGCTGATCCTTTAGAACAATATTTGCTAGACCATGAAAATGATTTACATATGCATGAAAGAAATGAAATAGATAAGATTTTCTTTGAACAACGTCCTCTTCTTAAACACAATTTGCCTATTGAAACTGTAGGAGGTCCTCCTCCACCTAAAGGTGATCCTGTGTTTGAATTAAAACAATTGCCAGACACTTTGAAATATGCTTATCTTGATGAAAAGAAGATATATCCTGTTATTATTAGTGCTAACCTTTCAGAACATGAAGAAGAAAGATTATTGAAAGTTCTAAGGAAGCACCGAGCTGCTATTGGATATACTCTTGATGATTTAAAGGGCAGTAGTCCCACTCTATGTCAGCACAAAATTAATATGGAACCTGATGCTAAACCCGTTGTTGATCACCAACATCGGTTAAATCCGAAGATGAAAGAAGTGGTAAGAACGGAAATATTAAAACTTCTGGAGGTAGGTATAATCTATCCCATGGCTGATAGTAGATGGGTAAGTCCTGTTCATTGTGTTCCTAAGAAAGGAGGTATTCCTGTTGTTCCTAATGATAAGAATGAACTTATTCCACAATGAATTGTTACAGGCTATAGAATGGTAATTGACTTTAGAAAGTTAAACAAAGCAACTAGAAAAGATCATTACCCTCTCCCTTTTATTGATCAAATGCTAGAAAGATTATCTAAGCACACACACTTTTGCTTCCTTGATGGATACTCTGGCTTTTCACAAATACCTGTTTCTCAACCTGATCAAGAAAAGACCACTTTTACTTGTCCCTTTGGAACTTATGCTTATAGATGTATGCCTTTTGGTTTATGCAATGCACTTGCCACCTTTCAAAGATGTATGACTGCTATATTCACTGACTTTTTTGAAAAGACTGTTGAGGTTTTCATAGATGACTTCTCTGTTTATGGGAAGTCTTTTGATGATTGTTTAAGCAATCTTGATCGAGTTTTGCAGAGATGCGAGCAAACAAATCTTGTCTTGAATTGGGAGAAGTGCCACTCTATGGTTAATGAAGGTATTATCTTGGGTCATAAAATTTCTGAAAGAGGTATTGAAGTGGACAAAGCTAAGGTCGATACAATTGAGAAAATTCCATGTCCTAAAGATATCAAAGGTATTCGTAGTTTCCTAGGTCATGCCGGTTTCTATAGGAGATTTATCAAAGACTTTTCTAAAATTTATAGGCCTCTTACGAGTCTTTTGCAAAAGGATATTCCTTTTGTTTTTATGATTATTGTTTAGAAGCCTTTGAAACACTAAAGAAATCCTTAATTTCTGCACCTATTGTTCAACCACCTGATTGGAACTTGCCTTTTGAAATTTTGTGTGATGCTAGTGATTATGCTATTGGTGCTGTTCTAGGACAAAGAGTTGATAAGAAACTGGATGTTATTCATTATGCTAGTAAAACTCTAGACAGTGCTCAAATAAATTATGCAACTACTGAAAAAGAATTTTTAGCAGTGGTGTTTGCTTGTGATAAATTTAGTCCTTATATTGTTGATTCAAAAGTAATTGTTCACACCGATCATGCTGCTATTAAATATCTTATGGAAAAGAAAGATGCTAAACCTAGACTTATTCGATGGGTTCTCTTGCTACAAGAATTTGATTTGCATATCACTGATAGAAAAGGAGCTGAGAACCCCGTAGCTGATAACTTGTCTAGGCTTGAAAATGTGCCTGATGACCCACAACATATTGATGATAGTTTTCCTGATGAGTAGTTAGCTGCAATAAATGTTGCTCATAATACTCCTTGGTATGCTGACTATGCTAATTACATTGTTGCTAAATACTTACAAGCTAGCATTACATACCAACAAAAGAAAAAATTATTTTATGATTTAAGACACTACTTTTGGGATGACCCACATCTTTATAAAGGAGTAGATGGTATTATTAGACATTGTGTAACTGGGCATGAACAGGGACAAATCCTACGGAAATGTCACTCCGAAACTTACGGAGGGCATCATGCTGGGGATAGAACTGCTCATAAGGTACTGCAATCTGGATTTTATTGGCCTACTCTCTTCAAGGATGCCCGTATGTTCGTGTTATCTTGTGATGAATGCAAAAGAATGGGTAATATCGGTAAGCGTCAAGCGATGCCTATGAATTATTCACTTGTTGCTGAACCGTTTGATGTTAGGGGATTTGATTACATGGGACCTTTTCCTTCCTCTAATGGGTATACACATATTTTGGTTGATGTTGATTATGTTACTAAATGGGTAGAAGCTATTCCAACCAATAATGCTGATCACAAAACCTCTATTAAAATGCTTAAGGAAGTTATTTTCCCAAGGTTTGTAGTCCCTAGATATTTAATGACTGATGGTGGTTCACACTTTATTCATTGTGCTTTTCGTAAAATGCTTGCCAAGTATGATGTTAACCATATAATTGCATCACCTTATCATCCTAGTCTAGTGGTCAAGTTGAGCTTAGCAATAGAGAAATAAAATTTCCTGAAAGAATTGGTCTAAGAAATTAGATGACGCACTTTGGGCTTATAGAACAACATACAAAAATCCTATGGGTATGTCTCCTTATAAAATGTTTTATGGAAAAGCTTGTCATTTGCCTCTTGAGTTAGAACATAAAGCATATTGGGCAGTTAAGGAACTCAATTATGATTTCAAACTTGCCGGTGAAAAGAGGTTATTTGATATTAGTTCATTAGATGAATGGAGAACCCAAGCTTATGAAAATGCAAAATTATTCAAAGAAAAAGTTAGAAGATGGCATGACAAGAGAATCCAAAAGCATGAGTTTAAAGTTGGAGAATATGTTCTTTTGTACAACTCTCGTTTCAGATTCTTTGCAGGAAAACTCCTCTCAAAATGGGAAGGCCCATATGTTATCGAGGAGGTTTATCGGTCTGGAGCCATCAAAATAAATAATGCTGAAGGTACTAACCCGAAGGTTGTCAATGGGCAACGAATAAAACATTATTTCTCAGGTACGCTCATTTACGTTGAAAGTAATATTATCCAAACTTTGACACCGGAAGACTACATAAAAGAGTCCTTCCGGAACACTCCAGAATCGTGAAAATAAGGAGGTACGTGATACGATAAGTAAACGGTCTCCAAAAAATCCGCAAAAATATTTTTTGGCAGTTTTGGAATATTTAGAAAAATAGGAAAATAAGAAACTTCCAGGAAGCGTACCCTGGTGGGCACAAGACACTAGGGCGCGCCCAGGTGGGTTTTGCCCACCTGGGGCACCTTCTGGACTCTGTTTTTCTACAGTTTGCTTGTCCTCCAAGATAAAAATTCTATATATACTCCTGGAACATGTGGACCACCGTATCACGGAGAAATCCTCTGTTCTCTTTTCTTGTTGTTTTCTATCCGATCCCATCAACCATGGCCACTTCAAGCTCCTCGAAGGACAATTTCTTCAAGAACGTCATCATCCCTTATGTGCGGGAGGTGGTGCAGCACCCTCAAACCATCAAGATGCATGAGGGGGTGCTGCACATTGATACGTCCATTTTGCATCATGCTTTTATATCGATATTTATTGCATTATGGGCTATTATTACACATTATGTCACAATACTTATGCCTTTTCTCTCTTATTTTACAAGGTTTACATGAAGAGGGAGAATGTCGGCAGCTGGAATTGGGAGAAGTGCCACTTTATGGTTAATGAAGGTATTATCTTGGGTCATAAAATTTCTGAAAGAGGTATTGAAGTGGACAAAGCTAAGGTCGATACAATTGAGAAAATTCCATGTCCTAAAGATATCAAAGGTATTCGTAGTTTCCTAGGTCATGCCGGTTTCTATAGGAGATTTATCAAAGACTTTTCTAAAATTTATAGGCCTCTTACGAGTCTTTTGCAAAAGGATATTCCTTTTGTTTTTATGATTATTGTTTAGAAGCCTTTGAAACACTAAAGAAATCCTTAATTTCTGCACCTATTGTTCAACCACCTGATTGGAACTTGCCTTTTGAAATTTTGTGTGATGCTAGTGATTATGCTGTTGGTGCTGTTCTAGGACAATAAGTTGATAAGAAACTGGATGTTATTCATTATGCTAGTAAAACTCTAGACAGTGCTCAAATGAATTATGCAACTACTGAAAAAGAATTTTTAGCAGTGGTGTTTGCTTGTGATAAATTTAGTCCTTATATTGTTGATTCAAAAGTAATTGTTCACACCGATCATGCTGCTATTAAATATCTTATGGAAAAGAAAGATGCTAAACCTAGACTTATTCGATGGGTTCTCTTGCTACAAGAATTTGATTTGCATATCACTGATAGAAAAGGAGCTGAGAACCCCGTAGCTGATAACTTGTCTAGGCTTGAAAATGTGCCTGATGACCCACAACATATTGATGATAGTTTTCCTGATGAGTAGTTAGCTGCAATAAATGTTGCTCATAATACTCCTTGGTATGCTGACTATGCTAATTACATTGTTGCTAAATACTTACAAGCTAGCATTACATACCAACAAAAGAAAAAATTATTTTATGATTTAAGACACTACTTTTGGGATGACCCACATCTTTATAAAGGAGTAGATGGTATTATTAGACATTGTGTAACTGGGCATGAACAGGGACAAATCCTACGGAAATGTCACTCCGAAACTTACGGAGGGCATCATGCTGGGGATAGAACTGCTCATAAGGTACTGCAATCTGGATTTTATTGGCCTACTCTCTTCAAGGATGCCCGTATGTTCGTGTTATCTTGTGATGAATGCAAAAGAATGAGTAATATCGGTAAGCGTCAAGCGATGCCTATGAATTATTCACTTGTTGCTGAACCATTTGATGTTAGGGGATTTGATTACATGGGACCTTTTCCTTCCTCTAATGGGTATACACATATTTTGGTTGCTGTTGATTATGTTACTAAATGGGTAGAAGCTATTCCAACCAATAGTGCTGATCACAAAACCTCTATTAAAATGCTTAAGGAAGTTATTTTCCCAAGGTTTGTAGTCCCTAGATATTTAATGACTGATGGTGGTTCACACTTTATTCATTGTGCTTCCCGTAAAATGATTGCCAAGTATGATGTTAACCATATAATTGCATCACCTTATCATCCTAGTCTAGTGGTCAAGTTGAGGTTAGCAATAGAGAAATAAAATTTCCTGAAAGAATTGGCCTAAGAAATTAGATGACGCACTTTGGGCTTATAGAACAACATACAAAAATCCTATGGGTATGTCTCCTTATAAAATGGTTTATGGAAAAGCTTGTCATTTGCCTCTTGAGTTAGAACATAAAGCATATTGGGCAGTCAAGGAACTCAATTATGATTTCAAACTTGCCGGTGAAAAGAGGTTATTTAATATTAGTTCATTAGATGAATGGAGAACCCAAGCTTATGAAAATGCAAAATTATTCAAAGAAAAAGTTAGAAGATGGCATGACAAGAGAATCCAAAAGCATGAGTTTAAAGTTGGAGAATATGTTCTTTTGTACAACTCTTGTTTCAGATTCTTTGCAGGAAAACTCCTCTCAAAATGGGAAGGCCCATATGTTATCGAGGAGGTTTATCGGTCTGGAGCCATCAAAATAAATAATGCTGAAGGTACTAACCCGAAGGTTGTCAATGGGCAACGAATAAAACATTATTTCTCAGGTACGCTCATTTACGTTGAAAGTAATATTATCCAAACTTTGACACCGGAAGACCACATAAAAGAGTCCTTCCGGAACACTCCAGAATCGTGAAAATAAGGAGGTACGTGATACGATAAGTAAACGGTCTCCAAAAAATCCGCAAAAATATTTTTTGGCAGTTTTGGAATATTTAGAAAAATAGGAAAATAAGAAACTTCCAGGAAGCGTACCCTGGTGGGCACAAGACACTAGGGCGCGCCCAGGTGGGTTTTGCCCACCTGGGGCACCTTCTAGACTCTGTTTTTCTACAGTTTGCTTGTCCTCCAAGATGAAAATTCTATATATACTCCTTGAACATGTGGACCACCGTATCACGGAGAAATCCTCTGTTCTCTTTTCTTTTTGTTTTCTGTCAGATCCCATCAACCATGGCCGCTTCAAGCTCCTCGAAGGACAATTTCTTCAAGAACGTCATCATCCCATATGTGCGGGAGGTGGTGCAGCACCCTCAAACCATCAAGATGCATGAGGGGGTGCTGCACATTGATACGTCCATTTTGCATCATGCTTTTATATCGATATTTATTGCATTATGGGCTATTATTACACATTATGTCACAATACTTATGCCTTTTCTCTCTTATTTTACAAGGTTTACATGAAGAGGGAGAATGTCGGCAGCTGGAATTGGGAGAAGTGCCACTTTATGGTTAATGAAGGTATTATCTTGGGTCATAAAATTTCTGAAAGAGGTATTGAAGTGGACAAAGCTAAGGTCGATACAATTGAGAAAATTCCATGTCCTAAAGATATCAAAGGTATTCGTAGTTTCCTAGGTCATGCCGGTTTCTATAGGAGATTTATCAAAGACTTTTCTAAAATTTATAGGCCTCTTACGAGTCTTTTGCAAAAGGATATTCCTTTTGTTTTTATGATTATTGTTTAGAAGCCTTTGAAACACTAAAGAAATCCTTAATTTCTGCACCTATTGTTCAACCACCTGATTGGAACTTGCCTTTTGAAATTTTGTGTTGTGACGCCCGGATAATTAAGCTATAGTGATCCCCGCTAATGATGCCACATCACCTCAGTTACTGTCGATAAACTCGCATTAGTTCGAACCCTAGTCCGAATTTCAAATTTAAAACAAAGGCAAACAATAAAAGTTTTCAAACGTTAAAACTAAAATGTTCGGAGTGAACCAAATATTGCATAGTTAATTATGGTGGAGAAACCACACATTTATAAAATGTTTAAGTATTATAAGATGAATAAAACAGCAGTAAAAACAATTTTTAAAATACCTTTTCTAATTAATAAAATGTCAAACTAATTTATTTGAGGACTAGACTTTTTGTGACTATGGACTAAGTTGAAATACTAATTTAGATGCTACGTGTATATTTTACTAAAACTAAAATAATAGGAAACAAAGAGAAAACAGAAAAGAAGAAATAAAAGAAAATAGAAATAGAAAACAGTAACTAAACTAAAACAAGAGAAAGAAAACCCCCTCCCCTACTGGGCCATGGCTCAGCTGGCCCCTCCCAGGCAGGCCGGCCCACGTACTCCCGTCTCCCCTTTCCTCTGTTCACAGAACAGAGGCGTGGCAGACATCCATGGCGCCCTGGCCATGGATGGCCTCCACGTCGCCCCTCTGGTCCTATAAGCACGCCCCCGCGAAACCCTAGACCGCTCTCGTCCATTCCCCCCAGGATCCGCCATCGGCCCCCTCCTCCTCCGCTCGATTTCGAGCTCGATTTGCTCCGCGGTCACCACTGCCTCGTCCTCTTGCCGCGGCCACCATCGTCGCCGTCGCTCGGGAACACGTCCTGGAGGATCTCCGCGCTCGGCTTCATCCGTTCAGGGGACCATCTTGAGCAGAGGAGCTGCGTAGCCGACGCCATCACCGTCTTCTTCAACTGGCCGCCACCAACTCGCAGTCGATGCCGTCGCTCCGGTCCACCCCAACCCTCCCCGAGCACGCCGACGAACTCACAGTGAGCTCCTCCCTCGGATCCCCCTTCCCCCCTTTCGTTTTGGACACCGTAGGCCGCCTTCACCATCGTACTCGATCTCGCGTGTACGCGTACGTATGTGCGTGTGTGCTCTGCGCTGCTACTATGCCTTGCACTGCTGCTGCTTTGGGCTGCTCCTTCGTTGCTAATCTGGTTGCTGGCCGCTGCGTGCCGTTGCTCCTAGGCGGCGCCGCCGCTGTTCTATCTGCTGTTGCTGCTTGTCGTTGCTGCCGCCGCTCGCCTTGCCTGCAGTTCCGCCCGGCTGCGCCTGGCCACCGCAGCCGTCGCCCACACGCGCGCTCGCCTTCCCCTGGCCGCGCACCGCACGTGCACGCGCGCCCGCGTGCTTGCCTCCGCTCCTGGCTGCCGATGCTTCTTGCTCTGCTATGCGACGCTGCTCATGCCGCTTACTGCTGCTACTTACTGCTCATCGGCTAACTGCTGCTGATGCTTGGCCACGACCACTTTTGCTATGCCCCCGTGCGTGCTGTGTTGGCCATGGGAACACATCCACTTGATGTGAGGCCACCCCCCGTTCAATCAGTATTGGGTTAATTAGTAGTTAGGTTAAGGTACTAGCAGATGACATGTGGACCCCATTAATTAGGTTAGCATTTATTTATTTATTTAGGTATAGCCTATGACATGTGGGTTCCACTTTTACTATTCACATTTTGACAAGTCAATGTTGACTGGGTCAACCCAACTCCCTGGCCCCCACATGTCCTTGACTGTGGTTAGCCCATCACTATGTAATAATTGTATTTCTGTCAAAATTCGAATAAATAAATAAATTCAGAATATTATTAAATCTTTGGAAAATCATAGAAAATAAACCATAACTCCGATTAAAATAATTTATATTTGAAAGTTGCTCAGAACGACGAGACGGATCCGAATACGCAGTCCGTTCGTCCGCCAGACTTCCCTAGCATAGCAAACTTGCAACTTTCCCCCTCCGTTTCATCTGTCCGAAAAATGCAAACTTCGGGAAAACTTTCCCGGATGTTTCCCCCCTTTGCCGATATCACCTACTACCGCGTTAGGGCACACCTAGCACCACGTATTGTCATGTTACGCTTTGTGTTGCTTTGATTGCTCTGTTATTTATTGTGTTCCCCCTCCGTTACTTCTTTCTGGTAGACCCCGAGACTACCGGCGACCCCCAGTTCGACTACGGAGTTGACGACCCCTACTTGCCAGAGCAACCAGGCAAGCCCCCCCCCTTGATCACTAGATATCGCCTATTCCTTCTCTATACTGCTTGCATTAGAGTAGTGTAGCATGTTACTGCCTTCGGTTAATCCTATACTGATGCATAGCCTGTCATTGTTGCTACAGTTGTTACCCTTACCTGCTATCCTACTGCTTAGTATAGGATGCTAGTGTTCCATCAGTGGCCCTACACTCTTGTCCGTCTGCCATGCTATACTACTGGGCCGTGATCACTTCGGGAGGTGAACACTGGTATATACTATATACTTTATATACGTGACACATGTGATGACTAAAGTCGGGTCGGCTCGTTAAGTACCCGCAAGTGATTCTGATGAGGGGGCTGAAAGGACAGGTGGCTCCATCCCGGTAGAGGTGGGCCTGGGTTCCTGACGGCCCCCGACTGTTACTTTGTGGCGGAGCGACAGGGCAGGTTGAGACCACCTAGGAGAGAGGTGGGCCTGGCCCTGATCGGCGTTCGCGGATACATAACACGCTTAACGAGTCTTGGTATTTGATCTGAGTCTGGCCATTTGGTCTATACGCACTAACCATCTACGCGGGAGTAGTTATGGGTATCCCGGCGTCGTGGTATCAGCCGAAGCCTTCGTGACGTCAGCGACTGAGTGGCGCGCGCCAGATTGGACTGGAACGCCACTAGGCTAGGTCTGCTTCCGGCCGCGTACGCAACGTGCAGGTGTGCATAGGGCGATGGGCCCAGACCCCTGCGCGCATAGGGTTAGACCGGCGTGCTGACCTCTCTGTTGTGCTTAGGTGGGGCTGCGACGTGTTGATCTTCCGAGGCCGGGCATGACCCAGAAAAGTGTGTCCGGCCAAATGGGATCGAGCGTGTTGGGTTATGTGGTGCACCCCTGCAGGGAAGTTTATCTATTCGAATAGCCGTGTCCCTCGGTAAAAGGACGACCCAGAGTTGTACCTTGACCTTATGACAACTAGAACTGGATACTTAATAAAACACACCCTTCCAAGTGCCAGATATAACCCGGTGATCGCTCTCTAACAGGGTGACGAGGAGGGGATCGCCGGGTAGGATTGTGCTATGCGACGCTACTTGGAGGACTTCAATCTACTCTCTTCTACATGCTGCAAGATGGAGATGGCCAGAAGCGTAGTCTTCGACAGGACTAGCTATCCCCCTCTTATTCTGGCATTCTGCAGTTCAGTCCACTGATATGCCCCTTTACACATATACCCATGCATATGTAGTGTAGCTCCTTGCTTGCGAGTACTTTGGATGAGTACTCACGGTTGCTTTCCTTCCTCTTTTCCCCCTTTCCTTTCTACTTGGTTGCCGCAACCAGATGCTGGAGTCCAGGAGCTAGATACCCCGAGGATGATTCTACGTGGAGTTCGGCTTCGAGGAGTAGTTAGGAGGTCCCAGGCAGGAGGCCTTGCATTTTCGATGGTTGCTACTTTTGTGCTAGCCTTCTTAAGGCAAACTTGTTTAACTTATGTCTGTACTCAGATATTGTTGCTTCCGCTGACTCGTCTGTGATCGAGCACTTGTATTCGAGCCCTCGAGGCCCCTGGCTTGTATTATGATGCTTGTATGACTTATTTATGTTTTAGAGTTGTGTTGTGATATCTTCCCGTGAGTCCCTGATCTTGATCGTACACATTTGCGTGCATGATTAGTGTACGGTCAAATCGGGGGCGTCACAAATTGGTATCAGAGCCGAGTGCCTGTAGGAGTCCCCTTTCCAACTCCTTGGCCGAAGTTGAGTCTAGTCATTGCAAAACTTTTACTAACATGGTTGTGTGTCTTACGGGCCCACGTCGCCATTGGGTGGTACTAGGATCTTTTACACCTTGTCTATACTCTGGGACTCTGATCTCTCTTCTATTCGGGTTAATTGAATTTTACTAAATCTAACATTAGGATCTTGTTATCACTTTCACCCGGAGAGCCCCTTATTACTGATGATCGTCTGCTGCACGTGAAGACCCTGAAGATACTCTCTGCTGATAACCCGAGGACTTGTGTTCATCACTTTTGCAATTCCCTTTCATCGATAAACTCATATGGATAACCACGTATACTCGCCATTCATACAATGTTTCCCAGTTGATCTTGTTATTACAAGATACCCCGAAATTCTCTCTGTTGTTCCGAGAATCCTTTGAGCTTACCGCCTTGCTGTTCTTTGTCACCTGAATACCCCTATGGATAATTCTCGCACTTACCGAGTATCCGGTCATCCCTAGTTGATTCAAGTATTCCACAATAGTCTCCAAAATACTATTCGATCTTTCGAAAATCCTCAGGAGCCTATTGCTCTTGAAATTCTTGTTTGCTTGCATTATGGTTAATCCCATAAGTCTCGTAATCTTATTGGAATCTCTTGTCATTATCATTTTGAGTCCGTTGATTCAATTTGTTGCGAATGCTCGCAATCCTCAATCATATCCTAGAATTCATTCTTCTGGCTCAGACGTCATTTTAAACGTGAGCTGGATCTCGACCTATCAAATTGCCATCGATTGTACCCCTAAGCCTACTCAACTTATCCATCCTTGATCAGAGCGTTGCTTCTGACCCCATGATTTGGAAATCATAATTCTTTTGCATTTGAACTTTGAGTTAGTCAGTTGTTTCTATAATCAGATCTCCTTGCATTCTTCTTCCTCTGGTTGAGTACCGACGCTCACATCAGATCCCTAGTGGACCATCGGTTCCTTTGTTGGATTTTATCCGACAGTGTCCTTCATATTGAATAACCTTGTGAGCCTTTCCATGGGTATATAATGCCTTTGGTAAATTGTATCATCTGTTTTTGAACAATGCTCTTCTTTCGAGCTTGTAATATTTACTCCGAAGTTTGTGGTATATGTTCCTAAGATGCCTTGATGGGTTGAACCTATGCCTTTCATATTATGTGTGAACTCGAAAGTTTTTCATGAGTCATACTCTTCTAGTATTTTGCCAGATAAAATTTTAACACTACAACTTCTTTGAAAAATGAGAAGTGAATGAAAGGTTATGCATTGAAGAAGTGGGAGTCGACCTTGAACCTTTGTGTTCATGCCCATGGACACGATGTAGATCCTATCATGGAAGCTTCTTATAATGATAACTATTTCACTGGTATAATATCATCTGGTATCGGTGAATTGATCCTTTGCGATCGTGGTTCTGACCATGTTCTCCTTTAAATACCATTTCCTATGCAAGTTCAAGTAATTGTCTTCTGAAGAGCAATACCCCAGTCCAACCTCTACTTTGGTTTGTCGTCGAGTATTACCCCCCTGGTATCTCGAGATTATCACGGAACTGTATAACTTATTATGAATTCTCCATCAAGTATTACATTCTCATTGATTCCAATTTTTCACGGGCTCCGAGTTATTAAACATTCAAGGACATCGATAACTGAATCGAGTCCGCATCACGATTAAACAACTCTTAGTAATCTCCTTTGCTTACGAGTTCGTACTCGATCACGTCATCCCTAGCCTGCTCGGCTATATCATTATCTTGATGATTTTAACTGTGCTACCTGGTCCTTATTCCTGGAGCACCACTTTCGACGATGAGCTAAGCTTACGTCGATTTTCCTTGTCATATCGTTTCACCTCGAACAACAAACTTGACCCCGAGTTTGTGTAGTATCTGTGGCTCCAATAATCTTTTGTTGCATCAGTCCTTTTGCTTGATGCAGTCGCTGATCAATTGCTTCTTCGTGGATCCCCTCGACAACAAAATGTCGTGATTCATCATCAACATTTTGACTCCTTCCAGGATATCAATGGAATTCTTGATGATAAGTGCCATCCTCGTTCCTTGGTAATTTGAGTTACCATCGACAACATCCTTACATTCCTTTCATCACAAACTTGATCATGTTATGGAGCTCCTTGCTAACCAGCTTATGTTATGTTCTACATTGAAGTATTACTGTCTTTCATGCCAAGGATGTTGTGAGGATTGCCCCACCTCTTAAGAATTCCTGATATAGTAATACTTCTCGCCATCTCCATTCATTTCCAGGTTCACGTGTTGATTCTAACCGGGATACCAACAGGTGAACTGTGTTGTTCGGATTCTAAAACTTCTAGCAACCCTATTGCTTTGAAGTCAATGGTCGGCCGTTCATTCTTAGACTATTGATTATTGAATCACCATTCCGACGTTGGTCGTGCAACCCATCCCATATTTCGGGTGCACCTTTCAACCAATGTTTAATTGGGTATGTTTTCCTCGAGCATACCTCATTATATCATTTGATCTAGCTAATGTTATCTCCTTGGTCAAATAGTTGTGGAAATCCATCTTTTGGAAATCTCAATGGATTGTCGCTGAGTCAATCAGCCACCTCCTCATCCTCTCGTTGGTATACTGATGGACTCTTGTTTCGGAACTCGCTTCCATAGTTCGTTTCCGGAGAATCTTACAGTGCCATCTCGTCAATTGGTGTTGCACCTTTTTCTTCTTAGGCATCCTAAGTCTGAGGAATCGTGACACCAATCAGATCTGAATCTCGGTAAGATATGATGGTTGGAACATATTTCCAAGAGTTATAACATTGGTCTCTACATAACTCGATAAGGTGGTGTCTTTGCTTAGCACCCCTAGCCAGAGGACCTTTTGTTATAATTTCCTTTTTAGCAAGGTTAACCATTCTTCCATGAGGAAATTGAAAGACTTATTCTATATGTTGTTCCTGATGAATCCTTGTGTATTCCAAGTCTGTCTTTTGCTTGAAGACCATGTCAATGCTATCTCGAAGCATGTCTGTGGTACTCCGAATTTTAATAAGAACATTTAAAGCACAATGCTAAACTTTCTTTATCAATTATCCAAACACCGTTGTATGGGTAATGGCATGAAATTTCTCTCCTCTTTCCTAAAGGGTTTTCTACGTTATATCCCGACATGGTATCATGCTCTGCTTACCCTTGGGAAGAATATACCCTTGAAATATGTGTTTAAACACAATTTCCTTTCCATTGTTTTGTTTAATCTGATAACGATATTTTCCTTTCCATTCTTTTGTTTAACCCTTCTTGAGTTCTATATGATCTAAGCAGTAATATTCTCCTGCTTATGTAAACACCTCGGTGTACAATTCTGTCAGCAAGACCCTATTACTATTGTTGATGACATCCCGGTAGCCACCGATGGACGAGAACTTTGCCTAATGGTCCGCCTCGTTTCGACGAGCAGGAAAATGGTTCTCTTCGTCCCTCGCCCTTGGTACCGATGTTGTTGCCGACATAAAAGACAGGCTATCCTCTTACATGCCTTACTTACATGATCGTGCAAGACATTACTGCCCTTTCTACTTTTAACCCACATGGTGGGCCCATAACCCACAGTTCCACAGGATCGAAACCTGACTCTCTTGTACACCCCCTGTTCCCAAGGTTATTCCTCACGTTTGGCTTCGTATGTAATTCACGTGCCACCTTTCGTGAGATCATCAATTTTGGTATCAGACACAATACTTATTCCCGTTGCTCTGAACCCTACAGGCATCGAGCGATTGCCTGCCCACTCGAAACTTCCCCAAGATACCTCCTTACTTTGCTCTCGATATTGTCTTAAATTTCCATTCGAGAGTTACTTTCTGCCACCTTCGCCGATGTTATCAACCAGATAGTCAACCGTTCAGAGGTCTGTTATTCCGAAGTTACCCCTTCTCCTTCGTAAGTACGATGGAGTTCCCGAAGAAAGGATGCCAGCTTCATCATGATTACCTTAAGCATGAAAAATGAAGACATCAACGTAACGGATCAACTTCTTCGAGAAGAGCAACCAAGACCGAGAAGATTCGTTAGAATTCGGTAACCAGAATTTTTCCCCTTACTCTACCTCTTAAATCTCGGGACGAGATTTCTTGTAGTGGAGGAGAATTGTGACGCCCGGATAATTAAGCTATAGTGATCCCCGCTAATGATGCCACATCACCTCGGTTACTGTCGATAAACTCGCATTAGTTCGAAACCTAGTCCGAATTTCAAATTTAAAACAAAGGCAAACAATAAAAGTTTTCAAACGTTAAAACTAAAATGTTCGGAGTGAACCAAATATTGCATAGGTAATTATGGTGGAGAAACCACACATTTATAAAATGTTTAAGTATTATAAGATGAATAAAACAGCAGTAAAAACAATTTTTAAAATACCTTTTCTAATTAATAAAATGTCAAACTAATTTATTTGAGGACTAGACTTTTTGTGACTATGGACTAAGTTGAAATACTAATTTAGATGCTACGTGTATATTTTAATAAAACTAAAATAATAGGAAACAAAGAGAAAACAGAAAAGAAGAAATAAAAGAAAATAGGAAGTAGAAAAACAGTAACTAAACTAAAACAAGAGAAAGAAAACCCCCTCCCCTACTGGGCCATGGCTCAGCTGGCCCCTGCCAGGCAGGCCGGCCCACGTACTCCCGTCTCCCCTTTCCTCTGTTCACAGAACAGAGGCGTGGCAGACATCCATGGTGCCCTGGCCATGGATGGCCTCCACGTCGCCCCTCTGGTCCTATAAGCACGCCCCCGCGAAACCCTAGACCGCTCTCGTCCATTCCCCCCAGGATCCGCCATCGGCCCCCTCCTCCTCCGCTCGATTTCGAGCTCGATTTGCTCCGCGGTCACCACTGCCTCATCCTCTTGCCGCGGCCACCATCGTCGCCGTCGCTCGGGAACACGTCCTGGAGGATCTCCATGCTCGGCTTCAATCATTCAGGGGACCATCTTGAGCAGAGGAGCTGCGTAGCCGACGCCATCACCATCTTCTTCAACTGGCCGCCACCAACTCGCAGTCGATGCCGTCGCTCCGGTCCACCCCAACCCTCCCCGAGCACGCCGACGAACTCACAGTGAGCTCCTCCCTCGGATCCCCCTTCCCCCCTTTCATTTTGGACACCGTAGGCCGCCTTCACCATCGTACCCGATCTCGCGTGTACGCGTACGTATGTGCGTGTGTGCTCTGCACTACTGCTGCTTTGGGCTGCTCCTTCGTTGCTAATCTGGTTGCTGGCCGCTGCGTGCCGCTGCTCCTAGGCGGCGCCGCCGCTGTTCTATCTGCTGTTGCTGCTTGTGCGCCGCTCGCCTTGCCTGCAGTTCCGCCCGGCTGCGCCTGGCCACCGCAGCCGTCGCCCACACGCGCGCTCGCCTTCCCCTGGCCGCGCACCGCACGTGCCGCGCGCCTGCGTGCTTGCCTCCGCTCCTGGCTGCCGATGCTTCTTGCTCTGCTACGCGACGCTGCTCATGCCGCTTACTGCTGCTACTTACTGCTCATCGGCTAACTGCTGCTGATGCTTGGCCACGGCCACTTTTGCTATGCCCCCGTGCGTGTTTTGTTGGCCATGGGAACACATCCACTTGATGTGAGGCCACCCCCCGTTCAATCAGTATTGGGTTAATTAGTAGTTAGGTTAAGGTACTAGCAGATGACATGTGGACCCCATTAATTAGGTTAGCATTTATTTATTTATTTAGGTATAGCCTATGACATGCGGGTTCCACTTTTACTATTCACATTTTGACAAGTCAATGTTGGCTGGGTCAACCCAGCTCCCTGGCCCCCACATGTCCTTGACTGTGGTTAGCCCATCACTATGTAATAATTGTATTTCTGTCAAAATTCGAATAAATAAATAAATTCAGAATATTATTAAATCTTTGGAAAATCATAGAAAATAAACCATAACTCCGATTAAAATAATTTATATTTGAAAGTTGCTCAGAACGACGAGACGGATCCGAATACGCAGTCCGTTCGTCCGGCAGACTTCCCTAGCATAGCAAACTTGCAACTTTCCCCCTCCGTTTCATCTGTCCGAAAAATGCAAACTTTGGGAAAACTTTCCCGGATGTTCCCCCCTTGCCGATATCACCTACTACCGCGTTAGGGCACACCTAGCACCACGTATTGTCATGTTACGCTTTGTGTTGCTTTGATTGCTCTGTTATTTATTGTGTTCCCCCTCCGTTACTTCTTTCTGATAGACCCCGAGACTACCGGCGACCCCCAGTTCGACTACGGAGTTGACGACCCCTACTTGCCAGAGCAACCAGGCAAGCCCCCCCCCCCCTTGATCACCAGATATCGCCTATTCCTTCTCTATACTGCTTGCATTAGAGTAGTGTAGTATGTTACTGCCTTCGGTTAATCCTATACTGATGCATAGCCTGTCATTGTTGCTACAGTTGTTACCCTTACCTGCTATCCTACTGCTTTGTATAGGATGCTAGTGTTCCATCAGTGGCCCTACACTCTTGTCCGTCTGCCATGCTATACTACTGGGCCGTGATCACTTCGGGAGGTGAACACGGGTATATACTATATACTTTATATACGTGACACATGTGATGACTAAAGTCGGGTCGGCTCGTTGAGTACCCGCAAGTGATTCTGATGAGGGGGCTGAAAGGACAGGTGGCTCCATCCCGGTAGAGGTGGGCCTGGGTTCCTGACGGCCCTCGACTGTTGCCTTGTGGCGAAGCGACATGGCAGGTTGAGACCACCTAGGAGAGAGGTGGGCCTGGCCCTGATCGGCGTTCGCGGATACTTAACACGCTTAACGAGATCTTGGTATTTGATCTGAGTCTGGCCATTTGGTCTATACACACTAACCATCTACACGGGAGTAGTTATGGGTATCCCGGCGTCGTGGTATCAGCCGAAGCCGTCGTGACGTCAGCGACTGAGTGGCGCGCGCCGGATTGGACTGGAACGCCTCTAGGCTAGGTCTGCTTCCGGCCGCGTACGCAACGTGCAGGTGTGCATAGGGCGGCGGGCCCAGACCCCTGCGCGCATAGGGTTAGACCGGCGTGCTGAGCTCTCTGTTGTGCTTAGGTGGGGCTGCGACGTGTTGATCTTCCGAGGCCGGGCATGACCCAGAAAAGTGTGTCCGGCCAAATGGGATCGAGCGTGTTGGGTTATGTGGTGCACCCCTGCAGGGAAGTTTATCTATTCGAATAGCCGTGTCCCTCGGTAAAAGGACGACCCAGAGTTGTACCTTGACCTTATGACAACTAGAACTGGATACTTAATAAAACACACCCTTCCAAGTGCCAGATATAACCCGGTGATCGCTCTCTAACAGGGTGACGAGGAGGGGATCGCCGGGTAGGATTGTGCTATGCGACGCTACTTGGAGGACTTCAATCTACTCTCTTCTACATGCTGCAAGATGGAGATGGCCAGAAGCGTAGTCTTCGACAGGACTAGCTATCCCCCTCTTATTCTGGCATTCTGCAGTTCAGTCCACTGATATGCCCCTTTACACATATACCCATGCATATGTAGTGTAGCTCCTTGCTTGCGAGTACATTGGATGAGTACTCACGGTTGCTTTCCTTCCTCTTTTGCCCCTTTCCTTTCTACCTGGTTGCCGCAACCAGATGCTGGAGTCCAGGAGCTAGAGACCCTGAGGATGATTCTACGTGGAGTTCGGCTTCGAGGAGTAGTTAGGAGGTCCCAGGCAGGAGGCCTTGCATTTTCGATGGTTGCTACTTTTGTGCTAGCCTTCTTAAGGCAAACTTGTTTAACTTATGTCTGTACTCAGATATTGTTGCTTCCGCTGACTCGTCTGTGATCGAGCACTTGTATTCGAGCCCTCGAGGCCCCTGGCTTGTATTATGATGCTTGTATGACTTATTTATGTTTTAGAGTTGTGTTGTGATATCTTCCCGTGAGTCCCTGATCTTGATCGTACACATTTGCGTGCATGATTAGTGTACGGTCAAATCGGGGGCGTCACATGTGTGATGCTAGTGATTATGCTGTTGGTGCTGTTCTAGGACAAAGAGTTGATAAGAAACTGGATGTTATTCATTATGCTAGTAAAACTCTAGACAGTGCTCAAATAAATTATGCAACTACTGAAAAAGAATTTTTAGCAGTGGTGTTTGCTTGTGATAAATTTAGTCCTTATATTGTTGATTCAAAAGTAATTGTTCACACCGATCATGCTGCTATTAAATATCTTATGGAAAAGAAAGATGCTAAACCTAGACTTATTCGATGGGTTCTCTTGCTACAAGAATTTGATTTGCATATCACTGATAGAAAAGGAGCTGAGAACCCCGTAGCTGATAACTTGTCTAGGCTTGAAAATGTGCCTGATGACCCACAAGATATTGATGATAGTTTTCCTGATGAGCAGTTAGCTGCAATAAATGTTGCTCATAATACTCCTTGGTATGCTGACTATGCTAATTACATTGTTGCTAAATACTTACAAGCTAGCATTACATACCAACAAAAGAAAAAATTATTTTATGATTTAAGACACTACTTTTGGGATGACCCACATCTTTATAAAGGAGTAGATGGTATTATTAGACATTGTGTAACTGGGCATGAACAGGGACAAATCCTACGGAAATGTCACTCTGAAACTTACGGAGGGCATCATGCTGGGGATAGAACTGCTCATAAGGTACTGCAATTTGGATTTTATTGGCCTACTCTCTTCAAGGATGCCCGTATGTTCGTGTTATCTTGTGATGAATGCAAAAGAATAGGTAATATCGGTAAGCGTCAAGCGATGCCTATGAATTATTCACTTGTTGCGGAACTATTTGATGTTAGAGGATTTGATTACGTGGGACCTTTTCCTTCCTCTAATGGGTATACACATATTTTGGTTGCTGTTGATTATGTTACTAAATGGGTAGAAGCTATTCCAACCAATAGTGCTGATCACAAAACCTCTATTAAAATGCTTAAGGAAGTTATTTTCCCAAGGTTTGTAGTCCCTAGATATTTAATGACTGATGGTGGTTCACACTTTATTCATTGTGCTTTCCGTAAAATGCTTGCCAAGTATGATGTTAACCATATAATTGCATCACCTTATCATCCTAGTCTAGTGGTCAAGTTGAGCTTAGCAATAGAGAAATAAAATTTCTTGAAAGAATTGGTCTAAGAAATTAGATGACGCACTTTGGGCTTATAGAACAACATACAAAAATCCTATGGGTATGTCTCCTTATAAAATGGTTTATGGAAAAGCTTGTCATTTGCCTCTAGAGTTAGAACATAAAGCATATTGGGCAGTCAAGGAACTCAATTATGATTTCAAACTTGCCAGTGAAAAGAGGTTATTTGATATTAGTTCATTAGATGAATGGAGAACCCAAGCTTATGAAAATGCAAAATTATTCAAAGAAAAAGTTAGAAGATGGCATGACAAGAGAATCCAAAAGCATGAGTTTAAAGTTGGAGAATATGTTCTTTTGTACAACTCTCGTTTCAGATTCTTTGCAGGAAAACTCCTCTCAAAATGGGAAGGCCCATATGTTATCGAGGAGGTTTATCGGTCTGGAGCCATCAAAATAAATAATGCTGAAGGTACTAACCCGAAGGTTGTCAATGGGCAACGAATAAAACATTATTTCTCAGGTACGCTCATTTACGTTGAAAGTAATATTATCCAAACTTTGACACCGGAAGACCACATAAAAGAGTCCTTCCGGAACACTCCAGAATCGTGAAAATAAGGAGGTACGTGATACGATAAGTAAACGGTCTCCAAAAAATCCGCAAAAATATTTTTTGGCAGTTTTGGAATATTTAGAAAAATAGGAAAATAAGAAACTTCCAGGAAGCGTACCCTGGTGGGCACAAGACACTAGGGCGCGCCCAGGTGGGTTTTGCCCACCTGGGGCACCTTCTAGACTCTGTTTTTCTACAGTTTGCTTGTCCTCCAAGATGAAAATTCTATATATACTCCTTGAACATGTGGACCACCGTATCACGGAGAAATCCTCTGTTCTCTTTTCTTTTTGTTTTCTGTCAGATCCCATCAACCATGGCCGCTTCAAGCTCCTCGAAGGACAATTTCTTCAAGAACGTCATCATCCCATATGTGCGGGAGGTGGTGCAGCACCCTCAAACCATCAAGATGCATGAGGGGGTGCTGCACATTGATACGTCCATTTTGCATCATGCTTTTATATCGATATTTATTGCATTATGGGCTATTATTACACATTATGTCACAATACTTATGCCTTTTCTCTCTTATTTTACAAGGTTTACATGAAGAGGGAGAATGTCGGCAGCTGGAATTGGGAGAAGTGCCACTTTATGGTTAATGAAGGTATTATCTTGGGTCATAAAATTTCTGAAAGAGGTATTGAAGTGGACAAAGCTAAGGTCGGCACAATTGAGAAAATTCCATGTCCTAAAGATATCAAAGGTATTCGTAGTTTCCTAGGTCATGCCGGTTTCTATAGGAGATTTATCAAAGACTTTTCTAAAATTTATAGGCCTCTTACGAGTCTTTTGCAAAAGGATATTCCTTTTGTTTTTATGATTATTGTTTAGAAGCCTTTGAAACACTAAAGAAATCCTTAATTTCTGCACCTATTGTTCAACCACCTGATTGGAACTTGCCTTTTGAAATTTTGTGTGATGCTAGTGATTATGCTGTTGGTGCTGTTCTAGGACAAAGAGTTGATAAGAAACTGGATGTTATTCATTATGCTAGTAAAACTCTAGACAGTGCTCAAATAAATTATGCAACTACGGAAAAAGAATTTTTAGCAGTGGTGTTTGCTTGTGATAAATTTAGTCCTTATATTGTTGATTCAAAAGTAATTGTTCCCACCGATCATGCTGCTATTAAATATCTTATGGAAAAGAAAGATGCTAAACCTAGACTTATTCGATGGGTTCTCTTGCTACAAGAATTTGATTTGCATATCACTGATAGAAAAGGAGATGAGAACCCCGTAGCTGATAACTTGTCTAGGCTTGAAAATGTGCGTGATGACCCACAACATATTGATGATAGTTTTCCTGATGAGCAGTTAGCTGCAATAAATGTTGCTCATAATACTCCTTGGTATGCTGACTATGCTAATTACATTGTTGCTAAATACTTACAAGCTAGCATTACATACCAACCAAAGAAAAAATTATTTTATGATTTAAGACACTACTTTTGGGATGACCCACATCTTTATAAAGTAGTAGATGGTATTATTAGACATTGTGTAACTGGGCATGAACAGGGACAAATCCTACGGAAATGTCACTCCGAAACTTACGGAGGGCATCATGCTGGGGATAGAACTGCTCATAAGGTACTGCAATTTGGATTTTATTGGCGTACTCTCTTCAAGGATGCCCGTATGTTCGTGTTATCTTGTGATGAGTGCAAAAGAATAGGTAATATCGGTAAGCATCAAGCGATGCCTATGAATTATTCACTTGTTGCTGAACCATTTGATGTTAGGGGATTTGATTACATGGGACCTTTTCCTTCCTCTAATGGGTATACACATATTTTGGTTGCTGTTGATTATGTTACTAAATGGGTAGAAGCTATTCCAACCAATAGTGCTGATCACAAAACCTCTATTAAAATGCTTAAGGAAGTTATTTTCCCAAGGTTTGTAGTCCCTAGATATTTAATGACTGATGGTGGTTCACACTTTATTCATTGTGCTTTCCGTAAAATGCTTGCCAAGTATGATGTTAACCATATAATTGCATCACCTTATCATCCTAGTCTAGTGGTCAAGTTGAGCTTAGCAATAGAGAAATAAAATTTCCTGAAAGGATTGGTCTAAGAAATTAGATGACGCACTTTGGGCTTATAGAACAACATACAAAAATCCTATGGGTATGTCTCCTTATAAAATGGTTTATGGAAAAGCTTGTCATTTGCCTCTTGAGTTAGAACATAAAGCATATTGGGCAGTTAAGGAACTCAATTATGATTTCAAACTTGCCGGTGAAAAGAGGTTATTTGATATTAGTTCATTAGATGAATGGAGAACCCAAGCTTATGAAAATGCAAAATTATTCAAAGAAAAAGTTAGAAGATGGCATGACAAGAGAATCCAAAAGCATGAGTTCAAAGTTGGAGAATATGTTCTTTTGTACAACTCTCGTTTCAGATTCTTTGCAGGAAAACTCCTCTCAAAATGGGAAGGCCCATATGTTATCGAGGAGGTTTATCGGTCTGGAGCCATCAAAATAAATAATGCTGAAGGTACTAACCCGAAGGTTGTCAATGGGCAACGAATAAAACATTATTTCTCAGGTACGCTCATTTACGTTGAAAGTAATATTATCCAAACTTTGACACCGGAAGACCACATAAAAGAGTCCTTCCGGAACACTCCAGAATCGTGAAAATAAGGAGGTACGTGATACAATAAGTAAACGGTCTCCAAAAAATCCGCAAAAATATTTTTTGGCAGTTTTGGAATATTTAGAAAAATAGGAAAATAAGAAACTTCCAGGAAGCGTACCCTGGTGGGCACAAGACACTAGGGCGCGCCCAGGTGGGTTTTGCCCACCTGGGGCACCTTCTGGACTCTATTTTTCTACAGTTTGCTTGTCCTCCAAGATAAAAATTCTATATATACTCCTTGAACATGTGGACCACCGTATCACGGAGAAATCCTCTGTTCTCTTTTCTTGTTGTTTTCTGTCAGATCCCATCAACCATGGCCGCTTCAAGCTCCTCGAAGGACAATTTCTTCAAGAACGTCATCATCCCATATGTGCGGGAGGTGGTGCAGCACCCTCAAACCATCAAGATGCATGAGGGGGTGCTGCACATTGATACGTCCATTTTGCATCATGCTTTTATATTGATATTTATCGCATTATGGGCTATGATTACACATTATGTCACAATACTTATGCCTTTTCAATCTTATTTTACAAGGTTTACATGAAGAGGGAGAATGTCGGCAGCTGGAATTCTGGGCTGGAAAAGGAGTAAATATTAGAGACCTATTCTGCACAACTCCAAATGTCCTGAAACCCCACGAAAGTCAGTTTTGGATTATATTAAAAATATTGGGCGAAGAAAGCACCACAGGGGGGCCACCCACTGTCCACGAGGGAGGAGGGCGCGCCCTACCCCCTAAGCGCACCCCCTGCCTCGTGGGCCACCTGGAAGCCCCCCGATGCCCATCTTCTTGTATACGGTGTATTTTTCCCTGGAAAAAATAAGAAGGAAGCTTTCGGGATGGAGCGCCACCGTCTCGAGGCGGAACCTTGGCGAAACCAATCTAGGGCTCCGGCGGAGCTGTTCTGTCGGGGAAACATCCCTCCGGGAGGGGGAAATCGTCACCATCGTCATCACCATCGATCCTCTCATCTGGAGGGGGTCAATCTCCATTAACATCTTCACCAGCACCATCTCCCCTCAAACCCTAGTTCATCTCTTGTATCCGATCTTTGTCTCAAAACCTCAGATTGGTACCTGTGGGTTGCTAGTAGTGTTGATTACGCCTTGTAGTTGATGCTAGTTGGTTTATTCGGTGGAAGATTATATGTTCAGATCCTTTATGCACATTAATACCCCTCTAATTATGAACATGAATATGATTTGTGAGTAGTTACGTTTGTTCCTGAGGACATGGGAGAAGTCTTGTTATAAGTAGTCATGTGAATTTGGTATTTGTTCGATATTTTGATGAGATGTATGTTGTCTTTCCTCTAGTGGTGTTATGTGAACGTCGACTACATTACACTTCACCATATAAGTAGATGATGGGTTGCTAGAGTGACAGAAGCTAAACCCTAGTTTATGCATTGCTTCGTAAGGGGCTGATTTGGATCCATATGTTTCATGCTATGGTTAGGTTTACCTTAATTCTTCTTTCATAGTTGTGGATGCTTGCGAGGGATATTAATCATAAGTGGATGCTTGTCCAAGGAAGGGCAGTACCCAAGCACCGGTCCACCACATATCAAATTATCAAAGTAACGAACGCGAATCATATGAGCATGATGAAAACTAGCTTGACGATAATTCCCATGTGTCCTCGGGAGCGCTTTCCTTTATATAAGAGTTTGTCCAGGATTGTCCTTTGTGACAAAAAGGATTGGGACACCTAGCTGCACCTTGTTTACTTTTGTTACTTGTTACCCGTTACGAATTACCTTATCATTAAACTATCTGTTACCGACAATTTCAGTGCTTGTAGAGAATACCTTACTGAAAACTGCTTGCCATTTCCTTCTGATCCTCGTTGGGTTCGACACACTTACTTATCGAAAGGACTGCGATAGATCAGGTCATCAAGACTCTGTTCTGGCACTGTTGCCGGGGAGTGAAGCGCCTTTGGTAGGTGGAATTTGGTGAGGAAAAAAAATTATATAGTGTGTTGAAATTTACTGTCACTTGTTAGCATGGAAAATAATCCTTTGAGGGGCTTGTTCGGGGTATCTTTACCCCGACCAGTAGAGCAAAGAGTTGCTCCTTAACCTACTGAACCTACTGAAAATGTTTACTTTGAAATTCCTTCGGGTATGATAGAGAAACTGCTAGGTAATCCTTTTACAGGAGATGGAACATTACATCCCGATATGCACCTAATCTATGTGGATGAAGTTTGTGGATTATTTAAACTTGCAGGTATGCCCGAGGATGTTATCAAGAAGAAGGTCTTCCCTTTATCTTTGAAGGGAAAGACATTGACATGGTTTAGGCTATGTGATGATATTGGATCATGGAACTACAACCGATTGAAATTGGAATTTCATCAGAAGTTTTACCCTATGCATCTGGTTCATCGTGATCGTAATTATATATATAATTTTTGTCCTCGCGAAGGAGAAAGTACCGCTCAAGCTTGGGGAGGCTTAAGTCAATGTTATATTCATGCCCCAATCATGAGCTCTCAAGAGAAATTATTATTCAAAATTTTTATGCTCGGCTTTCTCTCAATAATCGCTCCATGCTCGATACTTCTTGTAGTAGTTCTTTTATGATGAAGACTATTGAATTCAAATGGGATTATTGGAAAGAATTAAACGCAACACTGACGATTGGGAACTCGATGAAGGTAAGGAGTCAGGTATAACACCTAAGTTTGATTGTGTTAAATCTTTTATGGATACCGATGCTTTTCGTGAATTTAGCACTAAATATGGACTTGACTCTGAGATAGTAGCTTCTTTATGTGAATCATTTACTACTCATGTTGATCTCCCTAAGGAGAAGTGGTTTAAATATCATCCTCCCGTTGAAGTAAAAGTAGTTGAACCTATTAAAGTTGAAGAAAAGACTATCACTTATAATGTTGATCCTATTGTTCCTACCGCTTATATTGAGAAACCACCTTTCCCTGTTAGAATAAAGGATCATGCTAAAGCTTCAACTATGGTTCGTAAGGGTAATGTTAGAACACCTACACCCTCTGAGCAAATTAAAGTTGAACCTAGTATTGCTATGGTTAAAGATCTCTTGGTCGATAATATTGATGGGCATATTATTTACTTTTGTGATGAAGCTGCTAGAATTGCTGGACGTGATACTAAAAATAAACATAGACATGTTGTAGGCATGCCTTTTGTTTCTGTTAAAATAGGAGATCATTGCTATCATGGCTTATGTGATATGGGTGCTAGTGCGAGTGCAATACCTCATTCCTTATATGAAGAAAATATGCATGATATTGCACCTGCTGAGATAGAAGATATTGATGTTACAATTAAGCTTGCCAATAGAGATACTATTTCACCAATTGGGATTGTTAGAGATGTTGAAGTCTTGTGTGGGAAAGTTAAATATCCTACTTATTTTTTTGTTCTTGGTTCTGTCGGATCTCGGGTTCCGGCAAAACCCTCAAGGTTCGAACACTGGGGTGCGCACAAAGATCTCCCCCTACCGATCCATGCCCTAACCTCTCTACGATCTCAAAGGCTATCTCGACGAACTCGCAACACAAGGGACTCAAGATTTATACTGGTTCGGGCCACTATTGTGGTGTAATACCCTACTCTAGTGTGGTGGTGGTGGATTGCCTCTTGGGCTGAGGCTGAATAGTACAAGGGGAAGAACAACCTCCTGAGGTGAGGTGTTCTTGTGCTTGGCTAACTTGTGTGGGTGAGAATGATCTGAATCAGTTGCCTCCTACGGTGGTGGCTAGCCCTATTTATAGAGGCCCTGGTCCTCTCCCCAAATATTGAGCGGGAAGGGAGCCAACAACGGCCAATTTGAAACGGGACAGCTAGTACAAGCTATCCTGACAAAAGCAGTCTTCGCCTGCAAAAGGCTCTGACGGTGACACCGCCTTGGGCTCCATGGTGATCTCCATCTTGCCGTCCTGCTGGTCTTGGTCTCGTTGCACCGATATGGAAACCTTTGCTTGATGCCTCAAGAGGAAACAACAACACTGCGCGCTGGCGCCCGCCTGGCCTTGGTCGTCATGGCTCACGTCACGAGAACCTCGCGAGGTTTGCCTTGCCTTGATCTCTCCGCCCCTCGCGAGCCAACCTGGTGAGGCCGCTCCCGAGGAGGTCTTGCGTCGTCCGCCTCGCGAGGCTTGGACCCTCACGAGGGTCTTGAATGCTTGTTGGTGAAGATGGGCCGTACGGGCCCGCTCGTAGAGCCACTCCATGGGCCGTAGGTAGGCAAGTCTGGGGACCCCCGTTCCCAGAACGCCGACAGGTTCCCCACAAGATGACTTTGGTCCCATTATATTTGGTAGACCCTTCTTGAATACTGTTAATGCTAAGATAGACTACAAAAAGGATATTGTTACTGTTGGTTTAGGGGATATGTCTCATGATTTTAATTTTGCTAAATTTCATAGACAACCCCATGATAAAGAATTTCCTAGTAAAGATAAAATTATTGGTCTTGCTTCTATTGCCGTGCCTCCTAATGGTCCCTTAGAACAATATTTGCTAGACCATGAAAATGATATGTTTATGAATGAAAGAAGGTAAATAGATGAAGTATTCTTTAAACAGGGACCTATTTTGAAACACAACTTGCCTGTTGAAATTCCAGGGGATCCTCCTCCACCCAAGGGTGATCCCGTGTTTGAGCTTAAACCATTACCTGATACTCTTAAATATGCTTATCTTGATGAAAAAAAGATATATCCTGTTATTATTAGTGCTAACCTTTCAGAGCAGGAAGAAGAGAAATTATTGAAAACTCTAAAGAAGCACCATGCTGCTATTGGATATACTCTTGATGATCTTAAGGGCATTAGTCCCACTCGATGCCAACACAAATAAAATTGGAGAAAGACGCTAAACCAGTAGTTGATCACCAACGATGGTTAAATCCTAAGATGAAAGAAGTGGTAAGAAATGAAATACTAAAGCTTCTGGAGGCAGGTATAATTCATCCCATTGCTGATAGTCAGTGGGTAAGTCATGTCCATTGTGTCCCTAAGAAGGGAGGTATTACTGTTGTTCCTCATGATAAAGATGAATTGACCCCACAAAGAATTGTTATAGGTTATAGAATGGTAATTGACTTCCGCAAATTAAATAAAGCTACTAGAAAGGATCATTACCCTTTACCTTTTATTGATCAAATGCTAGAAAGATTATCCAAACATACACATTTTTTCTTTCTACATGGTTATTCTGGTTTCTTTCAAATACCTGTGTCAAAAGAGGATCAGGAAAAGACCACTTTTACTTGCCCTTTTGGTACCTTTGCTTATAGACGTATGCCTTTTGGTTTATGTAATGCACCTGCTTCCTTTCAAATATGTATGACTGCTATATTCTCTGACTTTTGTGAAAAGATTGTTGAGGTTCTTATGGATGATTTCTCCGTGTATGGAACTTCTTTTGATGATTGCTTAAGAAACCTTGATCAAGTTTTGCACAGATGTGAAGAAACTAATCTTGTCTTGAATTGGGAGAAGTGCCACTTTATGGTTAATGAAGGTATTGTCTTGGGGCATAAAATTTCTGAAAGAGGTATTGAAGTTGATAAAGCTCAAGTAGATGCTATTGAAAAGATGCCGTGTCCTAAGGACATTAAAGGTATAGGAAGTTTCCTTGGTCATGCCGGTTTTTATAGAGGTTCCTTAAAGACTTCTCAAAAATTTCTAGGCCTCTGAATAATCTCTTACAAAAAGATGTTCCTTTTGTCTTTTATGATGATTGTGTAGAAGCATTTGAAATACTTAAGAAAGCCTTGATTTCTGCACCTATTGTTTAGCCACCTGATTCGAATTTACCCTTTGAAATTATGTGTGATGCTAGTGATTATGCTGTAGGTGCTGTTCTAGGACAAAGAGTTGATAAGAAATTAAATGTTATCCAATATGCTAGTAAAACTTTAGACAGTGCCCAGAGAAATTATGCTACTACTGAAAAAGAATTTTTAGCAGTTGTATTTGCTTGTGATAAGTTTAGACCTTATATTGTTGATTCTAAAGTAACTGTTCACACTGATCATGCTGCTATTAAATACCTTATGGAAAATAAAGATGCTATACCTAGACTTATTAGATGGGTTCTCTTGCCACAAGAATTTGATTTGCATATTATTGATAGAAAGGGAGCTGAGAACCCCATTGCAGACAACTTATCTAGGTTAGCGAATGTTCTTGATGACCCACTACCTATTGATGATAGCTTTCCTGGTGAACAATTAGCTGTCATAAATGCTTCTCGTACTGCTCCATGGTATGCTGATTATGCTAATTACATTGTTGCAAAATTTATACCACCTAGTTTCACATACCAGCAAAAGAAAAAGTTTTTCTATGATTTAAGACTTTACTTCTGGGATGACCCACACCTTTATAAAGAAGGAGTAGATGGTGTTATTAGACGTTGTGTACCTGAGCATGAACAGGAACAGATCCTACGCAAGTGTCACTCCAAGGCTTATGGAGGACACCACGCTGGAGATAGAACTGCACATAAGGTATTGCAATCTGGTTTTTATTGGCCTACTCTTTTCAAAGATGCCTGTAAGTTTGTATTGTCTTGTGATGAATGTCAAAGAATTGGGAATATTAGTAGACGTCAAGAAATGCCTATGAACTATTCACTTGTTATTGAACCATTTGATGTTTGGGGCTTTGATTATATGGGTCTGTTTCCTTCCTCTAATGGGTATACACATATTTTAGTTGTTGTTGATTACGTTACTAAGTGGGTAGAAGCTATTCCAACTAGTAGTGCTGATCATAACACCTCTATTAAGATGCTTAAAGAAGTTATTTTCCGAGGTTTGGAATCCCTAGATACTTAATGACTGATGGTGGTTCACATTTTATTCATGGTGCTTTTCGTAAAATGCTTGCTAAGTATGATGTTAATCATAGAATTGCATCTCCATACCACCCACAGTCTAGTGGTCAAGTAGAACTGAGTAATAGAGAGATTTAATTAATTTTGCAAAAGACTGTTAATAGATCTAGAAAGAATTGGTCCAAGAAAATTGATGATGCATTATGGGCCTATAGAACTGCATATAAAAATCATATGGGTATGTCTCCGTATAAAATGGTTTATGTAAAAGCATGTCACTTACCTCTCGAACTAGAACATAAGGCATATTGGGCCATTAAAGAGCTCAATTATGATTTCAAACTTGCCGTCGAGAAGAGAATGTTTGACATTAGCTCACATGATTAGTGGAGAACCCATGCCTATGAGAATGCCAAACTGTTTAAAGAAAAAGTTAAAAGGTGGCATGACAAAAGGATACAAAAGCGTGAGTTTAATGTAGGTGATTATGTCCTGTTATACAACTCTCGTTTAAGATTTTTTGCAGGAAAACTCCACTCTAAATGGGAAGGTCCTTACGTTATCGACGAGGTCTATCATTCCGGCGCCATAAAAATCAACAACTTCGAAGGCACAAATCCAAAGGTGGTGAACGGTCAAAGAATCAAACATTATATCTCAGGTAATCCCATAAATTTTGAAAGCAATGTTATTGACACCGTAACCCCGGAGGAGTACATAAGGGACACTTTCCAGAACGTTTCAGACTCTGAAAAGGAATAGGTATGTGGTACGGTAAGTAAACTGACTCCAAAATAGTTCTAGTAGCAATTTTTCTCCGTTTCGCAATATTTACGAAAATAGGAAAATAAGAAGCAGTCCGAAAGGGACACGAGGTACCCGCGAGGGTGGAGGGCGCGCCCCCTGCCTCGTGGGCACCTCGTGTGCTCTCTGGACTCCGTTTTCTTGCATGATACTTCTTTTGGTCGGCAAAAATTAATTATATAATCTCCCGAAGTTTTTGACCACCATACCACAACACAATCCTCTGCTTTTGTTTTGAGTTGTTTTTCTAACAGATCTAGATCACCATGACGTCTTTAAGCGCCCCCGGGGACAAATTTTTCGAGAAGGTCATCAACCCCTAGCTCGCGGAGGTGCTGCAACACCCTCAAACCATTGAGATGCGTGAGGGGGTGCTGCAAATCCGCGATGTTGAGGGACCAAGGAGGACCGAAAGCATGGATACAAGACTCGAAGCAATGGAGCAACAAGTTTTCAAGTGTTAGGGGATGGTGGAACGCGAACTCAACGCCAACCACATGATAATCGCAGATTTCACCAACAACCACAAGCTGGATGCCAAGAACATTGGGGAGACCATCTTCAAGCTTCACGAGAAAATTGAGCACCTCCAAGCCCAGATCTATAACCTGCAAAACCAAAACTGTGAGTATGAATATAGATTCAAGAGGATGAGTTTGGCTGTAGATTTGAGGATCCCGGAGACTCGATCATCCTTCTATGATGGTGAGCCTATGCATTGGAAGATGGACGACAAGCCTACATCATCAACAACTCCATCATCACGACCTCCGAAGAAAGAGACATAAATACATGGGTATGGGCACTCCGCTTGGCAACTGCCAAGCTTGGGGGAGGTGCCACGGTATCGTATCACCATCACACTTCTATCTTTACCATTTTTCTTAGTTCGATCCTTTTGGTTATATCTTGATCTAGTAGAATAAAGTTTAGTATGATCTAGCTATGAGTTTTTGTGTTGATCCTTATCTATGTAATCGAGTCCGTGAGCTATATATAATAAAGATTAGTCTTGAGTTGAGGGCTTGGTTATCTTGCTATGATCTCAAGGGGGAAAATGAAAAAAAGAATAAAAAGAAATAAAGAGATCATATTGATCTTATGGAGAGTAATGACTTCACATATAAAGAGTATGATGAATAAAAGTTGTTGAGACTTGACAAACATAGTTTTGGTCATCGTTGCAATTAATAGGAAGTAATAAAGAAAGAGAGGTTTTCACATATAAATACACTATCTTGGACATCTTTTATGATTATGAGCACTCATTAAAATATGACATGCTAAAAAGTTGATGTTGGACAACGAAGACAACGTAATGGGTTATGTTTTCTTATATCCGAAATAAATTATATTGTCATGGATCATCCAACATGTTGAGCTTGCCTTTCCCCCTCATGCTAGCCAAATTCTTTGCACCAGGTAGAGATACTACTTGTGCTTCCAAATATCCTTAAACCCAGTTCTGCCATGAGAGTCCACCATATCTACCTATGGATTGAGTAAGATCCTTCAAGTATGATGTCATTGTTGCAAGCAATAAAAATTGCTCTCTAAATATGTATGATCTATTAGTGTGGAGAAAATAAGCTTTATACGAGCTTGTGATATGGAAGAAATAAAAGCGATGGATTGCATAATAAAGTTCCCTATCACAAGTGGCAATATAAAGTGACGTTCTTTTTGCATTAAGATTTTGTGCATCCAACCATAAAAGCACATGACAACCTCTGCTTCCCTCTGCGAAGGGCCTATCTTTTATTTATGTCTTATACCTTATACAAGAATCATGGTGATCTTCACCTTTCCTTTTTACACTTTATCCTTTGGCAAGCACTATGTGTTGGAAAGATCCCGATATATATATCCAATTGGATGTGGGTTTTCATAAAGAATTATTGTTGACGTTACCCTTGAGCTAAAAGGTTGGGAGGCAAAACTATAAGCCCCTATCTTTCTCTGTGTCCGATTAAAACTTCATACCCATAAGTATTGCGTGAGTGTTAGCAATTGTGAAAGACTAAATGATAGTTGAGTATATGGACTTGCTGAAAAGCTCTTATATTGACTCTTTCCGATGTTATGATAAATTGCAATTGCTTCAATGACTGAGATTATAGTTTGCTAGTTTTTCAATGAAGTTTCTGATTCATACTTTACATTGTGCATAGATTGTTACTTTAGCATAAGAAATCATATGACAATATATATATGTTGCTATTCTAAGAATGATCATGATGCCCTCATGTCCGTATTTTATTTTATCGACACCTCTATCTCTAAACATGTGGACATATTTTTTGATATCGGCTTCCGCTTGAGGACAAGTGAGGTCTAAGCTTGGGGGAGTTGATACGTCCATTTTGCATCATGCTTTTATATCGATATTTATTGCATTATGGGCTGTTATTACACATTATGTCACAATACTTATGCCTTTTCTCTCTTATTTTACAATGTTTACATGAAGAGGGAGAATGCCGGCAGCTGGAATTCCGGGCTGGAAAAGGAACAAATATTAGAGACCTATTCTGCACAACTCCAAAAGTCCTGAAACTCCACGAAAATCAGTTTTGGAATATATTAAAAATATTGGGCGAAGAAAGCACCAGAGGGGGGCCACCCACTGTCCACGAGGGTGGAGGGCGCACCCCCTGCCTCGTGGGCCACTTGGAAGCCCCCCGATGCCCATCTTCTGGTATAAGGTGTATTTTTCCCTGGAAAAAAATAAGAAGGAAGCTTCCGGGATGAAGCGCCACCGTCTCGAGGCGGAACCTTGGCGAAACCAATCTAGGTCTCCGGCGGAGTTGTTCTGCCGGGGAAACATCCCCCGGGAGGGGGAAATCGTCATCATCGACATCACCATCGATCCTCTCATCGGGAGGGGGTCAATCTCCATCAACATCTTCACTAGCACCATCGCCCCTCAAACCCTAGTTCATCTCTTGTATCCGATCTTTGTCTCAAAAACCTCAGATTGGTACCTGTGGGTTGCTAGTAGTGTTGATTACTCCTTATAGTTGATGCTAGTTGGTTTATTCGGTGGAAGATTATATGTTCAGAACCATTATGAACATTAATACCCCTCTGATTATGAACATGAATATGATTTTTGAGTAGTTACGTTTGTTCCTGAGGACATGGGAGAAGTCTTGTTATAAGTAGTCATGTGAATTTGGTATTTGTTCGATATTTTGATGAGATGTATGTTGTCTTTCCTCTAGTGGTGTTATGTGAACGTCGACTACATTACACTTCACCATTGTTTGGGCCTAGGGGAAGGCATTGGGAAGTAATAACTAGATGATGGGTTGCTAGAGTGACAGAAGCTAAAGCATAGTTTATGTGTTGCTTCGTGAGGGGCTGATTTGGATCCATATGTTTCATGCTATGGTTAGGTTTACCTTAATTCTTCTTTCGTAGTTGCGGATGCTTGTGAGGCGGATTAATCATAAGTGGGATGCTTGTCCAAGGAAGGGCAGTACCCAAGCACCGGTCCACCCACATATCAAATTATTAAAGGAACGAACGCGAATCATATGAGCATGATGAAAACTAGCTTGACGATAATTCTCATGTGTCCTCGGGAGCTCTTTCCTTTATATAAGAGTTTGTCCAGGCTTGTCCTTTGTGACAAAAAGGATTGGGACACCTTGCTGCACCTTGTTTACTTTTGTTACTTGTTACCCGTTACAAATTACCTTATCATAAAACTATCTATTACCGATAATTTCAGTGCTTACAGAGAATACCTTACTGAAAACTGCTTGTCATTTCCTTCTGCTCCTCATTGGGTTCGACACTCTTACTTATCGAAAGGACTACGATTGATCGGATCATCAAGAATCTTTTCTTGCGCCGTTGCCGGGGAATGAAGCGCCTTTGGTAGGTGGAATTTGGTAAGGAAAAAAATTTATATAGTGTGCTGAAATTTACTGTCACTTGTTACTATGGAACATAATCCTTTGAGGGGCTTGTTCGGGGTATCTTCACCCGGACCGGTAGAGAAAAGAGTTCCTCCTCAACCTACTGGACCTACTGAAAATGTTTACTTTGAAATTCCTTCGGGTATGATAGAGAAACTGCTAGGTAATCCTTTTACAGGAGATGGAACATTACATCCCGATATGCACCTAATCTATTTGGATGAAGTTTGTGGATTATTTAAGCTTGCAGGTATGCCCGAGGATGTTATCCAGAAGAAGGTCTTCCCTTTATCTTGGAAGGTAAAGACATTGACATGGTTTAGGCTATGTGATGATATTGGATCATGGAACTACAACCGATTGAAATTGGAATTTCATCAGAAGTTTTACCCTATGCATCTGGTTCATCGTGATCATAATTATATATATAATTTTTGTCCTCGCGAAGGAGAAAGTACCGCTCAAGCTTGGGGGAGGCTTAAGTCAATGTTATATTCATGCCCCAATCATGAGCTCTCAAGAGAAATTATTATTCAAAATTTTTATGCTCGGCTTTCTCTCAATAATCGCAGCATGCTCGATACTTCTTGTAGTAGTTCTTTTATGATGAAGACTATTGAATTCAAATGGGATTTATTAGAAAGAATTAAACGCAACTCTGACGATTGGGAACTCGATGAAGGTAAGGAGTCAGGTATAACACCTAAGTTTGATTGTGTTAAATCTTTTATGGATACCGATGCTTTTCGTGAATTTAGCACTAAATATGGACTTGACTCTGAGATAGTAGCTTTTTTCTGTGAATCATTTTCTACTCATGTTGATCGCCCTAAGGAGAAGTGGTTTAAATATCATCCTCCCGTTGAAGTAAAAGTAGTGAACCTATTAAAGTTGAAGAAAAGACTATCACTTATAATGTTGATCCTATTGTTCCTACCGCTTATATTGAGAAACCACCTTTCCGTGTTAGAATAAAGGATCATGCTAAAGCTTCAACTGTGGTTTGTAAGAGTAATGTTAGAACACCAACACCCTCTAGGCAAATTAAAGTTGAACCTAGTATTGCTATGGTTAAAGATCTCTTGGTCGATAATATTGATGGGCATATTATTTATGGGCATATTATTGATGGTCGATAATATGATTTGTGAGTAGTTACGTTTGTTCCTGAGGACACGGGAGAAGTCTTGTCATAAGTAGTCATGTGAATTTGGTATTCGTTCGATATTTTGATGAGATGTATGTTGTCTTTCCTCTAGTGGTGTTATGTGAACGTCGACTACATGACACTTCACCATTGTTTAGGCCTAGGGGAAGGCATTGGGAAGTAATAAGTAGATGATGGGTTGCTAGAGTGACAGAAGCTTAAACCCTAGTTTATGCGTTGCTTCGTAAGGGGCTGATTTGGATCCATATGTTTCATGCTATGGTTAGGTTTACCTTAATTCTTATTTCGTAGTTGTGGATGCTTGCGAGGGGGGTTAATCATAAGTGGGATGCTTGTCCAAGGAAGGGCAGTTTCCAAGCACCGGTCCACCCACATATCTAATTATCAAAGTAACGAACGTGAATCATATGAGCATGATGAAAACTAGCTTGACGATAATTCCCATGTGTCCTCGGGAGCACTTTCCTTTATATAAGAGTTTGTCCAGGCTTGTCCTTTGCTACAAAAAGGATTGGGCCACCTTGCTGCACCTTGTTTACTTTTGTTACTTGTTACCCGTTACGAATTACCTTATCATAAAACTATCTGTTACCGATAATTTCAGTGCTTGCAGAGAATACCTTACTGAAAACTTCTTGTCATTTCCTTCTGCTCCTCGTTGGGTTCTACACTCTTACTTATCGAAAGTACTACGATAGATCCCCTATACTTGTGGGTCATCACACATCCGTGATGTGCAAGGACCCAAGGGGACAGGAACCGTGGAGGCCAGGCTTGAAGCTATGGAGCAGGAAGTCTTCCAATGCAAGGGGATGGTGGAGCGTGGGCTCAATGCCAATCACCTCATGATCACGGACCTTTCCCGTGATCTCAAGGTGGATGGCAAGCCCATGAGGGACATCGTCTTCACCCTCAGTGAGCAAATCAACTTTCTCCAAAGCCAGATCTATGATCTTCAAAACCAAGTCTTTGAATATGAGGCGAGGTTTAAAGGTATGAGTTTGGCTGCCAGTTGCAGGACCCCTAAGACTCATTCTTCCTCTTATGATGGTGGACCTCTGCCATGGAAACCCAAGGAAAAGATTGCTTCTACATGACCGCCACCTCCATCCTCTTCATCACCAAAAGAGAATTGAGTATCGGGTATGGGCACTCCCCTTGGCTTTCTCCAAGCTTGGGGGAGGTGCCCTGGTATCGTATCATTCCCACTATCTTTTTGCTTTTACTATTTTAGTTCGATCTTTTGCTTTAGATGAATAAAAGTTTAGTTTCTTTCTTCTTTGAGAGTTTGCTTAGTGATCTATCCTTGTAATTGTGTGCAAGGTATATAATAAAGTTTAGTTTGAGTTTTTGCTTTCTTTACTTTCTTGCTGCAATTAAAAGGAAAAAAATAAATAAAAGGAAAGGAAATAAACAAAGGAAAGGAAATAAATCAAGAAGATCACATACTAATGTTATGGCAGGTGATGGCACCACATAAGGAAAAGTATGAGTAGAAAATTTTATTAGAGATTGACAAACATAGCATTAGTCAATGTAGCGACCAAACCTCAAATGGTCTGTGCTGCTGTGCACCAGTGTCATCCCTGGATCAGTAATGCTGACACGCACAGTACAAATGGAGGATTTATAACAGAGTAGCAATCACACACTTATTATATCGAATATCTCCAAAGAGATTAAGTATGATAAATATGGCTTAAGGCCATCTAAAAACGATAATAGCGGAAGACTTGGAAGATAAGTGAGTCCATCAACTCCAGCGGCATCACTGAGTATAAGACCACGACCTAAGGCACCTTACTCGTCGTCTGAAAAGTCTGCAACATGAAATGTTGCAGCCCGAAAACGGGTCAGCACATAGAATATGCTGGCAAGGTAACACATAGAGAATAATGAACAATAATAAATGCTATACTACATGCATATATGGCTGGTGGAAAGCTCTATGGTTACAGTTTTGCGAAAAGCCAATTTTTCCCTACTTCAAAGGAATAAATTTTATTTAACTATCATGGTGGTTGTGAAACATTGAGATGGTTGACAGCATCTCAATCCCAATTAAGAATCATCAATAACCCAGCAAAATTAATTAAAAGTAACATGGTGATGAGATTCAAATGATAATCCAGGTACTAGATACTCAAGTTGTCCATAACCGGGGACACGGCTAACCATGATTAGTTTGTACACTCTGCAGAGGTTTGTGCACTTTTTCCCACAAGACTCGATCGCCTCCGCTTGATTCTCGCACTGCATGATGTTTGAGAAACGGATGACCGAGACACAGTCTTTCAGGAACAATCACTCTTTACTCCGGGTGGACCGGTACACCTACTTTCCCCTACATCTGCTAGCCCACCTCTTCAAGAGATCATGTAACCTACTCAACTGTGCTAGAGCCCATAATAGCTTGTGGCCGCACACGGAAGTTTCTAGCATGAATAATCTTATGATCCCTTTGAGCCTGGGTGGCGGTCCTTATACAAACAGGCAACACTGGATTCTCCAGGTGCCTCAATCCACCCAGATGTGAGTTTTAGTTGCCACCTTAGGTAAACCATTATTAACAATCTCACATCTGTCATGAATATCTCTCAAACCCAATCCACGTCTACGAGCATAGCATGGCAATATAATAGCAACGTAGAAGTAACTCCCAAGGGTTTGATAAGAAAACAGGTAATAGGTACTACCTCAACTACTTCCCAATACCCACAATTTAATTAGATCCTAGTCATGCAATGTTTGAGGAATAGATCTAATGCAATAAAAACTGGGTATGGAAGGTATACGATCAAAGTGTTACTTGCCTTGCTGATGATCCGCGAAACCTAGCGATTCGAAGTAACAAGAGGCACACTCCGGGTACTCTATCACAAACAAACAAGCAAACAATAAGTACTCATCTAATGCACAGGTAAAACTTGAATGAAAGATCCAACCAGAAAGTTCAACTTAAGAACTCCGGTTTGCAAAAAGAATCAATTCGAACGAAGCAACGAAAGTCAAACGGCGAAAGAAACAAGCTTCGTTTACAAATCTGGATCTAGGTCAAATTTTACAGTAGCAAAAACTTGTTTGAGTAGGTTAAACGGAAAGAGAATTTCGAGACGAAACTCTAGGCGCTTGAATCGCCTGATTCCGATAAACGAATGAAAAGTTAAACAGAAACGAAGATTCGATCAGAAATCGAATCTGAGATAATCGCGGAAAAATCCGACGAAAAAGAAAAACGGACGAACGGTTAAAGAACGGACGTTCGTTAACAGAGAAAATCCGACGAACGCGTTCGTTAAAACGAACGTGTCGGTGAACGTTCACAAAATAACAAAACCGAAAAAAACGATCTAGGTTTTTTTTAAACGAACGGTTTTTTTTAAAACAAAACCGGCAAAACGAGGCGAGGTCTACCTCGTCGGGACAGAGCTCCGGCGGGGCTCCCGTGCTCCGGCGAGGGTCGGCGAGCGGCGGTGACGGCGCAAAGCGGCGGCGGCGCGGGCTTCCGGCGCGGGCGGCGGGGTGAGAGGAGGAGGCAGGGGGTATATATAGAAGGGGGTGTTCGGCGGCTTGGGGAAGGGGGCACCGGGGTTCCCGTGCTCGTCATGGACACCGGGCGGCGGCGGGCGTCGTCGCGGGGAAGGAGACGGCGGGCGGGCCGGCGGCCTGGCTCGGCTGGGCTCGGCCCAGTCGGGCGCGGCGAATTTTTTTTAAATACGTTCCGCGGAAAAATTCGTCCAAAAAAGATAAAACAAATTTTCCCCGTCTAGTTAGAAAATCTAGAATAGGGTGAACATTTCTTTGGCACAAAAATAATTTTTGAAAACATGCAATATTTTTAATGCAATTAAAATTGCAAATAAAATCCAAATAAATTCCAATAAATGATTTTAACCTTTCCTCCAATATTTCAATTGTTTTGGAGAAGTCATATTTTCTCCTCTCGTTTATTTTAAATGAAATATTTTTCCGGAGAGAAAATAATTAAACCAAAATCCTCGTTTTATTATTTGATGGAAATCAAATATGAAAATTCGAGAAAATCCCCAACTCTCTCCGAGGGTCCTTGAGTTGCTTAGGATTTATCGAGGATTTGTCAAAATGCAACAAAATATGATATGCAATGATGATCTATGTATACCATACCAAATTGAAAATTTGGGATGTTACAACCTACCCCCCTTAAGATGAATCTCGCCCTCGAGATTCGGGTTGGCTAGAAAACAGGTGGGAGTGGTCCTTCCGTAGATCTTCCTCTCGCTCCCAGGTGGCTTCATCTTCCGTGTGGTGACTCCACTGGACTTTGCAAAACTTGATAACCTTGCTGCGGGTAACTCGGCTGGCATACTCAAGAATCTTAACTGGTTTCTCCTCATAGGTCAAATAACTTTCCAGCTGAATCGCTTCCAGTGGCACAGTATCTCTCAGTGGTATCTCAGCCATCTCTGCGTGGCACTTCTTCAACTGGGAGACGTGAAATACATCATGAACTCCAGACAATCCTTCGGGCAATTCCAGCTTGTAGGCAACCTCTCCCATACGTTCCACAACTCTGTATGGTCCGATAAAACGGGGCGCTAACTTTTCCTTAACTCCAAAGCGCTTCACTCCTCAAAGTGGTGATACTCGAAGATACACTCGGTCTCCGACTTCGTGAACTGTCTCCTTTCGTTTAGAATCAGCATAACTCTTCTGCCTGGACTGGGCTACCTTGAGCCTATCGTGAATCAACCTCACTTTCTGTTCAGACTCCTTAATCAAATCTGGTCCAAACAACTAACGGTCTCCAACTTCGTCCCATAACAACGGTGTTCTACACCTCCTTCCGTACAAGGCTTCGAAAGGGGCCATCTTCAAACTGGTCTGATAACTGTTGTTGTAAGAAAACTCCGCATATGGCAAGTTGTCGTCCCAACTAGATCCATAATCTAGTGCACAAGCTCTCAACATGTCCTCCAAAATCTGATTGACTCTCTCGGTCTGTCCATCTGTCTGCGGGTGAAAAGCTGTACTAAATTCTAGCCTGGTTCCCAATGTTTCATGTAACTGCTTCCAAAACTTCGAGGTAAACTGGGTTCCTCTGTCTGATACAATGGTCCTCGGAACTCCATGCAAACATACGATCCTGGTCATGTATATCTTTGCCAAATTAGCACTGGTGTAAGTGGTCTTCACTGGAATGAAATGAGCCACTTTCGTCAAACGGTCGACTACAACCCATATTGAGTCATAGCCTGAACGAGTCCTGGGTAATCCTTCGATAAAATCCATGCCTATTTTATCCCACTTCCATTCGGGTATCGGCATTGGTTGTAGCAATCCTGCTGGCTTTTGATGCTCTGCCTTCACTCTTTGACATACATCACAAACTGCTACATATTCTGCAATATGCTTCTTCATTCCGGTCCACCAGAAAGTATTCTTCAAATCCAAATACATCTTCGTATTTCCTGGGTGAATCGAGTACGGTGAATCATGGGCTTCTTTCAAAATCAACTTCCTGATCTCCGGTTCATTCGGCACATATACGCGGTCCTCAAACCATAAGGTATCATGCTCATCCTCACGAAATCCCTTGGCTTTTCCTTTGCTCATCTTCTCCTTTATCTCTTCAATCTCCTTGTCTGTCTTCTGAGCTTCTCTGATCCTTTCCATCAAGGTAGACTGAATCTCCAATGTCGCTAAATAGCCTCTTGGGACTATCTCCAAACATAGCTCGCGAAGGTCCTCGGCTAACTCGTGAGGTAACTCTCCTGTCATGAGGGTGTTGAGATGACTCTTGCGGCTCAACGCGTCTGCTACTACGTTAGCCTTTCCTGGGTGATAATGCAATCTCATATCATAATCCTTAATGAGCTCCAACCATCTCCTCTGTCTGAGATTTAACTCCTTCTGCGTGAAAATATACTTCAAACTCTTGTGATCTGTATACACCTCACAATGGTTTCCGATGAGAAAATGTCTCCATGTCTTCAATGCATGCACCACGGCTGCTAACTCCAAATCATGCGTAGCATAATTCTTCTCATGGGGTTTAAGTTGTCATGAAGCATATGACACAACTCTTCCTTCCTGCATAAGCACTGCTCCAAGTCCTCGACGAGAAGCGTCGCAATAAACTTCATAGTCCTTGCGTTGATCTGGCAGAATCAACACTGGTGATGTAACCAATCGTTTCTTCAACTCTTGGAAACTAGCTTCACATTCCTCAGTCCAATTGAATTTGGTGTCCTTCTTCAATAGCTCAGTCATGGGCTTAGCAATCTTTGAGAAATTCTCGATGAATCTCCGGTAGTATCCTGCAAGTCCAAGAAAACTCCGGATTTCTCCAACTGTCGTGGGTGATTCCCAACTTGTCACTGTGTCAACCTTGGCAGGGTCTACTGCTATTCCTTCTCCAGAAATAACATGTCCAAGGAATCCAACTTCCTTCAGCCAAAATTCACATTTGCTGAACTTGGCATATAATTGATGTTCTCTGAGCTTCTCAAGTACCAATCGCAAATGCTCCTCATGCTCTTCCTCATTCTTGGAAAAGACTAAAATATCATCAATGAACACCACGACGAACTTATCCAAAAAGTCCATAAATACTTTGTTCCTCAGGTTCATGAAATAGGCCGGTGCGTTAGTCAGACCAAATGACATAACGGTATACTCATACAATCCATAACTGGTGGTAAAAGTCGTCTTAGGTATATCCTGCTCTCAAATTTTTAACTGATGGTATCCTGATCGTAGATCGATCTTGGAAAATACTTTAGCACCTTGCAGACGGTCAAACAAATCATTGATCATCGGCAGTGGGTACTTGTTTTTGATGGTTACTTCATTCAATCCACGATAATCAACAACCATCCTCAGCGATCCATCTTTCTTTTCCACTAGAAGTACTGGTGATCCCAAAGGTGACGAACTTGGGCGAATAGCCTTTATCCAGTAACTCCTTGATCTGCTTCTTAATTTCCTCCAAATCTTTTGCGGGCATCCTGTACGGTCTCTTAAATATTGGCCCTGTGCCTGGCAAAAGTTCAATCAAGAACTCAATGTCTCTATCTTGCGGCATGCCTGGCAACTCTTCTGGAAATACATCCGGATAATCCTTCACCACTGGTACTTCCTCCTGTACAACTCCTGATAAGGAATTTACTTGGGTCCTCTTCGGCATGTGCCGGGATACGTACTTGATCCTTTTTCCTTCTGGGGTGGTAAGAAAAATTGTCTTGCTGGCACAATCGATGTTTCCTCCATACAACGATAGCCAATCCATTCCCAAAATCACATCCAAACCTTGCGACTCCAAAACTATGAGGTCTGAGGGGAAAACATGCCTACCAATGGCCAATGGTATCTGAAAACATCCTTGGCTTGCCATATACTCTGCTCCTGGCGAGGTTACTAACATAGGGGTTTTGAGAACTTGGGTGGACATCTTAAACTTATTCACAAATCCCCTTGATATGTATGAATGCGATGCACCAGTATCGAAAAGAACGGTTGCAGTAAATGACTTAACCAAAAACTTACCTATTACTGCATCAGGCTGAGCTTCAACCTCCTCCACGCTCACGTGGTTCACATGTCCTTTGCTGAACGGGTTCGGCTACTTCCCAGAGCTTCCATTGCCATTTCCATTGTGGGCTTCAGGACAATCAGTTGCATAGTGTCCACTCTTCTGGCACTTGAAACAAGTAATATGACTTAGATCCCTCTTGGTTGGGGTAGATGGGTTGGTGCGGTTCTGTCCGTTGGTTCCTCCATTCCCATTACCATTCTTGGAGCCATTATGGTTGTGCGAATTACCTCCTCCATGGGTATGCTAAAACTGTCCTCCCGGTTTCGGGGAAAATCGTGGCTTCTGTTGAGCTCCAGAATTGTACTTCCCTTGTCCATAATTCCTCTTACGGTTTTCAATCTGCTATTTCTTTCCTTAAATCATGAGAGCTCTATCTACCAACTCTTGGTAGTTGTTGAAGGTTGCTACCATCAACTGCATACTCAGTTCATCATTCAGTCCTTCCAAAAATTTCTCCTGCTTGGCTGCATCTGTAGAACCGTCATCTGGTGCATAACGTGCTAACTTACTGAAATCCTCCACATACTGGCCTACGGTGCGTCCTCCTTGGCGTAGGTTGCGAAACTCGCGCTTCTTCATAGCCATAGCTCCTGCTGAAACATGTGCTGTACGGAAAGCTTGCTGAAACTGGTCCCATGTGACAGTGTCAATAGGGTGTGTGGCTGTATAATTCTCCCACCATGATGCTGCGGGACCATCAAGCTGATGTGCGGCAAAACGCACTCTTTCCGCATCTGTGCATCCTGCAGTGGTCAACTCCCTTCCAACTTTGCGGAGCCAATCATCTGCGACAATCGGCTCGGTGCTACTGGAAAACACCGGCGGGTTTAGCCTTAAGAAACGGGCTAAGTGATCAACAGGTGGTGGTGGCGGTGGGTTGTTGTTGTTGTTGTTGCCTTGGTTCTGCACTAACACTTGCATCAGGGCATTCTGTTGCTGAATCAACTGGGTGATCTCTGGCGGGAAAACAAATCCAGTGTCGCGTCTCGGAGGCATCTGATAGGTTAGAAAAGGTGAGAGTTAAGAATAGATTGAGGTCTAGAGGGAAAACACTACCCATATGCTCATGAGCCAAATACAATCAATATCACTCAATCAATTCAAACAAGGCATAACAATCGATCTAACTAGCGTTACAAAGTGCTTGAACTATACTATTAAATGGGGGAAAACTACTACTAATATGGGGGTCTACTAGAAATTCTGATCAGTTGAAGACTCCATGATGTCTGCTCCAGCTTCATCAACAAAGTCATCTTCACTTGGTTCCGAGTCGGTGTCGTCGATGATGATGTAGTTATCCGGACAAGTGCATTCGTCATCCTTTGCTTTTGGCACTGGATTTCCCATGAATACTCCAATCTTCTTCTCCAGGTCGTCATTCTTCCCCACTAGTGCGATGATTTCCTCCATATAATCCTCGCGTGTAGCCTTGAGTTCTTCTTCCAGCTCCTTAATCTTGGTTAATGCCTTCTTCAGTTCTTCCTTGTCCGTGCACATCTGGTTCTCCTGGCGACGAATATGTTGGTTCTGCTCCTCGATGAAAGCTGCGATTGATCCATCCTTCTTGGTTCTGATCATCTCCCATTGCGCGTCTCGGCGTCCACAAATCTGATAAATAATATCCTTAAGCTCCTGGTGGTTGACTTCTCCAATGCGCCCCATGGCGATGTGTGCGGCCATGCTCTTCCCTAAACTCCAGGTTGGTGCTTCGAAAACCAATCTTATAGGTTCAGTAACTGGCACAAACGTCCTTCCTGGAATGTGAACTTGAATCTTCCAGCTCTCCTCTTCGGGTAATGTGGCGTTGTAGGTTCCGGTGATGCTTGGTATTCCTATGTTCAAATACTTTGTGACTTCCTTCAAGTGTCGACCAAAAGGCGTGTCTTCATCTGGTTGCATGAACTTGCTCCTTGCATCCGTCATTCCTAAAAGAGTAGAAAAAGGAGAGGGGTCAGAAATGAGAAGAGAGAAGCTTTCTAGGGCTTAAGCTTAGTGGTCGTGTCCTACAGTCAGCGTGTGCTCTGATACCACCTTTGTAGCGACCAGACCTCAAATGGTCTGTGCTGCTGTGCACCAGTGTCATCCCTGGATCAGTAATGATAACACGCACAGTATAAATGGAGGATTTATAACAGAGTAGCAATCACACACTTATTACATCGAATATGTCCAAAGAGATTAAGTATGATAAATATGGCTTAAGGCCATCTAAAAACGATAACAGCGGAAGACTTGGAAGATAAGTGAGTCCATCAACTCCAGCGGCATCACTGAGTATAAGACCACGACCTAAGGCACCTTACTCGTCGTCTGAAAAGTCTGCAACATGAAACGTTGCAGCCCGAAAATGGGTCAGCACATAGAATATGCTGGCAAGGTAACACACAGAGAATAATGAACAATAATAAATGCTATACTACATGCATATATGGCTGGTGGAAAGCTCTATGGTTACAGTTTTGCGAAAAGCCAATTTTTCCCTACTTCAAAGGAATAAATTTTATTTAACTATCATGGTGGTTGTGAAACATTGAGATGGTTGACAGCATCTCAATCCCAATTAAGAATCATCAATAACCCAGCAAAATTAATTAAAAGTAACATGGTGATGAGATTCAAATGATAATCCAGGTACTAGATACTCAAGTTGTCCATAACCGGGGACACGGCTAACCATGATTAGTTTGTACACTTTGCAGAGGTTTGTGCACTTTTTCCCACAAGACTCGATCGCCTCCGCTTGATTCTCGCACTGCATGATGTTTGAGAAATGGATGACCGAGACACAGTCTTTCAGGAACAATCACTCTTTACTCCGGGTGGACCGGTACACCTACTTTCCCCTACATCTGCTAGCCCACCTCTTCAAGAGATCATGTAACCTACTCAACTGTGCTAGAGCCCATAATAGCTTGTGGCTGCACACGGAAGTTTCTAGCATGAATAATCTTATGATCCCTTTGCGCCTGGGTGGCGGTCCTTATACAAACAGACAACACTGGATTCTCCAGGTGCCTCAATCCACCTAGATGTGAGTTTTAGTTGCCACCTTAGGTAAACCATTATTAACAATCTCACATCTGTCATGAATATCTCTCAAACCCAATCCACGTCTACGAGCATAGCATGGCAATATAATAGCAACGTAGAAGTAACTCCCAAGGGTTTGATAAGAAAACAGGTAATAGGTACTACCTCAACTACTTCACAATACCCACAATTTAATTAGATCCTAGTCATGCAATGTTTGAGGAATAGATCTAATGCAATAAAGACTGGGTATGGAAGATATATGATCAAAGTGTTACTTGCCTTGCTGATGATCCGCGAAACCTAGCAATTCGCAGTAACAAGCGGCACAATCCGGGTACTCTATCGCAAACAAACAAGCAAACAATAAATACTCATCTAATGCATAGGTAAAACTGAAATGAAAGATCCAACCAGAAAGTTCAACTTAAGAACTCCGGTTTGCAAAAAGAATCAACTCGAACGAAGCAACGAAAGTCAAACGGCGAAAGAAACAAGCTTCGTTTACTAATCTGGATCTAGGTCAAATTTTACAGTAGCAAAAACTTGTTTGAGTAGGTTAAACGGAAAGAGAATTTCGAGACGAAACTCTAGGCGCTTGAATCGCCTGATTCCGATAAACGAACGAAAAGTTAAACAGAAACGAAGATTCGATCAGAAATCGAATCTGAGATAATCGCGGAAAAATCCGACGAAAAAGAAAAATGGACGAACGCTTAAAGAACGGACGTTCGTTAACAGAGAAAATCCGACGAACGCGTTCGTTAAAACGAACGTGTCGGTGAACGTTCACAAAATAACAAAACCGAAAAAAACCGATCTAGGTTTTTTTTTAAACGAACGGTTTTTTTTTAAAACAAAACCGTCAAAATGAGGCGAGGTCTACCTCGTCGGGACAGAGCTCCGGCGGGGCTCCCGTGCTCCGGCGAGGGGCGGCGAGGGCGGCGGGGCTCGGGCGGCGAGGGGCGCCTCCGGCGGCGGGGTCGGCGAGCGGCGGCGACGGCGCGGGCTTCCGG